>NC_059438.1:43877383-44233893 GCF_021028975.2 Sphaerodactylus townsendi | reverse complement strand
CCCGTGGTGGGGGGGGAGCGCTGCGGACAAAGGCCCGGCCTCGCGCCGGCCCCGGCTCCTGCCCCCTGCGGCACAGGCCGCGGCTGCCCGTGCGCCAGGTTATCCTTGTGGTGAGGAGCCAGGTGCCCCGTCCCGCCCGCTGGACCCCGCCGAGCCCCGCCGCCGCGCTCCGCCCGCTCCGCTGCATAGAGAGGATCACCACGTTTGCCCTTCGCTTTGTGTTGTCATCCCCCAGAGTTGTTCTCCGTAGTCCTCCTCTGGAAGGGGCAGGCGCGGGTTGCCAGGCAGGAAAGGGAGGGAGGAGCACCACTGTCTCTCGTTGCCTTCATCGGCTGCTCTTCTTCGTTGGCTGGGCTCAGCCTGGCTCACAACAAGCAATAGCTACAGTGCTGATACCAACCAACCACTGCAGGGCAGACGCATTGCCTTGAACCCGGAACTGCAGTCGCCCAGAGGGGGACACGGATTAACAGTCAAAATATGGAATCAACAAGGAAAACCAAACGAAGCAAGGAAGCAAAAGAGGGACCAGTCAAGCACGGGCCTGGCAGAACAGCTCCCTCATGCAGACCCTGCCACACTGAGCTGACTCCCACCCCCCCCCCCCCCCCCCCGCCAGAGCTCCCTCGGGCTGAGCCCCAAAAGCCCTGGTTGAAGTCGACCAGGAGTTTTTTCCAGCCTTTCTGGAAAATGGAAGCCCCAGGAAATGAAGATTTTAAATCTACAGACAGAGTGAGACCTCACGAATTAGGGAACTGAGATTTTAGAATTCCCTCCCAAAAACTTTGATTCTACAGAGTTACAGCATGTAAAGACCTTCCTGTTCAGACAAAGTGAGATGTTCCCATTATGTTTAGGTTTTTTAACCCTTCTTATCTTTTTCTTCTTACAGGGTTCTGCTATGGAGAATAAACTGTCCGTGACTTTCCTCTTCTGGCTTTCTGCACTGTCTTGTGAAGCTCGTCACAATGGCCTGGAACAAGCCACCACTGCACAAACACCAGAGAACCTCGTCCCTGAGAAGGCAGCTGGTGTCAATGTTGATTTGGCCGTACTTATGCAGAGGCATCACCTTCAGGAACTCTTCTCTCGCTATGGGGAGAACAGCACATTGACTATTGAAGGATTTCGAAAATTGCTACGTAACATGGGCATTGAAAAGATCAAAAGAGTTTCTTTAGACCATGAACACCACCATCACCATCGTAAGCACATCACACTGGGTACCACCCTGGAGAAACCAGGTTGCCCCAGTAATGAATCTAGTGGCAGAAGCAAAGATCTCAGGAAAAGCCCAACAAAAGCTGTGTCTGGAGTAGAGAACAGTAAGCACCACCAGGGCTCTATGAGCAGTAAGAGCACAACAGTAATGATAATACCGTCTGCTGACACCCCAGCCACAGAAGTCAGCCCTCTTGCCCAGCACTCTGAACCGGTAGAACTGGAAGCTTCACACCCTGAGCTAGTCGGCCCTCGTCCCAGCATTGTCCTGCGAAGCAGCAATACGAGTCTGCTTGTAAACGGAAAAACAAATGAATCTCTTTCTATGAGGGAACCAGAAAGAGGAAGTTACATGTATTCTAAAGTAAGAAAACCAAGTACACAAGAGGTGAGACTATTGGCTGATCTTGGAAATAGTTCTTTTAAAGGAAAATGTAATGCTTGAAGCAGACTTAGTTCATAGTTGCTCAGTGCATATGGGGTTTCATTCAACTGTTTTGCAGACATTCCTGGATGTGCACACTACAATTAAATATATTTATGTAATTTAGGACCTGTTTTTTGTCATTCTGAATTTGTCAGGACTGTGCATTGGGTCATTTGAGGGTGTCGGCGATTAATAGGCTGTTTTTCATTCTGAATGGTTTCTGATCAATATAAGCTTGACTGCAAAGCCTCGATGTCTGAATTGGTACTTAGTGCCCCACCAGGAGGTGGGGCAAGGTCACTCAGCAGGCTACATGTGGAGGAGTGTGGGATTGAACTGGGTTCTCCAGAATAGAGTCCACCGGTCTTAACCTGTACACTGGCTTTGGATATTATTAGTTTATAATTAGTCCAGAAGGTTTTTGAATTAGAAAAAAATGAAAACTTAATTTAAATCAAGCATTTACATCTTTCTCTTCTTTTTAAATGAATTGCGATTTGAAATCTTCCACTTTGTTTCTCTCTAAAAAAAATCCATAGATTTGCATTTGGGTGATTTTATGTAGAGCTTTCCAACACCAGAAATATTAGATTATGTTTGAGGAAGAAGCTCTCTCTGCTTCATAATTTACCATTTATATTCAAGGTCATGAAATGTGGACTTGAGATCTTTGATTCCATTTCATTGCTCCTTTGGCAGTTGCCAATAGAGCATTCAGAGAAGTGAAGGGTTGCAGTTTGTGTGTTCTTTTAATGTTCGATAAAGTGCTGCTAATCATAGGTATGTAGTCTGAGGGATCGCTGTTTCTCAGGTAAACCATACTTAAAAGTTCTGATAGGCCATGAAAATTTTTAAAAAGAAGGAAGGAAAAACAAAAACAGCTTCAGAGGAAGGATCTCCATGTCTGGCGGACCCTGGTCACAGTAACCGCTCTGTCACTGGCTTGCTTCTCTTCAAATCACAGCAAGCCAGTGTACCACTTTCTTTTAATTTCTACAGTTAATGATGGATAATCCCATCTTTAGTTGAAATGTTATTTATTAGAAATCTGTAAATACATTTATTTATAAATCCTGTGGTTGTAGTTTGAATTATTGACGAAAACATTTCACTTACTGGAGCCAGAGTACATTAAAATTTAATTAAGATCAGCTTGCACTTTCCCTCAAGAAAGATAAGCTTCTGGTTTCACTTAAAACTTATTTGCTGTTTTCAGCTGGTTCTGTAGGCAAGCTGAAAGCAAGAACTTCATGAAATATGGAACTGAAGTGTACAACAAAGTATAGTTTGTCATTGTAGAGCAGGCTGAATGGGTCTTGAAGAACTTTGCCCAAAACCATTTGTGTCAAGAACTGCTGGCAAGTGTGGTGTAGTGATTAAGAGTAGGTGGATTCTAATCTGGAGAACTGGGTTTGATTCCTTACTCCTCTACCTGAGTGGCAGAGACTTATCTGGTGAACCAGATGTGTTTCTGCATTCCTACATTCCTGCTGGGTGACATTGGGTTAGTCACAGTTCTTTGAAACTCTCAACCTTACCTACCTCACAAGGTGTCTGTAAGCCACCTTGAGTCTCCTTACAGGAGAGAAAGGTGGGGTATAAATCCAAACTCTTCTTCTTCTCTAAAATGAAAACAAAATAGACTTTCTTTTAAAGGAAACTTTAGTGTGTTGAATCATGTTTTAAAGTCTCACTTCTTTGTTAACAGCTTTTGATTTGTGTTAGTTTCTTTTTTCTGTATGATCTATGGCAAGCACTTACAGCCAAATCCTGAATGGGCTGCCAGGTGAGGACTGCACCACTCTAGTGGACTACCTCCCCCCCAAAAACAGCTTTCCTGCAGTGCAGGAAGCCCCCCAAAGTTTTTAAAAAAGGAAAACACTTTGAGAATCCCCCATAGGGGATAACAGAGATACACCACCAAAAATATGGCATATTTCTGTCGCTGGCTCTGCTGGTGCACAGGAGCTGGTTGGGGAATGGAAGCTGAATGCCCCTGGCCGTGCCAGTGCAGTGTTTTGTGCCAGCAGACCTGGGGACGAGTGGCGGTTTCCAGGTTGATTGCCCAAATAAGTTGTCACTCCACCAGTTCATTTGCCCCTTGTGTTGGCAGGGTGGGCACCCATGCTGGTGCAGGGGTGCACTGGTTCCAGAGGGGGATTCCTCCCCTTGGATTGGGCTGCCTACAGTCACAGTCAAGAATTCATTAATACGTTATACCCATGATTGAGCTAGGAGACCAACAGGAATGTTTATAGAACTCTTTCTGGAATTGCTGTAATATTTGTGTAGAAGTTGTAGACCATATGTAAGGGAGGCATTTGTATTATCAGCTTACTGGCACTGGAGTAAATCCTGAGTTTTCAAGAGATGTGCACCATCTATTTAAGAACAATGGGAAAGCAGCTGCATCTGGCTCTATGAGAAACTAGTAACAAGCTAGTAACCGTCCATAGCTGTACTGGTATTTTTTGATGCAGTGAAGACATAAAAGGGAAAAAAGACTGCTTTTTTGCAGTTAACAAAAGAGCATCCTGCCTGATGACCTCAAAGTGATTCTTCCTCACTGTAGGTGATGATATAAGTTGCTGTTCACAAGCCCTGATAACTCTGAGGCAACACTTTATACCATATAGAGACTCCCAGTGAGTCTTCTTCCTGGACATTAAAAACATCATTGCCCACTCCCTGGGAAAATAGTTTTCCTAAGTGATCAGACGTTCCCTTGCTCTGGATTGTTTCTTGTTTGAGATTTCATCAAATGTAATCAAACCTGCCCCTCTCCCATCAGACCGTGCCTCGCTCCCCCCTTTCTTCCCTATCTGCTCTTTTCAGCAGCTGAATTGCAAAGCTGGGGCTGCTGGGGCTAGTGCCAGGCGCTTGTGTTTGCCCAGTAGAATTGCTGTCTTGTTTTCTGGAGCTACGTGAGCAGCCAGTGAGAGCCAGGGGGGCGTGGGGGCTCGGGTGGTTGCACTAGGAGCTGGCAAACCCAGGTTTGAATCTCTGCTGTGCCATGGATGATGTTGGGCCAGTTGCTGTCTTTCAGACCAACCTACCTCACAAAGATGTTGTGAAAATAAAATGAGAGTGAGGAGAGTGAAGTGTAACTTGGCTTGAGTTCCTGCTGGGGAGGAAAGCAGGATATACCTATATCTAAATATTGCAGTTTCTTCTGTTTCAGAAACAGTCTGTCAGACAGCATAGTGTTCTGCTGATAAAGAGCACTGACTTGGATTCTATAACGTCCGTGGGTAGAGAGCAATTTTCTGCCTCTGTTTCCCTTTGGAGCCCACTGGAGTCCCTGAAATTCTGTCCTGGAGCAGTCAGGGGGCCCCACCATCAGGTACAAAGTGGGAGCCTGCAAGTGGGACTGGGGGGCTCAGTAGTACTTTCCCCCTCTTTGGATTCTCCTCTGAAGGGCTGTTTAGTGCTGGAAATAAGTATACCAACAACAGGTGATAGGAATCACCCCATCCTTTGTTGACAAAGATGCCCTTCTTCCGTTAGAAGCTGATTGAAGGAGACCAAGGCTCTTTTGACTCACAGAGTTAATTGCCTGGTTCTTTGACTTCTCCTACACAGGGCTAGACATGTGTATTTAAACACCAGGGCATTTTGTTTGATATATTGCATAATGAATATGCTGATGACTGTAGGCTGCATCTCAACTTTTGTTTACTTTCTTTTTAAAAATGCAACATTTGAAACTTTCCTTTAATTGACCATAGTGCTACTATAGTTTGAAGTCTTCCTAATGTCTGTGTATGCGCTTAAGTCTCCTGAATGGTTTCTTCGACAGTGCTTCAATGCGTCAAAACTGATGCTTTCTCATGGAATAAACACACAAGCTATGTTGACAGCTACAGAATTTAGTTATCTTTGTCCGGCTATTGTAAACCAGATTGATGGCAGATACTGTATAATTCATGCAACAAGTGAAAAGGCGGAATCTCCTCCAAAAACATATTCTTTGCAAGTAGGTAGGTTTGTTCAAGGTCAGTATTCTTGCTTAAATACCGTGTTGTTTTGTGCTGCACTGAGAGCAAAAATGTTGAGCACGAGTCTAAAATCAGTGTCTTTGTTTTGGTGTGGAAGGATAAGGAACACCAGGCAAGTGAAATTATTACTTAGACTAGCCAGAATTCAAAATACAGCAGACAGTCTCTTGAACTGAATAGAATTCTTCCTATGACTGAATGTGTGCAGACTTTAAAAGATGTGATACACCTCTGAAGATGCCAGCCACAGATGCAGGCAAAACGTTAGGAACAAGATCCACCAGACCACAGCCACACAGCCTGGAAAACCCACCAGAACCAGTTGAATCCGGCCGTGAAAATCTTCGACAATACTTTAAAAGATGTGTTTGTGCCAGATTATGTATGAATGGGTATGCCTAGCTTATTACTTTTTTAAAAAATGGTTTGAACATGAAAGGGGGAAATTAGTTCAGGAAATGAATGCTTGGGTGAAGCATGTAAAATAAAGTTGTTTGCTTTTCTTTTTAGCTTGGATTGGAGGATTTATATCAATCTCCATCATCAGTTTTCTTTCATTGCTGGGTGTTGTCTTGGTGCCACTTATGAATCGTGTATTTTTCAAGTTCCTTCTAAGTTTCCTTGTGGCATTAGCAGTTGGTACTCTAAGTGGAGATGCTCTTTTGCATCTTCTTCCTCATGTAAGTACCTTCTATTTTTTAACCTGAGTTACTGATTACATGTCACTTTGGAGTATGATGTAAGTTACACATTTGATTGGGGAAGACTTTAAGTCAGGTAAGGGAGAATAGCGGCAGTCGTGCTTGTAGTGTGCTTCAAGAAAACACAGGGGATATAAGAAAACAAAATCCATTGATACTTTCAGGGCTGACTGGCACAGCTGACTCAGTGATGACCGTCTTCTCCATTCTGTCCACCACTGGACTGCAGCATTCCATCATGATGTTGTTCCTCTCACCCTAATGGTGAGCGCTAGTGGTAGCAGCCATTCTTTCAGCCACGGTGCACCAACGGGCCAAACTGGATTGGGTCAAGTAGCACACAGAGGACCCCAAGATGGATTCAGGCATTTTTGCATTTCTGCTTGGAATTTCTCACTGGCTACTTGAAACCAAGGGCTAAGAATATTAAAAGTTTAATCCGGTTATAAAATACTATAAACAACAATAAATGCAAATGACACAAGAAAGAAGAAAATAATGACCTCCAGGTCCACTTCCATAAGTTGTGCTGGAGTTGTGCTGTCAGTAATACAATAGAGGTTGCAGAACGTCTTTGCATTCTGTAGTGGACATACTTGCGGCGAGTCCTCCAGCCACCTTAATGTGCCAGCACTCATCACTTTTCATCCTATCTGGTGCTTAAGAGTAGTGATCTGTGAACAGATAGATCCATGTTACACTTTCCACTCAGCCACTTGGGGACCTTGGGGCAGTTACTCTCGGCCTAACCCACTGCACACGGCTGCTGTGAGGATAGAAACGGTTGGGAACCGTCATGGATGCTGCCCTGAGCTGGGAGAAAGTGGGAGAGGCGGATACTTCCCAGACACCAAGGAAAATGGACCTCCCTCTGTCATTCACATCTGTTCTTTCATATGGGAAATTGTCTGTGTAGCAGTTGCTCCCTGTGTGTTTGCTTGCATGTGAAGGTGTGTTCCTCTTCAGTGCCGCCACCTTAAGATATAAAACCCAGCCTATCATGCAACCAGTGCCTTGGGGAACCCTTGTAAGATTGCCTTCAAGCAAGTACAAAGGCAGAACTTCCTGTTCCTTTAATTCCCCCTTTTCATGCATGTCCGCAGCATGTCAGAGTGGTCTTCAGTTTGTGAGTAGGATTTGCTTTCTTAAACAGGAAATAAGATTTATTTCTAAATATTAAATGAGAACACATACATGGAAAATAGCCGTCTGATGTAGGAAAGAATCTTAAAATGTGAGCCTAGCTAAGTTACAATACAAAAGAGATACTTTTGATGGAGCAAACACTCCCCCCCACACACACATAAACTCACAATGACCCTTTGCAGAGGTGTTTGGGTCCCAGCATAGATCACATCACTCAAACGAGGCATTTGAACCAAGGACAAAAGAAGAGCCCACTTTTTAAGCCCCCAGCATGCTTAGGTGAACCTCCCCCCCCCCCCAATCTAGAGGTAGTGGGAGACACCCCAAGCTCTCCTGTCAAGTCATCTGTCATGTGGCCCTCATCTCCTTACCCCCCCATCAGGTTTTTATGACTGGCATTTATGACTCTGCTTGGCATTTAGTCCAGAGGGGCTGTCTCTCAAGGAACCCAGTTCCTGTCACATGGCTCTCCCTGGCTATTTTATTACCCCTTCTCATGTGAAAATAAACCCATTGCCATGGCCTCAGTCATAACAGTCTGCCCTAACCTGTTCTCCTTATCTCAATCTTTAGTCTCATGGAAATCATCGTCATCATGAGAAACCTTTCATGGAGCACAGTAAAGACCCTCTCTTGAGGCATATTGTTTTCCAGAGTGTAGAAGAGAGTGCTTATTTGGATTCTACCTGGAAGGGCCTCACAGCACTTGGAGGACTATATTTTATGTTTCTAGCGGAGCACTTAATCACTTTAATTAAGCAATTCAAAGACAAGAAGAAAAAGGTAGGGAAATAAGGACAAAATGTCTTGTTTCTGAATACTGTGGGGCAGCTCACATGAGGTTTAAGTGTCATATAGCTGTTTGTGTTCCAACCCACCAAATATGGCACTCACACCTCTGGTCTGCCTGGTTTCTTTCGTTATGGTTGAGCGTACATGGATACAGTCTTGCTTGAGCACACACTTCTTCCCTTTGCAGAGGTTATTTCAATGCAACTGATTTCAGTCTGGAAGTTTTTGTTCAGCAAACTCCCATTAAAACAAATGCAAATGAATATTTGAGCCATTTCTTGTTATAAATTTACATTTTGTGAATGCCAATTCTGAAAGCCTTGTTCCCGGCAGTACAGCCCTGACAGGCGTGTAAAAATGTTGCTGTATTAAACAGTGCCTGTGTAGAACATTGTGTCATTTTAGTGGGTATTTAAAGCAGTAATTGAACTGGAAGTTCTTGTCCCTTTATCATTAGAAAATAAGCAGTTGGATTCATACCAAAAGAAAGAGCTTATTTTTAATGCAATAGATCTGTATCAAAACCTTGGTAAAAAGTGTTTAGATACAGTGAATAGAAAATCTGTTTAAATACTTTTTTTCAGATTTGGAATAATGAATTGCTTGTTCAACTGAATGTTGCCTTTTGACTTTACTTACATCAAAGTGAGAGCAGCAGTGGCATAGTGGTTAAGAGCAGATGTACTCTAATCCGGAGGAACCAGGTTTGATTCCCTGCTCTGCCACTTGATCAGTGGAGGCTTATCTGGGGAATTTAGATTAGCCTGTGCACTCCCACACATGCCAGCTGGGTGACCTTGGGCTAGTCACAGTTCTTCTAAGCTCTCTCAGCCCCACCCACCTCACAGGGTGTTTGTTGTTGGGGGGGGGGGGGGAAGGGAAAGGAGATTGTCAGCCCCTTTGAGTCTCTTTACAGGAGAGAAAGTGGGATATAAATCCAACTCTTCTTCTTACATGAAGTTGGCATGAGAGGTGGTGGGGGCTGTTCCATCTTGATGCCTTCTACATTTCTGTCAGATGCATAGCAATAATGTGTGTGTTGCATTCAAGCCAGACAGGCCATCTAGTCCAATCCCCTGCTCAATGCAGGAACAGCCTAGAGCATCCCAGAGCAGTGTTTGTTCAGTGAATAACTTTTGTGTGTGTTTTTTTATGTCAGAAAAAACATGATGAAGATGAAGCAGAAATCAAGAAGCGGCTGTCTAAATACGATTCTCAGCTTTCAACAAATGAAGACAAATCAGATGCAGACGATCGTAAGTTTCCGTAACTGTTGCACAGTTATTCCATTCAGAATAGCTGAGGTTTGCTTCTGTCTTTCCTAAGACCTGATGGTGATGAATCCCACTGACTAAGTAACCAAATGTTGCTATGCAGCACAGAAAATTATCTGAGATGGCTGAGTAGGTAATGTCAAATGATTGATTGTCTTATACCATGAGTTGTCACAAATTGCTTGTTTATGGGTTGCTGCCTTTCTAGTTTTGATGACTGATGATGGCCAGGTTCAAAACTGGGGTGCAATTAAAGGTGAACTTTAGAGTGAGCAGAATCTGTATTCCACCAGGATGAATTCCTGGCTTTGAAGGAGCTTTGTGCTGGCAACATCCCTTTTTGTGACCCCCAACTGTCCCCTTGTCTTTCTGCTAACTTACCTGCCTGTGGGAACAAAGTCCTCCATTACCTCTGCTCCCTGGAATGCTCAGATGGCCGTGATTCAGGGGTCTGGGGATATGCCATGTTCTAGGTTGTCTGGTATTATGCAGTGGAATTTTTAACAAACACACCCCGTACATCCTAGTTATGGGATGCTACCACCTGGAGTGTTCCAGTCCTGGGTCTCGCTGCATGGTAAGCTGAGGAGGAAGCTTAGGGAGGCAGGGTTTTTAAGTTACTGCCAGTAACTTTGGAATGGACTTGTAAATAGCCTATGTTGTTTGAGTCCATTTTGAATCAAGGTGGTTGAAAAGAGAGAATTGCCATTTTACATAGTTGCAGTCCTATTTTGCCCATTGTCTTATGGTGACTGTACCAAACCTCAGCCATTATACAGTTCAAGGAGCCATCTTAGGAAGCTAAAATCCATCACAGAGAGATGGAAAAGCTGGTGCAGAAGCTGGTGCTGAGTTATGTGCGGCCACTAAGGCAATAGAGAAGGTCTCCTTAACTTAGGGAAAGGGGCTCCAGTCATAGAGTCATGACAGGTGGAGGTGATATGAAGACCAAGAGCAAAAAAAGTCCGGAGCATCCTTCCCAAATTGCAAGATATGTTGCAAAGCTTTTCTGTTCTGTTTCAACCCCTATCCGTTTCTTTCTTGGATTCTCTGGCCTGCTGTTATTTCAACTGGATGATGTGCTGTTTGTCAGATCCTCAATGACTGAAATAACACCTTGTAGAGAACAGAGGTTTATTTGACCAGAGGACAGCTTGGAAAAGCCAGAATTGACTTTTCCCCGCACAAACAGCAGTATATTAAACGAGGAACCACTCCTCCCCATGTGAACAGACACAGAAATATGTAGACCGTTTGAATAAGAGCAAGTGTCCATTGGAGCTGACCTTGGCCAGCACCTGGTGGAGAAAACAGCTAGAAACAGTCACATAATATGTAATTCCCATCCCCCCAAAGCAGCACCCAGCACCCACTAGGCATCCTGATACTGTTGTCCCTAAAGAGGTCTTCACCGTGTGTCTGTAGATTTGAGATGAACAGAGTTCTGTATCTGACTGCTTTCTCAGCTGTGCCTGTCAGATTTTAGTTCTGGACAGAAAAATGGCTGAACTGCGGCTGAATCTTTTGAAACTTAGTGGATGCCTCTAGTAGCCAGATGGTTGTTTTTCTTAATAATGATACTTTTCTCCATGTAGTAGAGAGCTCAAGTGCTTTACATGCAGAATCTTGCTGAAGAAGGATGTTGAGGAGTTCTTTCGGGTTGCGTTGCTGAGCTACTGCTGAGTAGACCCGCTTTAGGCTCCCCGTGACGCAGGCTGGTCGTTGCAGTCCAGGCTCTGCTCAAGACGGAGCCTCCAGGATGGCTGTGCCTTCCCTCCTTCCGAGGGGGGCAAAGGGATGCCCATCTTGCTGCGGGAAAGAGCAGACAAGGGCAACAGGGGCCCCCCCCCCACCCCAGCAAACATCTTCCCACGTTTGGGGGGAGCTCCTGCTGTGAAGAGTCCCCAGCCAAGCTGACATTTTGCCCACCTGCCCCCTCCTCGTTTTCCTTGGGCCACCTAGGGTCGTCTTTGCTAGAGGGTGCCAGGTGTGCTGATGCCCTTTACTGTCCTGGGGGAGGGGAGGCGGGAGTCCTACATTCCCAGGCTTTGGAAACGGCGGTGATTCTCTAATCTGAGGGCCCAGCGAGATTTGGAGGGGGGGGGGTGACCGAGAGTCCTGCCCAAAGGGATTGTGCACCCTGCTCCAGTCTGGAGGAGGTGAGGTGAGGTGCATAGACGCGACCCAAGAATCTGCTTCGTCAGGCAATATCCTCTAACTACGGCTTTTGAGGCATCCCATAATACCTCCTGTGTCACTGATTCTTTGTTTTCTAAGAAATAATATTTTATCTTTTCTAATAAGTCTCTCCTTTCATTTTCACCTTTCCATATCATATTATTATATCTCCCCTTTCATCCTGAATGTGGCTACCAGTGGGGCATGGTCTGAAATCCATTCTTTATGAGTTTCTATATCAACACACTGTATATTACATAAATTCTTTATAAAAACATAGTCTATATATGTTAGAAAAATAGGTTGGCTGATGTGGTTTATTCAGTTCATTAAACATATTTATAATATTCCATTTTCTTAACATGTCATTTTCTCTGAAATCCATATTACAGTCTCCCATTATTAATGTATCTCCTGAAAATAAATCCTGCAGTTTCTTAAACTTTTTTTCCATGAACCGTTTCTGTTTTTTATTAGGTGCAGATACATTCATCAATGTCATCTGAAAACCATGAATCTTTGCTTTAATTATCATCAATCTCCCATTTTGATCAGTATGTATTTCTTGTAACTGGAAATCTAAAGTTTCTTTTATTAAAATTGCTAACCCTTTTTTTTTCACATTAGCTCTAGACTCCCCAATGATCTTCCAGCCTGGTACTTTCACTAAAATATTCCTATCTGCCCTTTTTTATGCATTTCTTGTAAACAAACCACATCCACCTGTTCTTTCTTTATAAATCTAGATAACTTGTTTCTTTTAAAGCCGGAATTTAAGCCATTAACATTCAAAGAAATTATTTTTAACTTAATTCCTGCCATGTGTTGTCACTTTGTAATCCACTGAACCTCGCTGCTTGCTGCTTTAATATTTTTTTATTCCCCCTTCATCACTCTCCCTCCCCCCTCTTCTCCAGCCGCTCATAGAGAGGATTTCTCCTCTCAACATGTTGGAGATTTCCCAGACCTCTGCGCCTCCTCCCCGTTTCCCCCGGCAATGTCTACAACAATTTGCAAATATTCCCAGCACACCAATTTTTCCCCTTTATCCTTGTTATATAGACAGAACCATTCATAGTTTTTATTATTGTTCTACATAAACGTTAACTACTTCATCCGGCGTTGTCTATCTTCTTGCTAATTCTGGGCTTCTAATCCAGTTCCTGCGAATAGTGAAAACACCAGCTGGTATTATTCTCTGATTAGCTTGTTAGTGTGAGAAAAAAAAAAGAATCTATTACTATTACAAACCCTGTTAGTGTATTAATCTATATATGTTACTTAAGTTTAAAGTTATTAGCATAGAGTGAAAAATTAATATAGACATATAAAAGCAATATGCTGTTACGAAGCCTTTGTTTTTGTCATTCATGTTCTTTTCCGGGAATTCTTTGAACGTCTCATGGTTTGAGCTTCAGTTTCTTCCATCTGAGTGCTTTCATCTGAAGATGTAACCTGCTCCTGGCTTGATTGTGCTGGCAATGGAACACCAACTCTTTGT
This sequence comes from Sphaerodactylus townsendi, assembly GCF_021028975.2. Classification (NCBI taxonomy): domain Eukaryota; kingdom Metazoa; phylum Chordata; class Lepidosauria; order Squamata; family Sphaerodactylidae; genus Sphaerodactylus; species Sphaerodactylus townsendi. The sequence continues at coordinate 44,220,655 of NC_059438.1, read as the reverse complement.
AATAGCAGCTTTGCTTGTTCTGGAGTCTTTGCAATCAACTTCTGATCTCCATCATAATGTAAAAAGCCCATAGGCATTATCCATAGGAGAATTGCCTTTAGTTTTTTCATCAAATCTTCTTTCCGGAATTCAGACCCCCAATGAATCACAATATCTGCTGGTCTGGTGCCCACTCTTTTGAATGTTCTATGAGCCCGTTCAAACCAGCCAGGAATAGCATCTATTTGCATTTCTTTGAGCCATTCCACAATTTCTGGAATTATATTTTTTTCATCATTCAGAGTAGGCATTCCCACCAGATGGATGTTGATTCTTCTAATCCTGTCTGAAATTTCTGCTATTTTTGTCTCCAGCATATGGATTTGCTGAGGGTTTTCCTCCTCTCTCTTTTTTATATTATCAATTTGTTCAGAGAGCATTGCCTAGACAGGGTTGGCGTGGCAGACCCTCCCGGACTTTCAGGGCATAATGATCGGACCATGACACAGAGGATACCACCATATCCTTCCCCAAAGACCAAATCCAGCGTGTGATCAGCCTCATGAGTAGGACCAGAGTTAATCAAGGGAGACCCAGAATCGCCATGGATGACACCAGGTCCTCAGCCGCTGGACAAGAGGCGGCATCCACATGGATGTTGAAATCCCCCAGAATAATAAGTCTGGGGAACCGCAATTCCCGATTGGCCACCACCTCCAGCAGCTGTGGCAGGCTGTCCTAGTGGCAGCTATTCTGTTCCCGGGTGAGGACCATCCTGCTTTTTAATGGAAATTTAACAATACAACAACACCTTTTATTGGCATATAAATAAATGAAATAATGGAAATTTAAGCCCAGGCATTTAAAGATCTTAACCTGCTCAAGTTCTTTCCCATTCAGCATCTAGTTAGAAGGGCACCATGAGCTTGCAAAAACCCTGAGTTTTGATTTGGAATAATTAATTTCAAGGTTATTGTTATTACAGTATTCAGCATACCTGGCTAATAGTCGCTTTAACCCCACTTTGGTCCATGATAACAAAATGGCATCATCTGCATAAAACAGCAGAGTTATGCTTGATTTACCAAGATAAGGGCTGTGCGTTATCATACCCTCTCAAAGAGGACGCTAAATCATTTAAAAAGAGGTTGAACAGGGTTAATGTGAGAACACAACCCTGCTTGACCCCCTTATTAGGTGTGATTTTAGGGGTCAGATTGCCTTCCAGGTTGCACTTTACATGTATTAGAGTGAAGTGCAATGATTAAAGAGAGAAATGTCTTCTCTACACCTAAGCATTCAAGCTTCTTCCACAAAAGGTTTATTGGCACAGACTCAAAAGCAGCTCTGAGATTGAGGAAAAACTGCATATAGCTTGGACTTATTTACCCTGGTATACTTGGAAATCAGAGTGCTCAGGACCAAACAATGGCTGAAGGTGGATTTACCCGTCTGAATACCCACTTGCTCTGGTCCAAGTATTTTGTTCTTGGTTACTCAGCAAGACAGTTTATCTAATAAGTACTTGGCATATAGTTTCCCCAGAACAGATAATAAGCTAACTGAACAGTAGTTTGTAGGTAATAAGTGGTGTCCCTTTTTGAACATCAGGACAACAATAGATTTAATCAACAAAAAATATATTCTGGACAACCTTACAAAATGCTTAGTTTTCCCCCCTATATTTTCCTATATTGATTGGTGGTTCTGGCTATCCATTATGGTGATATGTCAATGGCTGAAATCTGAATTAATTTATCCATTTTACAAGTTATTCACCTACCTTGGTAGATCATATGCAGTTTTGAATAGCAGTGGAGGTGAGGCACTCACAGTTCATGGTGATCTTATCAGTTCTCATAGATTCTAGTACTATTGAAGAATGAATATATGAAAAAGTGGGCTCATCTAGGCCCTTAGTCTTCTATTGTGCTGATCCATTATGAGCTCTGCATACCCGCAGGAGCATGACAGCATCCTCTCATTATGGGCCTGAAATGAAGAGTTGTGGACAGAAACTGTTGGAGAATAATATTGAAGTAGATTTAGATTCAGGAAGCTGTGATTATATGATGGCATGGAAAGAACTGGTTCAGTCTCTTGAAATAGCTGGCATCTTGTATAAAGCAGTGCAGAGTAAAAAGCGATGCCTTTGTTCATTTCTGCTGTTTTAAAACTTGTACAATTTCCAGCCTTAGGTTTGCAACTAGTGCATTGCTGCTCCCATGCGCCTCTCTTTTCCATAAGGGACTTTATCATTTTTGTCTTTATTCTGTGGCCAGGTGAAGTCTTGCTGGTACTTTACAGGTGATAGGAGCAACTTGTGCTTTCTCTCCATTTTCAGACTTTATTGAATAGTGGAGACAGCAATTTTGAAAGCATTCCTGGGAGTTGGAGCAGCTGACCTCTGCTGCTTAAGAGCAGTGGCAAAGATTTCCTGCAGTTTTTCTCATGTGGTTTGACTGTTTAGGTATCTTGAGCAATTTCTGTCTTCTATTCATGGTGTAGTGTAGTGGTTGAAAGCATGTGGCTTCTAATCTGGATAATCAGGTTTGATTCCCTGCTTCTCCACCTGAGATGTGTTTAAGAACATAAGAACAAGCCAGCTGGATCAGACCAAAGTCCATCTAGTCCAGCTCTCTGCTACTCGCAGTGGCCCACCAGGTGCCTTTGGGAGCTCACATGTAGGATGTGAACGCAATGGCCTTCTGTGGCTGTTGTTCCCGATCACCTGGTCTGTTAAGGCATTTGCAATCTCAGATCAAGGAGGATCAAGATTGGTAGCCATAAATCGACTTCTCCTCCATAAATCTGTCCAAGCCCCTTGCACTCCTACATTTCTGCACTCCTACATTTCTGCTGGGTGACCTTGGGTCAGTCACAGTTTTTTTAAACACTCTCAGTCCCACCTACCTCACAAGGTGTCTGTTGTGGAGAGACGAATGGAAAGGAGCTTGTCAGCCACCTTGAGTCTCCTTACAGGAGAGAAAGATGGGATATAAATCCAAACTCCTCTTTCTTTCTTTCTTTCTTTCTTTCTTTCTTTCTTTCTTTCTTTCTTTCTTTCTTTCTTTCTTTCTTTCTTTCTTTCTTTCTTTCTTTCTTTCTTTCTTTCTTTCTCTTTCTCCTTTCTTTCTTTTTTTTCTTTCTTTCTTTCTTTTTTTCTTTCTTTCTTTCTTTCTTTCTTTCTTTCTTTCTTTCTTTCTTTCTTTCTTTCTTTCTTTCTTTCTTTCTTTCTTTCTTTCTTTCTTTCTTTCTTGTGGGTTACTGCCTGCGGAGGTGCTCTGAAAATCTCTCCACAGTTTTTCATGCTTTTCATGATCAGATGGAAAGTTATGTTCTCACAGGAAGGTGTAACTGAATGGCTTTGAGTGACTTGTAGCTGCTGCTTTAGGCAGGAGCAGTATGTGGAATTGTCTGTTAGAGCTGCTTCCAATACGTCTTGATATTAATACCTCAGTTTTTAAATGGCTGGCTTTTTCACAAGATACATTTTATGGTTCCTTTTCTAATACAATTTGCAGCTTGCTTCTTACTTACATTATACATTACACTTTTGGGTATGTCTGAAATTTTAGGAAGCTTATAATCTTGTGCGTTACAAAACACTGTAATTTTGAATGCTGCTTCAGCTGACTTTTTAAATCGAAGACTAATTTGCACTTCAAATGTAGAATAAATATGAAAGCAAATGTAGAGTGTTTTTGCATTTATATATATTAGTGTTTTTACCTAAAGTATTCATTTTCCTGCTGTGCATGCAAACAAACTCCATTTCACTCTGCCAAGGACTTTGTGTATAATACGAATGCACATTATCCTGCAGGCTTTCCAGGGGAGGCAGCATCAGCTCCCAGCTACTCCATGGGAATGCTGAGCAGTTAACATCAAGGTCCATGAGAAGCAGCCCCACACTCAGCTGGTGTCTTCAGCGGCTGCTTCTTTGTCCTTGGGGGAAAGCAGCTCTCTCTGCCCTTGCACTGGAGAAATCTGGCTCCCAAACGACTTTGTTGATTTCTTCAGCTGCTCTTACCTGTCTTAAGAAAATGTTGGCTACAGCTATAATACATCACCTGACTCAGTAGGACTTAGCTGTGAAACTGACAGCGGAAGACTGTGTGACAGGGATTGAGAGCCAGCATGGCGTAGAGGTCAAAAGCAGGTGGACTCTAATCTGGAGAACCGGGTGTGTTTCCCCACTCCTCCACATGTGGCTGACTGATGAACTGGATTTGTTTCCCTGCTTTTACACATGAAGTCTGCTGGGTGACCTTGGGCTGGTCACAGTTCTTTGGAACTCTCTGAGCCCCTCTTGCCTCACAAGGTGTCTGTTGTGGGGAGAGGAAGGGAAAGAGTTTGTAAGAGGCTCCTCCTTACATGAGAGAAAGGCAGGGTATACATCTAAACTCTTCTTCTTGTAGGACCAAGGCTGTTTCCCAGCCTGCCCAGCATGGTGCCTCTAATGGCACATACTAGATTTCTGGATACAGCAGTGGGGAATATGTGGTCCTGTTGGTGCTGATGCCTTCCTCCTCCTCCAGAGCAGTTCCTTGGCAACTTTGCTGGCATCGCCATTAGGGGTTCCCAGAGCCTCAGTTTCAAGCATTATGTTTTGTTTCTGTTATTCCGTATGTTTCTGTTATTCCTCTTTGACCCATCAGGAGGGATTTCTCTTGTATCAGACTTTCCTTGTGACCTTTTTGCTGTCTCATTCTTGTCCAGGCTGCCTATCCTGATAGCAAAGCTCAAAGACACTTCGCTTCTCTTTCATTGCCTTTGAAGAGATCTGGTTCACCATTAAATTTTGTTATAACTGGTACAGCGGCTTTTAAAACCATACTTTTCCCATCTAATTTCTCTCCAGTTACTTTGTGTTTTTACATTTACCAGATTCTCCCCACTGCTGGGCTCTTGGGGAAATTTGGAAAGGTTCCCTATGAAGAAGGACTCTGTCCATGTAATCAAAGATGTATTAAATCTGCAGCTCACGTTCTTTTTAATTGTAAATTTTATGCAAATGTATGAAATTCTGTTACCTGCCCTCTGTTACATAAGTTGGGTGACCTTGAGGCGAAAGCCAGGAATCTTTTTTGTTGCCTGACCACTTCCCTCATACTACTTGTCTGGTTGCCAAGTTTCTTTTGACAGCTATGAGAATATAAGGGAGATAATATTTGAATTTATATTTTATTTGTTTTATTTATTTTTGTACATTGTTTTATGCTAATAAAGGTACTGACTGACATTTCCTTTAAAGTCCACATTGCTTACTTCTCAGACCACCTTCCTAAAAAGTGTCAAGAGCAAAGGTTGGTGCTGATGTGGTGAGATGCTGAGTTTGCCAGAAGGATGCTTCCAAGACCAGCCCGTTCCCTCTAGCCTAGCCCATGAGGTCAGACACTTACTTTCTCTGCCTAACCTTTGCCATGCAAAGGATTACATGAAGGCATTCAAGGGTGAACCAGAGGGCAAATGGCATCACCCACAGGGGCAAATATATAGGACTGGATCAGAAATGCATGTTGAGTCTTCTAGAATTGAGGAGGAGGAGAAGAAGAAGAGTTTGGATTTATATCCCCCCTTTCTCTCCTGCAGGAGACTCAAAGGGGTTACAATCTCCTTGCCCTTCCCCCCTCACAACAAACACCCTGTGAGGTAGGTGGGGCTGAGAGAGCTCTGAGAAGCTGTGACTAGCCCAAGGTCACCCAGCTGGCGTGTGTGGGAGTGTACAGGCTAATCTGAATTCCCCAGATAAGCCTCCACAGCTCAGGCGGCAGAGCTGGGAATCAAACCCAGTTCCTCCAGATTAGATACACGAGCTCTTAACCTCCTACGCCACTGCTGAAAATGTTGCAGTATATAAAATGAAAAAGATTTTGTAATTGTCTGCCTTAAAGAAATTGAGAATCCACTTTTTCCCTCCCTTTTATTAAGGTCCTGACGGTTACTTGGGGGCAGATTCTCAAGATCCCTCCAGCTTCCTTTCTCAGAAGCCAGCAGTGCAAGAAGAAGAAGAAGAAGAAGAAGTCATGATCACTCATTCCCACCAGGAGGCTGCAGATCATGAATATGCCTCCAGGGGGTGTAGGAACAAGTGCCATTCCCATTTACATGACACTCTGGGGCAGTCTGATAGTCACCATCACCATGACTACCATCACATTTTGCATCACCATCACCACCAGAACCATCACCCGCATAGCCACAGTCAGCGCTATTCACGGGAAGAGCTGAAAGACGCTGGCATCGCCACCCTCGCCTGGATGGTCATCATGGGGGACGGGCTGCACAACTTCAGTGATGGTCTGGCCATTGGTGAGTTGCTGCTTCTTGAGCTTGTATTTCCCCCATTTTTTGTGTTTTCCCTCTCCACTCATTATAAATGTCTTGCCAGCGTGGAATTATGGATTGTGGATAAAGAGATCATCTATAGAAAGAGGAATCCTTGTATCGTTGGGGCTTGGATCCAGTGTTAACATTTCCAAGGGCAGAAGGGATCTTTGCCAATTCTGTCATACACAGCGGGCCCGAATGCTCCTCAAACGCTACTGTTGAGGGCAGAGGGGAGGAGAATCAATAAAAATCATCATCCTTTTTGAATTTGTAGAAATTCCAGATGGATTCTAGGCTATTGTGTACATATGAGAGTCAATATACAATTGTGCTCCTGGTTGTTAATTGTTGCTGGTATTGTCTAAAAATGTACTTTAGTTATTAAATCAATGAAAAATTGTTTTAGCAGGATTCCTAGTAGTTCTAAGGTCATGCAGTCAGGGAAAGAATTCTTTCAATCTGAAATATACCTTTCAGTGCATCTAATCCTGAACATATTTCAGAGCCCCTCGGGGATGGGGCGGTCTATAAATCTAATAAATCTAAACAATAAATAAATAAAATAAACAAATATTTACAGCCAGCCAGCCATGGATTTCAGTGGGACTGAACTGTTGTTACCTGATTCAATATCAGTTCTAAATGCTTGTTCTGAGAGTAACGGTTGACATCTTCTAACCTTGTTCTTTTGTGGATTATGTCAGATTTTCCGTCTTCTCCTTTGCCAGCTGAACTCCTGGAGCCAGAGGCTCTTCCGCCATGCCGAGAGCCAGGCCGTGCTCAGCGCCTTTTATTCTCATGTGTATTTCAAATTCTGTGAACTGCTTTATGAGGTCTGCCCTGTGCTCCTGGCAGCCCTCGGTCTCCTCGTGCCCAAAACGTGCACTCCTTGTTGGTGGTTTGGTCAGTTTTTTTGTTTTTATGTAGGTATTCAGTTGCATTTCCCAAGTGAGACAGCTCCTCCAGGATGCTTTCCTTTTCTTCACCCAGGTGCTGCGTTTACAGAAGGCTTATCGAGTGGCTTAAGTACATCTGTGGCTGTATTTTGTCATGAATTACCACATGAGTTGGGTAAGAAGCAGACATTGTAACACTGGGCAGGGCTGTTGGTGGAGGCTGCCTTGGCAGTGCCCTTGCAGAGGGCCTGTCACCACCCAGCAGTTCTGTGGGGAAGTCTCTGGGATGTCTCAGGAGTTCTTTGTGTGTTCCTGGACGCGCTGCATGAGGAAGATGGCGGCTCTTGGACTTCTTCCCTGTGCTCCTGTGACTCCCCTTTGAGCTTTCCTGGCATGGGGGGAGGAGTGTGAAAGTGGCCTTTGTCCTGGGTAGGCAGGAGGAGTGGGGTGCTTGGGGAGGGGGCCATTAAAGGCCTCTTCAGCAAAGGTCCCAGAAACTATTACAGCATGTAGCCCCGGAGTTGTGTTTTCCATGGTCAAGGGATGTGGTGGAGATGAAGAAGAGTTGGATTTATATCCCCCCTTTCTCTCATGTAAGGAGACTCAAAGGGGCTGACAATCTCCTTTCCCTTCCCCCCCCCCCCCCACAAACACCCTGTGAGGTGGGTAGGGCTGAGAGAGCTCAGTAGAGCTGCGAGTAGTCCAAAGTCACCCATCTGGCATGTATGGGAGTGCACAGGCTAATCTGAATTCCCCAGATAAGCCTCCATTGCTCAAGCGGCAGAGCGGGGAATCAAACCCAATCCAGATTAGAGTACATTTGCTCTTAACCACTACGCCACTGCTGCTCATGATGTAGAATAAGAATGGTTGGTGTTTATACCCCACATTTTTGTATCTTTAAGGAGTCCCAAAGTGGGTCACAATCACCTCTCCCCCCCCCCCCCTTTGTGAGGCAGGTGTGGCTCAGAGAGAACGGTGACTGTTCCAGGGTCACCTAGTAGGCTGCATGTGGAGAAGCGGGGAAACAAACCCGGTTCACCAGATTAGAGTCTGCATGTGGAGGAGTGGGGAATCGAATTTGCAGCTCTTAACCACTCCACCCAGCTGGCTGCTAGCAATCAACCAAGTCTAAATAGAGAAATTGCACCACTTGAGCTATATTAGCAGTCAGTCCTTAGCATTCGAGATTGTTTTTGTGTTGGTTGCAAAAGGGCTGAGATGCTTCCAGAAGCATGTTTAAAGATGAGGTGAAGAAATTAACCAAAACATCTCCTATAAATAACTGCTAGTTACAAAAAACAACATTTACTTAGCTTGCAACAGTCCATTATTCATTTAGCTTTGGTAGTTCTCTGTTACTTATACAGCTCCAGTTATTTCAGGTAACCAGTGTAAAAAGCATCCCTCTGTGATCTGACCCGCTGCTCTTGACAGGTTAATACAGGTTGGGGGGAAATAGCCTTTTTTTGCCCTCCTTTCCTGAACAGGGTCACATTGGATGGAGGACAGCGGAGTAAGTGAGGTAAAAGAGTGGTTGTGGGACAGACCTTCTGATGATTTCACCTGATGCCTCAGACTGTCCACCTAAAAATCATGGCTTGTAATGAGATACTAAAAATATAAAGTTGCAAATTCACACTTCTCTTGCTGCAGTTTTGCTTGCTTGTGTTACTCACTGTCTTGAAGATTGAAATATTTCCCTGTGAAGTATATGATGGAATGAATTGCTTCCAAATGACTTAAAATCTTTTTCACCTTGCTCTGTCAGAAGCTGTCCAAAGTTAGTTTATCAAATAAACACATGTTATTTCCATAGAATAAACATTTAAAATATTAGAACAAGAAAAGCAACATTTCTACAAAGTTCTGACATTTAATATTGCAGTGTACATTGTTGAATTGAACATTCTCATCCAAGATCCTTTAGTGGTGTTTTAGCTAATCTGTTTTGAAGTTGTTTTACTCCCCCCACCACCACCACCCACATGATAAATCACAAGGTGTTTTACACTGATTTAAATACTGTTTTAATGTACATTTTACCCAAATGAGTGAATGTAGGAATCCCATGCTCGTTAAATTCCAGTTTAACTGAGATGCCTCCCAAATGTTTCCTGCAGTGTGTGGGTAAAGTTCATTCCCAGATAACCTTTTTCTATACAGTGCTGGCCTTTTGCCTGGCTGATCAGGTTTGTTACTTGGGTCACTTGAAAGACAAGCAAAAGCAAACCAATTAGAAGGAGAAGAGCACGTGAAGTCCTCATTGTTTCTGGACCGTTGCTGATGGTGGGGAAGTGGGAGCGCAGCTCGGGAATATTGTGCCAGACCGCCGTTTATCACAAATATCCCATTTTCTGCAGGAGACTTTGCTGTGCTTCTCAAAGCTGGAATGACTGTCAAACAAGCTGTGCTTTATAATGCTCTCTCAGCTATGCTGGCGTACCTTGGCATGGCTACTGGGATACTCATTGGTCATTATGCTGACAATGTTTCCATGTGGATCTTCGCACTTACAGCCGGGCTCTTCATGTATGTGGCCCTTGTTGATATGGTAAGTACAAGTGAAGAATCCGCGAGGAACCCCCCCCCCCCTCCTTCTCCCCTCCTTCCCCACTCTTCTCCTGGCAGCCCTCACCAGTGCAGTATTCTGCATTTTGAGGCGCATGCATTGGTGTCCCTTGTAGCATTGCTTGACAGAATCTGGGTGGTTTTAAAGAACAGGAATACCTGTAGAGGGTGCTATTAAATGGAGGTGTTCAAAAACTGGAATTTGGAAATGGTTCAGTAGAGCCTGATCTCATCAGATGTCAGAAGGTACTTACATGGGAGACCACCAAGGGAGACTCTGCAGAGGAAAGCCATGGCCAAAAAACTCTGCTTAATTAGGTGTCTTGAGAACCCCATGGGGTTGCCTTAAGTTGGCTGTGACCATCATCACTTTATGCACGCATGCACACGCACACTCTCAAAAATTGGTGTTTTATATTAGTCACGGCCACCCCTCTTTGCATGGTGTTCACTATCCACACACAGGGGGCAGAACATTGGGTTTTTATATAGTGGCATGAAGAGCAGTGGAAATTGGTAATACCTTGTTCATAAACATTTGCAACTGGAATGCCATTAAGACGTTCCTTCAGCACTCGTGTCATCAAGATTTGGAACACTGTATGCCTTGTCTTAATGAATCGATGCGTTTGCATAGCAATTCTGCAGGCTGCAGCATAAAAGTGGGGCGGGGAAACCCAGAGTATCTGCCACCACGTGGATTTCTGCCTTAAAGAAGCCGTGCTGGACCAGACTGAGGATCCATTTGGAATGGCATCTTCACAGTGTCCAGCCAGCTGCCTCTAAAAAACCTACTTCCTGTGGCTGGCGTGGCCATTAACAACACTGCAAATTACTTCTTTTGTGTTTATTCAGGTGCCTGAAATGCTGCACAATGATGCCAGCGATCACGGATGCAGCCGCTGGGGATATTTCCTGTTACAAAACGCTGGGATTTTGTTAGGTTTTGGCATCATGTTACTTATCTCTGTGTTTGAACACAAAATTGTATTTAGCATAAACTTGTAACGTTTTGTTTACTTTTTGGATGTTGGCCTCAGTATTGCAAGTTAACAGTGGGCGTTTCTTCCTCCTCTCCCTTGCAGTTCCATCAGGCCTTTTCCCAGTGTGAACCTGCGGGCCCCTGCAGCTGAGTGGGGGTGGGGGGTCCACTCTGTCAAATGCCACCTTGTGCCAAATGTGAAGGAAGATAGTACTGTAATGAAAGAGGGTGTTTTTAAAAATATATTGAATGTTGTGAACAGCATGCCACTGATAAATCGGGATTTTTGTTTGTCCTGTATATGTTACCAAAATGGTTCATTCGTGTTACATGGTGTTGTTTTTCAATGTCATTACAAATAGAAAAACTTGAATGTTGTCTTTCTCATTCCTGCTGCTGAGAGGAGGAAATTAGTATTCTGTACATTCTTAAGCAGTTAAGCCAATGTAACCAAAGGATTATCATTTAAATTCTCATTCAGATATAACAGACAACCCAGAAGGAATGTATAAATTATTAACAATAGTTAATAATCGTAATAAATAATAATTGTAATAAATTGTAATAAAATACAGTCTCTGCTGCGGGGGTGTGGGGGCTAATTTCCTTCCAGAGCAATTTGTGCTTGGTAATGCAGTGTTACGTGATGAGATTTGGTGGCAGTGTTGGTAGAAAACGGAAGCCGTAGTAGAAAAGAGAGCTGCTTGCCAAGGAGGGTGTGTGGGGTGAGACACAAGGGAGGGTAGCCGGTGCCAGCAAGTTCCTGGGGGTGAGGAAAGGATTGCCCTTAACGGTTCGTTCTGTCTGCACAACTAACACTTGCAAATAGTTTGCCTAAATTGAGTAGCAGTGTACCTGCTGGGCTCTCAACAGCCAGTCAGTAAAGGGTGAGTAGTTTAATCATGAACACTTTTTCACACTATTCATATGCTAAAATTAGAAACAGGGACAGCCTTCACTTCCTGCCGAACTGGATGGTGGGATGCTGAATGACAAGTTGAGAATGCCAAGGAAATGCCGAAGCTGGCTGGCATTTCATAGCCTAACTTGGGGAGCAAACTCAGTCACCAGGTCTTGTTCTGCATTACTTATTTATTTGTTGTTTCAATTTCTATACCGCCCGATCCCCGAAGGGCTCCGGGCGGTGAACAACAAAATTCAGTGACAAGCAGGAGCAAATCACACATACAATATAAATACATAGGCTCCATCTCATGTCAACAATAAAATAACTTAAAACCAGCGAAAACAGATTAATACATAAATAAACAGGCGTCCAACCCCAAATTTAAAACCTACCCCCGAAGAGGGGGAGGGGACGGTAGGCCCCTCAATATGAGGGGACCCTGATGTAACAGCCCCCAAAACAAGGGGCAATAGAGAGCAGTGGGGGGCACCATATCAGCGGCTGGACACTCCAATGACACTCCAGTAATGAAAATAAATAACTTCTAAAATGTCTTCATCCAGGGTAATTTGTGCTTCAGTTGTCTTGTAGGCCGTATTTCACAATCATTACTGGAATACCGTTAAGGCATTCCTCCAGCACTCCTGACATCAAGATGTGGAACACTGTCCTCCATGGAGTCCTTCATCGTAGGCTTCCTTCTACCTGAGCTTCCAGGCGGCCATGGTGGCTGGCTCCCACCATGCCCTAAAAGAGTTGTTTCCACCCCGGGACTGTCCTAGCTCCCCTCTCTCGGCCGCCCCCCCCCCCCCGCTGGCGCCTGCTCAGGTGCGGGCTGTCCTCTGCGTCACTTGCAGGTATGCTGCCGCAGATCCAGCTGCTGGCCCCTTTGCCATCTCTGCCAGCAGGGCTGCTGCATTGTGCGGAACGTGTTGCCATAGCGAGGCGCTGCACCCACAGCCCAATTGGCACCTCCCTTCTGGGTTCGGCCAGGGGAGCAAAGTCAGAATGCTGCCGCCGCCGCCGCCATCTCTCACTGGCCCCAGCCTGGCCTGTTGTTTGGTCCGGAGACACAAGGACCTGCGGAGGGAGGGGGCGGGTTGCAGCTCAGCCAGACCCGGGGGGGGGGGGCGGGGGGGCTGCAGCGGTCTGGCGGGCAACCTGGCCTGGTTGAGGGGGGGGGCCTGCGCGGCCAGTCTCGCAGGGGCAAAGGGGGGCCTCGCGCTGCTCCTGCCCCGGGGTCGGTCCCGGCGACCGCCGGTGGCGATGTCAGGGATGCTGCGGGGACTCGGAGGGGCGGGGCTTCGCTTGACGGCTCCGCCTGGGGCCGAGGTGGGCGGGGCCGCGGCCCTTGGGCGGTTGCTCGACGGACAGCCCGCGCGGCCAATCGCGCGTCTCGTGCACTCCCGCCCGTCACGGCAATGGCGGCGGCTCCCGGCCTGGCGGAGCGCTACTTCACCCGCTGGTACCGGCCAGGTGAGGGGGCGGGGTGAGGCCTTGCGGGGCGGGGCGGTCTGAGTCCCGCGGAAGGAGGGCCCCCCCTGCTCACGCGGCGTTTCTCTCCCCCCCCCCCCCGCAGACGTGAAGGGGCGCGCCGGGGAGGACCACTGCGTGCTGCAGCACTCGAACAGGTGAGCGGCGGCGCCTCCCGGGTGGGGGTGGGGGTGGGGGGCGCCTGCATCGGCCAGCTGCTGGTCTCCCGAGGGCCGGCCGGCCGGCCTGCCTGCCTGCCTGCCTGCCTGGGGCGCCGAGGCCGGGCCGCCGCCTGCTCGCCCTGGCCTGCCCCGCGGGGTCGTCGTGAGGGCGGCATCCGAGGAGAGCCTGTCTGCAGCGGGCCGTGCCGGGACTGGCTCCGTCGCAAGACCCCGCCAGCGGAGCCCGGGCCCTCGGCGCTCACGTGAGGACGCCGCCCGCCGCCGCCGCCGCCGCCGCCCCTTGGAAGCCCCGGAGCGCCTGCAGGCGCGGAGAGGCTGGGGGTTCCCTGCCGCGCCCCAGCGCGCTCTTCAGCCCCGCGGGCCCGAGCCGCCTGGAGCACGTTCCTGGCTCGGCAGGCGTGGAACCCCGGGCCCCGCAGCCCCTGGGCGCGGGCGCGGCTCGTGTGCCACGTCCAGAAAAGCCCTTGGGCTTCGCGCTTCTCTCCGGCTGCTGCGGGATCCAGCCCGCGGCCCTTCCCGGAATAAGACATGCCCGAGAGAGCGTGACTGCGGGGAAGGGCGTTGCTCTCGCGATGTAAGATCAAGTGGATTCCTAAAATGGAACTTGAGGAGGAGACGCTCTCATTTCCTCTCTTGCAGAATTTGTGTCATTGCTCTTGCAGACGCCCATCCGCTTTTGCAGAAGGGAAAAGTAATTGAGAGAATCAGCTACCAGATCAGCGCAAATTGTAGCAGGCTGCAGAACAAAGTCTCTGGAAAGTCGAAACGGGTGCGGCTGCGTCGTTCTGAACTACACTGAAAGCCCATCACTTACCGGGGTGTGGCGGGGGGGGGGGGAGGCGGGGGTCAAGCTTTTTAAGATGCCAACAGGCTCAACACAGCATTGGGGCTAGTTTTAGACCAGCCCCCTCCAAACTTTGTGCCAGCTGGGAAAGGCTGCTGGCACCTCACAGGCTGCTGCTAGTAAGTACTTAAATATCAGCTCAGGCTTGCAAAACATCTTCAGCTGCCCTCTGAGCATGCTCTCTGTTTAAACCCCTATTTAAAGTCCATGAGCTGGCCAAAAGGGAAGAGGGGAAAACATGGTAATCAAGAACACAATTTCCATGTTCTTTTAGAAATTTTTGTTTCCTGCTTTAAATATTTGAGAGCGTCTACGGGGAGCAATCAGTCAGCACAGGGGGGTGGTTAAGAGTGGAAGACTCCAATCTGGAGAACCAGACTTGATTCCCCACTCTTCCCCATGAGCAGCAAATTGGGTGAACTTGATTTGTTCCCCCACTCCTACACATGAAGCCTGCTGGCTAGGCACAGTTCTTTGGTACTCTCTCAGCCCCACCTACCTCACAAGGTGTCTGTTGTGGGGAGAGGAAGGGAAAGGTGCTTGTAAGCCACCTTGAGTCTCCTTGCAGGAGAGGAAAGTGGGATATAAATCCACACTCCTAGCCAACCTGTAACTTTCTGATACTGTACTTCCACCTAGGGTGCTCAGTTTCTAACAGAACTTGCTCCTCTGTGTCGCATTTTCTGCTCTGATGGAGAAGAATATACCATATACAGGTAAAGCCAATAAGAGTTTTGTGTTTGCGAATTTTTATTGTCGTTGCTGCTGTTACTAAACTGGAAATTCTCTGCAGTTGCATAAGAGGAAGATTGATAGAAGTGAACGAAAGCATTCTCAGCAATCCATCTCTGCTTCAGCAAAAGGTGAGCCTTGTCAACCACATATCAGGTCTCTCCCCACCCCAAATATTTGATCTCACTTCTGACTCTCCCCCCTTGTAGCCTTTCACAGACGGATACATTGCAGTTGTACTACCAAAGTTTGAAGAAAGCAAAAGTATCACTCGGGGGCTCCTGACACGGGAAGAGTATGAAGAGGTCTTGTCAAAACGTTTCAATTCTACTTCATAACGACCTAGTTCTACAACAGCCTGCTGAACAACTACTTATTTTGTAGTGGAAATGTGGAGGGCAGATTCCAGCATCTCCTCCTGTGACAAAATGAGTTACAGGGATGCTACTTAAGGGAACAACAGAGACTGAGTACAGGAACCCTCCATTTATTACATTCATGTGCTTGACATTTTGCTGAATGTTAACCGTACACACATCAGGGAGTGCCCTTTTAAGCGAGTGTATGCAGGGCTGAGCACCACCATCAGAGTCAGCTGGATCCTGCCCTTAAAATACTGCACCAGAGTCCAGGAGGCCAGTGCTGAAATACCCTCTTCTTTACACGCTAGGAGATTCTGACGCTAATAAACATTTCTTTTAAAGACCTGCGTTAACATTATTTTGCTTTGTTTTTTTAAGTGAAGTCCAAAAGTGATGAACTATCATGGTAATCTGGTTACCATGAAGATCTCAATTTTTGAAAGTTGTCTAGTTCCAGCAAGTTGCGTGGTTATCCACCAGCAGAAACAGACATTTGCTAGCAAACAGTGGGGTTTTGACCCAGCAGTAATTTCCATCCACATAAATTTTCCAGTCCTAGAATGTGACTCTTCTTGTCTCTCTCTCTGCAGCCCAAAATGCCCCTTCCAGGGTGGGGGAAACCAATCAATCATTTTAGTACAGCCAAAGGCCAGGTGGGGGAAACCTCTGTGGGACCAAACCCCAAATTTCCAGTTGTTTGTTGGCCTCATGAAATTTCCATGGGGGAGGGGGAATGTTGAACAAGTGGTCCTTAACCACCCCAGTGCCTGTCCGCCCATTCAGCAGGCAGCCTTGTTTTTTTCTATCAGGTGAAGAGAATGGCTAAGGGCCCACTGCTTCCAAGGGGCCTCCACTGTACATCTTAGAGACTAGCAAGAATACGACTCCCCTGTTTGCTAGAGCCCATCCTGTTGGTCGTACAGGGAGTTTGGCAACCACACAGACAATCTGCTGAGCCATTGAGCTGCTGAGAGATGATGCTGGAACCGTAACAGTGAAATTCTGGACCTAACCTATCCAAGCAACTATTCCAAGGGAGTCTGAACTATCTTCGTGATGCTACAGTTTCTAAAGCTGTGATCCGAAGCACCCGTCACATGGGCTTGCTTTGGATTCACTGGGCTTGGGTCATACTGTGAAAATGCTACTAAGAAAATGTGAGGTTTGCACAACTGGCTTCATTCGACACTACTAACAATTTTCATTTTTAGCTTCAAGAACCTCACAAATCTATTTGTGAAAGGAAAATGTCTAGAATACCCTCGTTAAAGCTTTCTTGCAATGAGCTAGTGGCTCCAGAAGAACCCCTGTCCCAAGGAGATCTTGCCTGCCCCCCGCCGTCCCACCCCAGTGGCCCACCTGCAGATGGGCTGTCGTGCCAGTCTGAGGCAGGCCGTGAATGCCAGCAAAAGCGGACAGGTTCTGGGGTTTAGGCGAGTGACCAAAGACCCTTCCTGCAGAGCACGTCCAAAGAGCACCCAGTTCCTGCGCATGAGTCTCCGCAGCAGCATCTTGGGGGTAGAGCAGCAAGACCTTCACAAATGTACCTAATTACAAAAATAGTATTATTAAGCAAACAAAAATAGATTCACGTTACAAAAATATGCAGTTATTAAAAGCTGACTGTTGTTGTGGTTAACTGCCAAGTCCCACGACATCTATCAGATGTGAAAAGGTTACAAGATCTTCTTCCTAACCTGAATTCACTTTCCTCAAAAGAAAGCCAGGAGGAGGAGGGGTTCAGCAGGGGAGTAGCTCCTGCACAGAAATCGCTTAATTGCCAAATAAAGGACTCGGAAGTGTTTGTGCTCCGAAAATGTGAGGTTTGCTACATGTTGTTTCAGGGCTTTGATTCCAAGGAAGTCCATTTTTCCTGCCAGCTTGCTGAGGTCTTTCA
Organism: Sphaerodactylus townsendi; assembly: GCF_021028975.2. NCBI lineage: Eukaryota > Metazoa > Chordata > Lepidosauria > Squamata > Sphaerodactylidae > Sphaerodactylus > Sphaerodactylus townsendi. The sequence goes on along the minus strand of NC_059438.1, from coordinate 44,203,497 downwards.
TGGTGGCATGGAAGCGGTTTTCTCTCCAAGGACGAGGCCCCCTAAGGTAGCCATTTCCTGCTCTGTGCTGCAACAAAGTCAAAGTGGTCTCTCCACCAGAAATTGGTACATCTTGTCGCATTTATATACACGTCCACTCACTTTTCTCAGTAACTTGCAGCTTAGTGGCAAAACTTGGACCAGGATATTCAGAATATGCTTGGCTTCTTGAATACACGTATCCACCTAAGTAAAGAAAAAGTTAAAGCATCAAACTACTGGTTAAAAACAAAGCAGGAATTTTCACAGCAAACATTTCAGTATTTGTATTTAGTACAATCATTAGTCGCTCAGCACCCCGGAAGTTCTGTTTGCTCTGGTGGAGATGTGGCTTGGCAGCAGAGCAGCCGCTTCGCCTGCAGGAAGCCCCATGTGAAGTCCTGGGCATCCCCAGTCAGTAGGTGTGGCTTATCTGGACTCCTGATAAGAGTTACAGCCAGCTGTTGTAGACAACACTGACTGCTACAGACCAATAGAAGATTCAGCCACAGTCAGTGCTTAGAAGAGCTGGTTTTTATTCACCTTTATCTGCCTTAAAGAGATTCGAAGCAACTTATCATCGAAGCAATTCCTTCCTCTCTCAATAGACACCTTGTGGGGTTGGGAGAGTCCTGAGAGAACTGTGACTGGCCCAAGGTCTCCCAGCAGGCTTCATGTGGAGGAGTGGTGAGGAATCAAACCCAGTTCTCCAGATCAGAGCCTCCTGCTCTTAGCCACTACACCACGGGAGTGGCTGCACAAAGGAAATAACTGGTACACCACCTCTGCTCCTCTTGCCTTGAACACTCTGCGGTTGGGGCAGCCATGTCCTGTTCTTCCTGCTGGATTGTGCCTTGAAAATGCAAACTCAAACCTCTGGCTTTTAACCGACGGGCTAAACTGTTCAGCACTGGAGATGGCTGCATTGTTTGTCCAGGGTCCTTATTGAAGAGGACAGCTGGGCTTCAGGAAACAAAGCAAACTCTTAAGGAAAGCTGACCCATTCACTGTTTTTGAGATAGGTGCCTTCACCAAAATTATGATGCCAGCAATGCGAATTCAACCAATCACCCCTTAGCTGTGTTTTTAAACAGACAGTGCTCATAAGCAACACGATCACTTGTACTTATATTAAAGCTCCCTTTAACCAGACTGGCCATTAAAGCCACTGGGAAAGATCCCCGCTGCAAACTCAGCCCACACAGGAGGAGGGGTGCGCAACGCTTGCTGGGGCGAGGGACATGGCCTCTAGACCCACCCTGGCTGCAGCACAAGCCAGGCCGCGGCTGTCTGACCCAGCCTCACCTCACCCAGTAAGCAGTGGGACCTCCCACTGCCCAGCTCCTCAACGTGGCCAACAGCCTCCGGTTTCCGGGGCCATTTCTCCCCTCCAATCCACTCTACCCCTTTCCCCAGTTGACCCTTTTGCTTTCATTCCCTCCCAAATGAACCTTCTTTTTTTAAAAAATTTTATTGATATTTTGGATTGTTAGATTTATATTGTACATCTTATATTTCATCCTCCATATCCTTTTACCCCTTTTTCCCCTCCCCCCTCTTCTTTTCTTCTTTAGATGTGCAGCAGCAGGTCCATTCTTTTTTTCCAAACAAACCTTCTTTATGCTCTGGGCAGAGCATATTGTTTCTTAAATTTGCAGCATCTAACAATTTTATTTGTTACTCTATCTTAAAAATATTACAGTGCCTTTTAAAAATGGAACTGTCGGACGCCATCTTGAAAATTAATTCAGTCATTATGCTTAGTTTCATTTTTATCGCTGCTTTTAATGGTTTTAGTTGTTTTACTTTATACGTGATGGTTATTATACTGTACACCGCCCAGAGCCCTCCGGGGATGGGGCGGTATAAAAATTGAAACAAACAAACAAACAAATAAATAAAAACAAAATGGCTCTTATCTTGCCTAGTATTCCAGGGGATGGGGGGGGGATTGTGATTTTCACCAATTCCCCCCTTCCAGAGCAGCCCAAAACACCTCCTGAGATGCTACTCCTGGGGGACGGAGGATACCCAGCGGCAGCTTCTGTACATTTGATCCCCCAAGGTGACAGGCTAATCGCCACTTGCCTATCTGTCGGAAGCAGCAGTTCCGTGTCAAATCTCTGCTTTCCATCAGCAAGACAGGATTTTCTCACCTCTCCCTTTCCACCGCAGCCTAAAGTGATCCCCCAAATGTTGCTCCTGGAGACGGGGGACCACCTGGAAGCACACGAGAGGGGAGCTTGCAAAAAAGGCCCCTGCTGTTAGAAAGGATGTTCCACAGGAGCCTCTGAATTCTCTAGTTCACATTTCCCTTGTTTATCATCCTTACATGATGCTGGGAAGTTACTGCCCTCCCGCTACATCATGTGCGCTCATGACATAATTGGTGAACTGTTCTTCCCAACAAAGCATGCTTCGGAAGGGGTGAAGGGGCAGAGGCTGACTGTGTGTGTGTCCGGCTGGAGTCTGGCAACCGGCAGAGGAGCACTGGTGGGGGGGGGGGGAGGGAGGGGAGCTTCACAGAGCTGGACAAAGTACTTTCGTTTTCCTGAGAAGAGGCTCTCCCTGCTAAAGGGTTTATCTCGATCTTCTGACCTTGGGTCCATCTTGCATTCCTGCTCTTCGAGCCTCCTGCAGTGTGGGATAGTATTATGGGTTAGGGAGGGGGGAGGAGGAACGGGGTTTGATATACTGGAGGAGTTTGAAGGTTCTGGCAGAACCAGCCTTTTCCTCTTACCTGTTTATCTACTGACCTTCCAGTTACAGAGTCTGCTTTGGGTCACAGGCCCAGGGGTTGACAGAGTGCTTACCGGTTTCCCCCCACCCCCATGTACTTTTGCCCCCACTATTTCACCACCCTCAAAACAACACCCACACAACTAATTTGTATAGCTTTGTTGGAGTAACAGATGATAAAAATTGGATCTGGAACTACATAGCCCAGAACTTGTATTAAAACAGCTCACCTTGGCCACAGTTGCTGATCTGCTCTGAATGGGGGCTTTAGCTGTTATCTGAAGCTGCTGATACGCAGGGACCATCTTTTCAATCTCCTGCAGAAGCAACGGTTTGTCGTCATCCTCTAACTGAAAGAGATTGCATTTGGGTAAGGCCTGCTAAGTGTTACCAAATTAATACAAGCAAAGAAGTATGAACAAATGAGGAAAAACCAAAGTCTTGTTTTATCTATGGACAGAGAAGCAGAGTTGAAATAGCTGTTTGAATAGCCGTTATTTGGACAATGTACAGTACCTGATTAGAAAATGCCAGGAGGGCTGAAATGAGCTTTAACCCTTCCGTAGCGAAGGCCTAAGAGGGGAAGGAAAAGGCAAAATGGATCAATCAAGCGAGATTGCTGATCCCATTCCTCTCCAACCCTATGCTGCAGGCCTGCTCAGTTTGTGACCCACCAGTCAAGCCCGGAGCTGCTTTTAAGGCCTGTTTGTCAACTCTTACTTTTCCTCACTCCCTGGCAGGCAAGCAGAAGGGGAGGTGATGAACCCCCATCGGGCTACCTCTGCAGGTGGCTGGGCTGCATTCTGCTCGATGGGGCCACAGGCAGGCCAGCTATATCCTGTGGAGCTCTCTCGCAGCACCCAGGGAGAGCGCCTGGGTGCTGCGGTTCCTCGTAATATGCGCAGCCACGCACACAGAGGCCTCCAGCCAATCACACTCCAACCTCCCACACCTGGCTCAGGCTTGAAGGCAGAGAAGAGAACAACCCACACGACTTTCTTGGGGAGAATGGTCTCCGTCAGCCCTGCTTCCCATTCCTGCCCCCAGTTTACAGTGGGGGGAGGGGGGTATTCTCTACAACACCAATTCAACACACAGAGTAGAATAAGCAAGACCCACTGCCCTCAAAGCCAACCAACAAACACACATACTTTGTGACATAATTTTTTTCAGTGTAAAACTGACCCCAAAGAAACAAAGATTCATCAAGGAAAATACTTTGCTCTAGTAGGGTGGAATTCACCACATTACCTCTGCTTGTTGAAACAAATCCTGGGTGGTTTTGAGAAGCCCCTCCCCTCTGAATGGGGGAAAATAGAGAAATGATTCCATCAGCAGCCTGAGCAAAGTTTCATCACCAAAAATCTTACCATCTATAACATGCCCTTAGCCAATTGCCACTCTGGACACTTACCTGGCCAAGGCCTGTGCAGACTGCATGCCCACTGGCCCATGTTCCACCCAGCCCCTCCCAAACCTACTTGCCCACCCACCATCCTCAAGGTCCCTAACACCACCCCAAACAACTCATGCCCACCCACCATCCCCAACAACCCCATCCCTCCCCCCCCCACGGCAGACTTCCACGCTCACCAGACTCCAGTGTCAGGACCAGGTAGGTAGGAAGCAGCGCACAGGGAGGAGGAGGGGGGTGGGCGGCTACATCCTCAGTAAAACCCATCGCTGGGGAAAATGCTTGCACATCCTTCCCCATTTGCTAAGGCCCTTTGCATGTCCCCCCACATGGGACTTTGCAGCTAGTAAGCAAATAAAGTTTAAAAAGAGCTGAACCTGGATTGGTTCAGAGTAAAAGCCTCTCTAAGAGGGGAGCAGAAGGCGACTTGGTGACTAGCGCAGCATCGTCCCCCTTTGCAGAAAACGGACTAGATCAGAAAGCAGCGACTGCTGTTACAATTACTTGGGTTCCTACCCTGAGTGTGACGGGCCAGAGAAGCAGGAGGTGGCGGGCCCCTGCAGGAGAGCAATGGGCAGGCAGGTCACTGCACTTCCAGAGAAGCACACGTCACTTTGGGCTGCTGGCACACGGCCCACAGAAGGGAAAGCCTAGATAGGCAACTCGAAAGTAGTTGTGAATGAGAGTGCAATATGAGATGACCAAAGGAGAGACTATGGAACATGGCTAGAACAGAAACTTTTTCCCCTTTAAAAACCAACATTTCCCAGAGCATCCGTTCTCATGGGTCAAGCTGACTTCTTCAGGTACGTTTCTGCCAAAGTGAGCTTTGACTCACAAAAGCTTAACTATTCAAAAACGTTGTTGGTCTGTAAAGTGCTGCTGTTCTAGTACTACTGACTGACACCTGAAGCTTAATGTTTCCTGGCTCATTAAGGTTCTGAAAAAGAAAAAGCAGATGCCTTAATTCCGATTAATGATTTTGCAGTTCTGAGATATCGCTCCAGTACAAAATTAAGAGTCGTGCAAATGAAAACAAAACCAGGAATTCAGATCCCTCCAAGTCTGCAAGATTGTAAAGGGCGGCAGGACAACGTGGGCGGGCTGCGCAGGGCCCTGGCAGTTCCGCATTGTCTGTCACGTAACAACAGAGCTCGGACACCCTCTGTCAGACGGTGGGGCGGAGTTACTGGTGCTCCTGAAGCCACCAGCAGTTGGTTGCTTCTGCACATCAGGTCAGCTTTGTAGAAAACTACCTATATTTTGCTGCATCAGGAAAAAGATTTTTTTAAAGTGCAGCACTATTGTTGGGTGTGGCCTTTTCTAGGGCTGAAGCAGGCGATGGACTAGATGTGCAGCTGCCAATGAAAATGGCAACCTGGCATTTATGCCCCACTTTGAATTGCTCCGTAAGACTTACAAAACCTTACACTGTGCAACATCTGGCATTCTCTGCCTTCCCAGAAGTCCTCATGGATCAGGGCTAGGGAAACACAGAGCGCTGGGACATCACAACATGAGACATGTTGCAGCAGTTGGTTCTAATTATGGAAAGAGTGAGGGGAGCTGCACAATTGCCATTTTTTGTGTTGGTCACACATTTTAATGGAATGACTTGTCTGGGCTGAAAACAAATGTAAAGAAGACATTTGCAAAAATTGGAAACCGGGGAGATAATTAATGGAGAAAAGAGAAACATAAATTCCATGTAATTACCTTGTAAATAAGTACATAGAATAGGCCATGCCGGATAAGCACCGCCCGTGCTGCACAATCTCATTTTCTGGGTCATCCCATTTCTCCATCTCAGAGTTGACACAGGAGGTCAGCTCACGCAGTTCGAAGCCTGATTTCCCCAGTTTTGCTTGTTCCTGCAAGTGACAGGCACACACGACATGGTAGCCATCCCTTTCAGTTCACAATGTGTTACTGAGACTATTAAAATGCCAAACATTTACTAGAACACATTAAAAAGAAGCACTGACCTCACTATCAAGTCGGACTGGCTTTAAGCCTTTCAAATTTGAATTATGCTTCTGTTGAGAAAACAAAAACAAAAAGATCAAATCAAAAGTTGATCAACTAGCATTTGGTGGCAGTGTTACCACTGTAGAAATAAAAAGTAAACTGGTTCCTCTAAGTGAAAGAAGCCCACTCAAGAAGCCCATATCCAGATCTCCATGCAACTGAGCTCCAGAGGTCCAAGAGGGAGCCTGCTGTTGCCTCTTCTACTTTTGTGATGACGCTGTTTGAAAATTTGCACAGTCCCACTCTTTATGGGCCACTTCACAGCTGGCACAGTGGCCGTGGAAAACTGCCATATATACTCGTGTATAAGTCGACCCGCATACAAGTCGAGGGTGGGAAATGCAGCAGCTACTGGTAAATTTCAAAAATAAGAATAGATACCAATAAAATTACATTAATTGAGGCATCAGTAGGTTAAATGTTTTGGGATATTTATTTCACACAAAAACAGTAAACTAGCTCTGTAAGTGGAAAAGAGGGTCAACAAAAACAATATGGTCTCAACAATAACTTTAAAAGTACAAAAACCTTAGCTCAACCAGCAACCAAGCTAAAACACAAGAGTTAAAATCCTTCAAAACTGGCTTTTTGGTCAGTGGAGGAATGCTTATATTAGCAGCACCAACATTTTTAGAGTATCTTTAGGAGACCCTCCTGATGATACCACCCAGGTTTGGTGAAGTTTGGTTCAGGGGGTCCAAAGTTATGGACCCTCAAAATGTAGCCCCATCTACTATTAGCTCCCGTTGGAAACAATGGGGGATGGGGCACCCATTTTGGGGATCCATAACTTTGGACCCTCTAAACCAGGGGTAGGGAACCTGCGGCTCTCCAGATGTTCAGGAACTACAATTCCCATCAGCCTCTGTCAGCATGGCCAATTGGCCATGCTGGTAGGGGCTGATGGGAATTGTAGTTCCTGAACATCTGGAGAGCCGCAGGTTCCCTACCCCTGCCCTAAACCAAACATCACCAAACCTGGCTGGTATCAGCAAGAGATTATCCTGATGATAGCACCCAAGTTTGGTGAAGTTTGGTTCAAGGGGTCCAAAGTAACGGACCCTCAAAATGTAGCCCCGTCTACTATTAGCTCCCATTGGAAACCCTTTGGGGGTCCATAACTTTGGACCCCCTCAACCAAACTTTACCAAACTTGGGTGCTATCATCAGGAGTGTCACCGGATGACATCCATTAAATTTTGGTGCCGCTAGCCTAAAAACTGTGCCCCCTGGAGGCCGACAAAGTAAAAACCCTAAAATATTTTTTAAAATACACCTCACTCGCGTATAAGTTGAGGGGGGCTTTTTCAGCAGCAAAAATGTGCTGAAAAATTTGACTTATATGCGAGTATATACGGTACTTCCATTTGCAAAGATAATAATCTGTGTGATCCTCCTGTGTGATCAGTGTGAGTTGGCTTACAGGCCTACCTGGTAGTGGTGGAAAATGCCATCAAGTCACAGCTGTCCTATGGCCACCCCAGTGGCAAGAGGCATTTTTAAGGCAAGAGACATTGCCTGCCTCTCCATAGCAACCCTGGACTCCCTTGGTGGTTCTCCACCCAAATACCAACCAGTATCCTCAAAGGGAAACCCCCATCTCCCATTGCCCCCTGAACCAAACTTCACCAAAATTAGGTGCTCTCATCAGGAGAATTTCCCAAAGCCAGCTCGCAAATTTGGTGCCTGTACCTTAAAAATGCATCCCCTAAAGACATCCCCAGAAAATCTCCATTGGCTACAATGAAGCCAAGTCAAGACTGAAGAATCTGGCAGACTTCAGCAACTATCTATGATGGGAAAATTTCTCATCATTGGCTTGCATGTGTGGGAAAAATGATTCCTGTTTTTCCATCATAGACTTACATGAGGCTTGTTATTGTGTTTCAAACTGCACTGTGTTGGAGATTTTATTGGGAGCATGGGGGGGGGGGGGTCTTACTCGGAGTAGGGTCCCATATTTGCTACACAGCTGCTGATAACTCTCCTCACAGGAACCAACCAACTTTGATGAAGCTTTTTGGATAACCTATTCTATAGGCACTAAGTTTACCTTCACTTGTTGCCCATACCATGAGACCTCCCCCAATCACAATTCAACAAACTTTTGTGGTTCCTCTGAGGAGAGTCACCAGCAGCTTTGTGACAAATTTGGTAAACAAAACAACAACCCCACCAGATCCCCCTCAATAAACGTTCCGGGAGAACAGTGGAGGAATGCGCTCTCTCCCCACTGCCTTCCACAGGAACAGCCCTACACCTAACGTCACATCAACCAAACGATTCTAAAAAAAGCTTGCAAACTCAGAACCTTCACTTTTCTTTGAACCTGCTAATATCCCATTAAGCAGGAAACTGAAACCCTACAGCGCTGAATTAAATGAAACTTTAAAAACCTTACAACTAGCCTCTAATTAAATCGAACAATTGGGAATACTGTGGCTCAAATATGGAGAACCCAGAGATATTACCACAACAATCCTACTCCACCTTTCTCAGCAGAGAAACAACCCCCCCCCCCCACCTATAAACTAACGTGGGGAGACTCCTGGGCCCACCCAGCCCACAACAACGCCAGCCAGAAAACCAAACAAAACACAGCAGAGACAGAACCAGCAGGACGGAAAAACCACCACAGAGTTTGGGGCATATTAAAACGGTACTATGTGGCAAATAAAAATCTGCAAGAAAACATCCCCAAACCAGCAAACACGGAAACACCAGGGAAAAAGAGTAAAAGCAGGAATTCAACCATAGAAAACCTTAATACATTTTTTTCAAACAGCAGCAAACCCAACCACAACAAGAACAGCAGCAGCAACACTCCAGTTGCAGGGGGTGGGGGTGATGGGGAGATTTAACTAGAACAGGGGTAGGGAACCTGCGGCTCTCCAGATGTTCAGGAACTACAATTCCCATCAGCCCCCACCAGCATGGCCAATTGGCCATGCTGACAGAGGCTGATGGGAACTTTCAGTTCCTGGTAATATCTGGAGAGCCGCAGAGGTTCCCTACCCCTGGGAATGTGAACAAACTTAAAAATCTCTTCCCAACAAAATCTTAGCTCACCACAACAGCAATCTTAAATCTGAAATGCAGAACTTTTAAAAAACGCTATTAACAGTCAATTATATAACTTAGGGAAGGAGACGAACAAACAAAAACAAGCAGTTTTTCCCCCTTAAGGAAACTTTTACATAAGCAGCAGGCCTCAAAAAAATCCGGCATATCCTGACCCTAAATGGGGCTCCCCCATATCCTGACCCCTGGGTATTTAAGCCCCACCGCCCCAACCCACCTCCAAGCCCAGCTAGAAACAAGTTAAACAAACAGCAATTACATTTTCAAAAGTCAAATGTTTTTTTTAATTAGGTCAGTCGGTCAAACCCTTCGGCGTCTTCTTTTCCAGGCAGGCCTCCTCTGCAGGACTGGTGTTATCCCACAAAGAGAGGTTCTCCAAAGACCAGACAGAAGGAGGACAAGTTCAAGAGAGGCAAAAGGAAATCCTGAACTATCACTCAACCTCAGTCTGGAATAGAATGGGCTGGTCAGAATCAGAAGTCTGTAATGTGGACTGTTTGGCCCAGGCACCAAAATTCCAGAAGTTTGAAAGTATCTCAGAGTTTTAAGAACCTTCCCTGGTTATCCAAAAAGCACTGTTTGCATGCTGAGGCTCCACGGGCCACTGGTGGCTCCCCCCCCCCCTCCGCAAAGGTGCAAAAACTCTCCCTGCAGAAATGCCTGTCAGCCATTGACTGGGAGAGAATCTCCAGAGAGCTGCCCTGGAAGCCAACTCCCAGGCCACGCAGAGCAGACGGGCAGGGCAGGAAGAAGACTACAGCCAGCCCTTCTTCAGCAATGCAGGGGGAGTGGCTTGGACCCCACCAGAAAGCTCAGAAGAGACACCAAGCAAAGGTAAGTTGGGGGGGGGCGGGGGAGTTCTCTGGTGTGAAAAAAAAAATCAAGCCATTGTGGAAGAGTCTTTAAATGGACAAAACATGATAACTCAAATATCTGTTCAGATTATCATGTTTTTGAAGTATTCGGCTTGGGGTTTTTTTTGCACGGTTTGGTATTCAAGGCTGACTTAAACCGGAGAAAGCCAAACTGCTTTTTCAGGGTGGGTTTTTTTTTTCAGATTCAGCTTTACCGAATCACCGAGTCTACTGAGAATGACTCCTGGATTGGAAAAATGAGGGGATTGAGAAATGAAAGATTGATAAACTGCAGAACTGTTGGTGGAAGGGAACAAGTTGTATCAACGTGTAAAACATATTTTTTATTTTATTAGACTTGCTACCCCGCTCATCCCAGCCAAATGTAAAGCCTATTACAAAAAAAATAAAATAGCGTCCACTTACCCCTGGCCTGGGCAGAGACAGGTAGGTACGCTTCTCTCCTATGAACGACACACATACATTCACAGTAAAATTGGTCACGTGCAATCCCTTCATGCAATTAAACTGTTGGTCTTGTTTCTTTCAGCTTTATTGCATCTTTAATTGAAGTCACCCACCTGCGGGGATTCCACTTTATAGTTCACACAAGCTCACTCAGCCATCTGGTTTCACTGAAAAGGGGAGATTCAGCTGATGCTTCGATTTCTGTCTCTCTGGATGCCTGGGAAGTTGAGTGGAGCCCACCTCCCAATAGCTTACTGAATACCCAAGAAGGGGAGATAGTTTTACAGAAAGGCCAACATCATGAAACCTTGCTTAGCAATTAAGGGGGTGAGTTGTGAGCTTGGAAGTTTCCGAATCAAATTTCATTTTAGTTCAGTAGAACCTTGGCTGCATTCTCTAATAGCCTACCTTACAGTGTTGTTGTACAGACTACTGAGGTGACACATTTGAATACTTACTAGGGGGAAAAGAGTTTTACATATCAGCTTGAGAGAGGTAGCCATGTTTCTTATTTATGTTTTGTATTTATGTTGTTAACCAACCCAAACCCCAATTGCCAGAGAAGGGGCAGGGCAAAAATCAAGTGAAATAAATAAAATAATAAATAGAATAAATTTGGTTGGCCTTTAAAGTGCTTCTGTTTAATTTTGCTTCCCAGCTATCAATGGCACAGTGCAGTTCAAATTAAGCACTCCCTCAATGTTCCACTGATATTTGGAAAGAGCTAGACTCACTCTTTTTTCATGGAGTGATTGTGGCTTCAACTAAGCACATCTTTAAGTTTCCTCTCATGAAACCAATGTGATTTTAAGATACTTAGTTTTGGCTGAATCTTAGCATTAGCATCACAGCATCAGAAGAATCCCTTTCACAAGTGAACACTAATGCTGTAGCTCCGGTCTGATCGTGCCAAAACCACCTGCGAGAACCTAGACAACAGTTTGCTGGCCCCAGCAGGACCCGCAGACCACGGCAGCTGTCCTGTTTCCATTTCCTATCTGTTCAGCGCTGTTTTTTTAGTGGACAAGAGCCTCTCCAACAGCTACAGCCTGTCAGTTCAGAGACCCCCCATCTTGGCAAAGTCTCTCCAAACTACAGTATCCAATTCCGTTTTGCTGTAGATTCTTACAAATCACAGTGAAACTTCTTAAACGAGGGCTTGGTGCAGGTCGTGTGCGCTGCTGGCCTAGGGCTCTTTTCCGCCCTGCATCAGTGGGCGGGGACCAATTTAGCAGCATCATTCAGGGGATTCCGGTGGCCTCCGTGGGGGGAGGGGGGCGAGGGGCTTGATATCTCTCAAGACTTGCTATCCAGCCTTGTTTACACCTGACCTGCTGTATCAGGATAGAGAAGACAGGTGTGACAGCCAGCTCCAATGAGTGCTATTTCCCCAAGATGCTTCAGACATTGCATTTGAGAGTAGATCAATAAAATCGGGCAGAATTATGTTCTCAGCCAGTGACTCCTTTGCTCTCCTTCATGTAGGGAACATCAGGTATGAAACAGGTCTTGGGAAGATCAATTTGCACATGTCAGCTTCATTCTAGAGTTAGCATCATATACAGCTCTATTTATAAACATGTGTGTGGTGCAGGGGACACAGTGGAGGTGGGGGGGGGGGGTCCTAGCTCTCCACTTCCCAAGAAGTCTGTCTAACTTAGGCCAAAACTACCAGAAGATTCTACATCAGATATTCCCAAACTTTTTGAGTTGCAGAGCACTTTTCAGGAGAGGTTCGTTAGGGATCACTATTGTTGCCCTTATGCCAAAGGCATGTATGCGCATTCTTGGCTGTTTTTATCTAACTGTATTTTTTGAGTTGTTAATCTTTCTATATATAGCAAAAGCTCAAATTATTTTTCAACTTCTAAATAGCTTAATTTGGTTCTAAACTTTATTTTTTCCCATTGAAAGTCATTAAAAATTGAAACTTTAAATGTTGATTTCTCAAAACATCACAAATTCACAATTTTGAGATCTTGCCACATTTATTCCAGTCTCTTTGCGGAGCATCAAGTCCTCTGTGGAGCCTGTTTGGGGACTGCTGTGCTCCATCAGACCTTGCAGATTCAGGGAAAGCAGCCTAACCTGGTGTTGCAGGGCTGGGGCAGCAGATAGAAACATCAGCTTGTATCCTACCATTTTGCTCACCAAAGTTGAATATTTATTTACATGCCTCATTTTTGACCTGCCTTTCTCTCCAATAGGGAGCCAAACAAGGTTACGTAATTCTCATCTCCATTTTATCCTCAGTTTGGTGCCAGGTCAGCGAGGCAGCCTCCCCGACAGAGTGGGGACGGGGGCCTGGGTCTCCAAGATGCTAGTCCAGCACTCTGCCCCCCCCCTTGGGCCACACTGGTTTCCTTCAGCCTAATGAGGCCCCCACCCATGACAGTGGGCCAGAGGAAGGCTTCCTACAGAGCAGTCCACAGGGGGACAGCTGGCAGCCCTCTCCAGCCCTGCGTCCTGCCCAAAACCCAAAGGCCTCCAGAGAAAACTCTAGAAACACGGCCTGTTCCACTTCCTTCACTCCCACCCTCTGCCGGTGAAAGGCTCTGAGGACTGTGAAGACGCTGAACGGAGAAGGCCAGACGTGTGCCAAAAGGAACAGAAAGGGACAGGAGTGGAGAACATGCGACACAGGAAGGCGCCAAGAGAGGCTTTCAGCGCGCGCGGGGGGGGGGGGGGGGCCCTGGGCAAATACAACTAGCAGCACTCTTGCTTGGCCCATGAAAATCCAGAAATTAAATCTGAGCCAGACCATTCATTGTAAAAATACACTTAGTTTATTAGAAAGCGTCCAGCACATTTTGGGCTGCTCCTCAGTTGACAGCCATTGTTAAAATATAGAGCATTCCTTTTACAAACATTATTCAAAACATCGTTTCTTTCCATCAAAGTTACCATAGCAAACCCAGAATTTTTAAAGTGACATTTTCAAAAATCATGTTACTGTAAAAAAAAAAATACAGAAATTTGTAAATGAAGGGGCAAGGGGAGGGGGCCGTCCACTGAGCATTTCGGATGGCCGTGGCCATCTTCCAGGGAGGTGTGCACAGAAATGGCTGACCCTAACCCTAATCCAAGAAGTTAAGAACATTTGTGCTTGTGACACTCCAGAATGTTCCACAGCAAATAAGATAGAGGGACCACTTTTATAACACATGAATTCAGCAGGGGGAGAAATATTTTGCTCTCTAAAAGTCAAATTTCACATGTAGATTAGGAAACCAATAGCAGTTGTTGCTTACAAGGTGAAGCTGCATCACCTGGTAGCATTTTCTAAGTCTGTAAAATAAACAGTGTTTCACTGGTAAATTTTCATATAATATAGTTCAAAGTGTGTCACCAGGTCATCAATGTGCAAAGTTTAAGGTCATTTGGAAAAAAATTACTTCTAAGAAGATGTGTATTTTGGAAAGTTCAAGAAAAAAATATCAAAATATACATTCTATACATTTCCTCTGAGTCAGTATGTAGCACCTGGATTAACATACATAAACACTCCCTGAATTATGCAGAAATCGTGTTTGTCTGTGTCACGCAGGTGTTCCCCATTGTGGGCTGAACCTCACATTACAAATTTCCCTGGGTTGGTGCAGTAAGAAGCGAGTGGCAAATTCTGTCCTGGGAAATCAATTCCCAATTGGGTTCAGGACTGCCCCCTGCAGGCAGGGGGTGTTTATGCCTTCCTTCCATGCTATTTTCCTGATATGAAATAGCCCCTGGGAGGGCTGTTTGTCCACTGGGGATAGGGCAAACATTTCCCTCCGCGGGATCATTTCAGGTTGGGAAAATGGAGTGGGGGAAGGTATAAACTTGCTTTCTTTCTCCATGGTTCCAACCCAAACCAGACTCCTGTGTGCCTGGGAATTCAGCCTGGGATTTGCAACCCATTCGCAACACATACATCAGCTTCATTTTTTAAAAAGCTCAAAGGATTCAAAAAGGAGAAGAAAGAAACTATTGTCCAATGAACTTGTTGAGCTATTCGATATAATTCAGGAATCAAGACACAAAAGAGCAGCTAAGACTGGAAAACCTGTGCCACCCTATCCTGTTCCCAACACGCTATTTCCACAGAGTTGCTATTTTTTCACTTCACATTCTTCAAACCAACTGAGGATTGGTATTTGAACATGTTCTTAGCAATATCTGCTAGATCAAAAGCAGGACAACAAAGGAGAGGTGCCCGTTTAAGTAGGACTGGGGAAACAGCTCCCATTTTTGACAGCTCTGAAAGGACAAGTGTCTGTCACAGCATCCAAGCAAAGCTGGATAGTAAATATCCAGTTCTCCAAAAGGAAGATGTGATGTGTGCTGTGCAAAGGGCCTTTCACAAAACACTCAACAGCATCTAACTCTTGCCCCATTGAGCACAGATAAATAGCTATGCTAATTTGCTATGCTGCAGAAGACGCTAGCCAAATTGGGAGCTGCGGTATGGAAAAATGAACTAGGAGCTTTAGGATGTTCCTTTGGGATATTCCTGTGCCTTTTATAGTCGTGAAGAAGGAAGAAGTTTGGCAAGTACTGTGTACTTTACAACAGCACCAGTGCTGGTATCTTCCCATCCACACAACAGCAGAGGCGGAGCTACCAGGGGATGAGGGGTTTGCACCCAGCACATGCCTGGGGGGGGGGGGGAATCGCCCCTGTGGTGCCCCCCCCCCCACTTGCCTTAGTGAAACAGTGCAGGCTGGACAAGCAGTCTGTTCCCTTCAGGCTGAAAATGGCCTGGCGGAAATTACACTTCCCATGAGACCTTGCAAGCCCCAGGGTCTCATGGGAAGTGTAGTTCCCACCCAGCCTTTTTCAGCCTGAAGGGAACAGGCCACTTTTCCAGGCTAAACTAAGGTAGGGGGGGGGCGCACGCGGAAAACACAGAGAGTGCACCGGGGGCACTATGGCCCAGCTACGCCTCTGCACAACAGTTAATGTCACAAAAGCCCTGCGCTGTAAGTGAATTTGGAAATCTAAAGAGAAATGTTCTTGTACAGATGTACAGATGAAACCAAAGGAACATTAAAGCAGACGTCACACGGGCCTCCTGCCCACTCACCCGCAGGTCACTTAGGTGTTTTGCAACTTACAGGACAGACTGTCACACCAGCAAACTGAAGGCTGTTTCCACTCGCTCACTCTCTTAGGCTTCAGACAAATTGTTAGCACTTTTTAAAAATTGCATTCTGTCTACCTGTCACTTGATTTGAATACAGGATGAGAAAAGAAATGCAAAACTGCCCTGGGGATGGAGTGACTGCGCGACACATCACAGGCACTAGTCAGCCCCTCTTCCCTCTCTTCAAACTAATGCCCCTCTCTGTGTCAGAGAAGAAGTCTGCAACAAGCACCGCTCCCAATTACTCTGCAAGCATCTCCTCAGTCTTCGCCCCGTGTCAAAGGGAGGCAGGATTCTATACTGAGCTGCTACACAGAATAGGGGGTCGCTTTCTGCAGAAGCACCGATATCGGGCAGGAGGGTCCCCGATGCCTGGCGCGTCTCGTGTTGCAGGTAGCCCCTGCTGCAGGAGGAAAGGGCCTCTGTTGGTTAACTAGATCCACGGGATCCCAGGCTTTGGCTAAAGGGAACCCAGGGAGAACAATTCTTGCCCTCATCAGCACAAAGGCCCAAAATGAGGCCACAAAACATCTTGGACTTCATGACAGCAGCACAGTAGAGAACAGGGCCTTCCCCCGGGACAAACCGCAGCAGCGTCACACATTGGAAGCCACCAATACATATTGCATCTGTCTCATGTCAACTCTAACATTTTTTCCCCTGAGTTGTTGTTTACCATGAAAAGACACACATAAATCAATACATCATACATTACATTTTCCATAACGTAAAGGATGGCACAATCCAGTAAATCATGTATCCTCCATAAGACTGAAAAGTCAAATCAGGAGGACATCGTATGACACTTACAAATGAAAAGTCAGTTTATATTCTTGACAAATCTACTATTTTTCTTCAGGCAATGATGTTGAGAGAGGCATTTTGTTTCTCTTACAGTTTCTTTTGCTACATGCTGTGCAAATACCAGGTGACTTACCAACCACAGAAAATAGGGCAAAGGTTGAGAAGAGCCATCAGAGAGATTCCCATCCAAGCAGAAAGGACAGCAGTTCAAAAATCAAATAGCTACATTCACTACATTGTGAAATGAGCAGAGTGAGAGCAGAGACATAGAAACAGAGAGTGGTCGTTTCAAAGGAACAGTGAAAAGTTCAGATCAGATTGAAGGCAGGTCTCTTTATGACTCCCTCCCCCACACAAAATGTTTAAATTAATCTGTGTTACGAAGCACACCCTGAAGTTAATGATGGAAAATCTATGTACATCTTACACAGTATCTTCATTGTATAAAATTTATTCCTCAAAAACAATAACTTTCAAACAGTGTTATGATGGACCGCAATCCCCCCCGCCCCGCGCCCGCCACCCCAGAATCTTATCAGATGCTTCTCAGTGGGGAAACTGGTCGTAGGAAGCAGGCGCCCTTTCCCTGCAATGCACAGCCTGTCCGGCACATTCTGACCCGTCTGCTGCCTCCCCCCCCCCAAAAAAAACTGAAAAGGGCCCCAGAAAGTGCCTCAGAAGCCTCTCCAATGTGCTGAGATCCCCTGTGCTACCACGGGGTGTGTGTGTGTGTGTGTGTTCCTGCAGTGCTGAACCAGTGTGTATATGGGGGGCAGGGCTTCTGTGAAATCTGAAAATTGACTTCTCTGAAAGAACAAATCATTACAATAAGATTCAGTTCCCTTGTGAATGCTACATGTCAGTCAGAGTGTAAACACTGATCCTTCCAATGAATCGTTGAGATCAACAAGGGGTCCCATCTCCAGCTGTGATTGGCTTTAAAATACAGAAGGCTACAGAACGCTGAGGTCAGGGGTCCCCAACTTTTTTGAGCCTTAAGACAACACTCGAATTCTGACACAGCAGGGTGGGCAGAGTCACAAAATGGCCGCCACAGCTGACTTTCAGTCACTCAATGAATATGTTATTATTGTGGCAGAAGCTGCTGCCAAAGCAATTTTTTAGAACACATTTTTTAACCAAATAAATCACTAGTGGTCAATCTGGAGCCTTGTTGGGGAAAGCCCCATTGACACCACCTGCTTTCTAAGAGCACTTGGTGGGCACCAGGTTGGCAGGTGCCATGGTGACTGTAAGAACCACACTGGGGACCTCTGGTTCAGGTGCTGGGTCAGAATGAGAGAGCTATGTTATCCTTTGCTCAGTCCCACAGGTACATCAATGTTTGCAGCACCAATGTGTGATGTGGTGTGATGTCCACCCAAAATGCGGTTGACATACAGCTAAGGTCTCCAATCCATGCCCACCAAATTTTAGACCAAAGGGCAATAATTTGCAGCAGCTGTGCCCGGAACTCAGTCCATTTTATTTCATGCGCCTTACTCCCAGGAAAGAGTTCTCAGGACTGCAGCTTCCATCTGACCTTCACACGTTACAGGCAATCATGCCTGGGAAGGGAAGGGAGGCTTCCACATGTCTACCGTTCAGAAGTATTCAGGAGAGTGTTTTTTATAAAGGGATACAGTTTATGGCATTGATTGGACACATTATCTTCTCTTTATGGCACTTTTTTCTCATTTTTAAAATTAAGTTTTTGGATTGTTTGTGGCATGCTTTACCTCATGCCAATTTTTATTGCCCTTTTTTCTAATTTCATGATTTAGTCTTACTGTAATGTTCCATGTGTATCTTACACTTTCTGCATTGTTTTAAAAATCAGTTAGCAGCCCCAAGTCTCATCAAGGAAGGTAAACTATGCATAAATAAATAAATAAATGTACCCACAGAGATGCATAAAGTGCCAACAACTCTACACTGGGGTTCCTTAATTTAAGCAGTTTACTTATGACGGATGTCGCTTAGCTTCTCAAATGCCTTTTCTGCGACAGCTGCCATGTTCAGAATATGCGAGTGCTGTAAACTGGCAGCTTGTATTTAAGGACAGTAGGTTGTCGGTGTCTAAAAACAGCTCTCTCACCTCGTCTTCCTTCCACAACATCACCGATTTCCCGTAACAGCAGGGACATGTCGCTCAACTGGGACTCCCAAGCCTCACAGAACACCTCCAGGTTCTCCTTTGCAATCTTACTGGAAGGATGGAGCGTCAGGGTTTCTGCTGCAGATATTATCTGAATGGAACAAAGCAGAGCTTGCTGTGGTGCTGCGCAACTGTGAACCAGCATCTGCACCCAGAGGCAAAGGGCACGTGTGTGAAGAAAGGCCAGTGCAGCTTTTGCTTAGGAAAACTTTACACATGCAAAGGGAGTTGAGAGTCCTTTGTCCAAATGTGTTCTCTGGAAACAGCTCCAGTTAACTGAGGGGGGCCCACTTTTGTTCTATTATTATTCATAATACATGAACCATGGATTGTTATAAATGTAGGCAACACCTTATTTGCAAGAAAAATACAATAGCAGAGTTTCCTGCAGAGAGACATCCTGTGTCTGTGTCAGGACTGCAACTCCCAACATGCACTGGTTCCCACCTTTTCCCAAAAAGTGCGGGAAAACAAACTGAGAAGCTACATTCCACGAGAGCTTCAGAGCCAATGGGAGACCAGGAGCTGGGAGGAGGGGAAGAGTTGATTGGTTGCTGTCTGTCTTTGTAAATACCGTATATACTCGTGTATAAGTTGAGTTTTTCAGCATATTTTTTGTGCTGAAAAAGCCCCTCGACTTCTTACATGGCCATGGGAAGTCAGCTTGTACTTCAAAATTTTTTAGGGCTTTTACTTTGTTGTGGCAGCCAGAGCTTAGCTTTTTGGGCTAGCCCCCATGCATGTCTCCAAATGTCATCAAGTGACACTCCTGATAATACCACCCAAGTTTGGTAAAGTTTGGTTGAAGGGGTCCATAACTTTGGGGTGCCCCCCATCCCCCATTGTTTCCAATGGGAGCTAATAGTAGACAGGGCTACATTTTATGGACCCCTTGAACCAAACTTCACCAAACCTGGGTGGTATCATCAGGATAATCTCTTGCTGATACCAGCCAAGTTTGGTGATGTTTGGTTTAGGGGGTCCAAAGTTATGGATCCCCAAAGTGGGTGCCCCATCCCCCACTGTTTCCAACGGGAGCTAATAGTAGATGGGGCTACATTTTGAGGGTCAATAACTTTGGACCCCCTGAACCAAACTTCACCAAACTTGGGTGGCATCATCAGGAGGGTCTCCTAAAGATACTCTGAAATGTTGGTACTGCTAACATAAACATTCCTCCCCTGACCAAAAATCCAGTTTTGAAGGATTTTAACTCTTGTGTTTTAGCTTGGTTGCTGGTTGAGCTAAGGTTTTTGTACTTTTAAAGTTATTGTTGAGACCATATTGTTTTTGTTGACCCTCTTTTCCACTTACAGAGCTTTTTTCTTTGAAATTGTGATTATGTTATAAGTAATATGCAACTGGATGTAAATGTAATAACAAAACATACAATGAGGGCACTTAGGCAACCTAAGAAGCGTAATGGGACAGTAATGGGACAGCAGGCGAAACGCTAGGAACAAGATCCACCAGACCACAGCCTCACAGCCCGGAAAACCCACCAGAACCAGTTGAATCCGGCCGTGAAAATCTTCGACTTCTGTTAAAGGCTGACTATTTGAATTGGTATGAGTTATCATCATGACCATGTAAAATGACAGTGGCATGTGACAGTGTCATTCCATACTTGATGCTCAACTTGAAAGTCTTTTACTCGTTCCAGGCAGCCATGAGAAACCAAAATATAATCTATGGTACTGCTGCCTTGATTAGAGATATAGGTATAGTCTCCTGAATTGGCATATTGCATCAAACCATTTAAGTGGATTAGATTGAATTGGGAACAGAACTCAACAAATTTGGATCTCGCCCCACTTATCAATAGATCCCTAGAAGACCTCGGTAATGAAAAATACCATGGAGCATTATCCCCCATCAAGTCCTGACAGAGCTAGGAGGTTATCCTCATTTTTCCTTATTCTAGCGTTAAAATTTCCTGCTATGAACCAGTTTCTACAAAATCTATTAATTTAGACCATGTCTCTTTCTTCCCTCAGAGAACTGGGTAGAAGGTAAACATTAATAATTACTAAGTTATAAGCATACCAGGATAATATTACAGCCTGAGCCAGATTGTCACATGTCAACAAAAGCGGGACACTAGCTCTTAGGTTTGCTTTGACGAATATTGCGAGGCCAGCCTGCGAACGCCCTCTAGAATTCAATCTGGATGCTGGCAAAGAATGAACAACAAATCCCTGAAGAATTTTTTTTGTTGGACTCCAGGTTTCCTGGCAAAAAATTATATCATATTCCCTTAAATAGGAAAGAAAGTCATGGTTGGCTAGCTTATCACACCAATCAGCAATGTTCCAGGCCAAATCCTCAGGGTTTGATAGTTGTTCTGGCATCCTTGTGGCACAGACAGTTGATCCAAAAAACCGTTGGGAACCGCCGCCCCCCCCCGCCCCCCCGCAAATCCATTTTCATGGTCCTGCCTAAAATTAATATCTTGTTGAAGTTGTTGATGTGAAGTGGGGTCTTCCTCTGGGCTCAGTATAACCTCCAGTTCAGCAACAGTCGTTGTACGTTTGGGCCTCAGGATACAAGAAGTTTTGACATTTCTTATAGGCAGCTCACTAGAGCAGGACACTTGATTGTGCCTGAAGCAGAGTCGCTGCTGTTCCCTCTTGAGTAGGAGGAGCTGTGTGCAACTGTGCATTGAACAGGTACACACTCATCCAACCAAGGATTACTCTGGCAGCTCCCGCTGTGGGCCCCGTGGAACAGGCTGCCCAGAGGCGTGAGGTTTGCCCCAGCCAGCCCTGCACAGGATTCAGGGGTTCTGCGAAGTGGATCTTTCTCGGCAGGCCCAGGAGCCGACTTTCCTTTCATCCGCAATTCCCACCAGCATGGCACTGCACTTCTTCTTCAGGTGATGTTCGCTACTTCAAATCATGTGGAATGTAAATATTTAAAATTTTGAAAATAAGAGGGGAGAACGGCAGTGGCTTCTCCTTATGTCACATATGAGGGTCAAGTATAGAACCAACAGGATGATTAGCACAAATTTACCACAAAAAGTAAAAAAAAAAATTATGCCTACCTGAGGCCCAGTCACCTGGAAAGTGTCTTCTGCATGTAGACAGGTGATTTCAAGTGGCTCTGTTCCAGAAACATGTCTCAATAAACGACATATCTGCCAAAGCAGAAAAACCCAACAACCAGTTACAGAGTGGCTAAGAAATAATAGGCGCCAAATAAAAAGCACCAGTTGCACCTATAAGCACAGGGTTGAACTGAACGTTTTGTGGATCCCTGAGAAATCGTCTGGCAAGAACATTTTTAAAATTGTGAATGGGGAAGGGAATAATTAACCCTTTCCCACGCTTCACATCCCCCAAACTCCCCTTCCCCTGACCTTTTCCTACCGGCCTTGGCAAACATGCTCAAGAATCCAGGTGGCTGAGGACCTTGGCAAACCACATGCATCCCTGGGAGCCAGTGTGCCACTGAACAGCTGGTTAAAAAGCCCTGCACGTAGGCGCACCCCCAAAGTGAGAAGAATTCTGGCTACCTTAATGTACAAGGCATTTTCAACCCTTCCTTCAAATGCACGAACAAGACTTTGGCTTACTTCAAGCAACTGTTCCTTCTGCTCAGAGAGCTGGCAGCTGTGCTCTGCGGCAGCTTCGATGTCTCCTTCCCCTCCGGAGGCTTTCAGTGCTTTCAAGACCAAGTGATCCGAATGATATTTCAGCAGGTCTGTGGCAACAGAAGTGGCTGCACTGTGGAGCTTTGGTATCAGGAAGGAGGGAGGGGGGGAGGGAGGGGGGGCGGGAAACCCTTCAGGTTACAGCAGGTTTGGAAATAGCAGCTTTTCAAGTCTCTAAGCACAAGTAATAATTGTCTCCAGATGACCAGGCAAAAAATTCAGGCTTCATTAAAATAACTGCAGACCCAAGTCCTGCTGAGACAAAAAACTATATCACACAAAGCTGGTGAAACATGAAGAAGAGCCAAGTAGTCTAAATGCATCTGGTCTTTTGTGGCTTATGGCATATTTCATGTTTCATCAACTTTGTATAATGTGGTTTTTGTCTCAGCAAGACTTGGGTCTGCAGTTATTTTAATGAAGTCTATTTCTCAGGCTCTTTTTAAATATACTTTTTATTTTCTATTTTTGTTGTCTTCAGCTCAACCTCTCAGGCTTTTCACATACATTTGGGATGATACCAAGCAGCACATCCAAACAGGGTGGGAACTCGACCACCACACAGAACACAGAAGAATGACACAATTGCTGCAGGACCCACCATTCAAAGAAAGCCCCTGCTGAGGTCATGGAGTCCAGTTTGCTCTGGGTATCAGCAATTCAAGCATTAGTCTCAAAGACTACGTCCATGGCCACACTGCAGACTGAGTAAGTGGTAGTGTCTTCTGGAGTCTCTAGAGTTTGAGATGAGTAGGTTATTGTTATGGACCCTCAAATGTGCAGCCCCCATCTTCTATTTGCTCCCATTGGAAACAATCGGGGATGGGACACCCCCTTTGGGAGTCCATAGCTTTAGACCCGCTGGACCAAACTTCACAAAACCTGGTATCAGTAAGAGACTATCCATAACTTTGGACCCCCTGAACCAAACTTCACCAAACCTGGGTGGTATCATTAGGAGAGTCTTCTAAAGATACCCTAAAAGTGTGGTGCTGCTAACTTAACAATTGCACCCCTGACAGCAGGCACCCCCCAAATTTCCCCAGATTCTCCTTTCAAATCCACTCCCTTCGGCATGGAGAATCTGAGGTCCCCAGCTTAAACATTGAAAGTGATGCTGTTTCAGGGTGGGGGAGAATCCACCCCAAAACAGCATCACTTTCAATGTTGTTTTAACGGGACCCCAGATTCCCCCTTTAAGGTGGATTTAAAAGAAGAATTTGGGCTCTCTAGTTTAAACACCATTGAAAGTGATACTGTTTGGGGATGGATTCCGGCATCACAGCAGCCGCCCATGGGGTGGGGGGCGCAAAACTCAGATTTTGCACCGGGCTCCATTTTCCCTAGCTACGCCTCTGCCCAGAGGGGAGAGCAGAAGGGGCTGCCGGCTGGGAACCCAGCTGGTGGGGGGGAGGGCGGGGCAGGGGAGTCTGCTGTCCCTGGCCTCGGAGAGCTTTTATAAGCACTGAGGCTGGGGACGGGTCTTGGGGAGGCGTGGCCATGCCCCCAGGTGCGGGTGGGGGCATGGCCCCGCCCCCCATAAATATCTATACCTACATCCCTGGGCCCTCAGCACCAAAGAAGGGTTGTGAAGGGTCCCTGCTAATAAAAACTGCTCGTGCCCAAAGAGTGACACAAAAGCTCAAAGAGAGGGAAAGAAAAGCTGTGGGTTGACTCACCTCCTTTCTGAAATTCTGTGAGTGGTTCAAGAGGCCTTGTTCCAAGTTACAGGCATAATAAAAGAACAGGTCGTGCCTTTTAATCGGTAGCTCCAAAACTATGGAAAGACTTTTCACCCTCTTGAAAACATTCCTGTTTTTTCAAGCTTTTGAGAACTGAGCTATCTTACTGTTGGCTGCTGGTATGTTAGTCTTTGGAATTTTTTACGGTTTCAAATTTCTTTGTGCATTTCAGTATCTATGTGTTATTTTTTAAAAGGCCTCAGAAACATTGAGGAACGGCAGGGTACAAGCACACAGATAAACATAGTGGAGCTGAATCATACTTATTATGTAAATTTGGCATGGCTTATGTTGTACTCCAACAGGCCGCCATGATCAACTTTGTACCTGCCTGCCATCAATATCACTCCCTAACACTAACCGGGCCATGAACTCTATAGGGAAAAGCACAAGAGATTCACTGTAAGACACATTCCTGGGATTTCCTTAGGTTTCTGCCCACAAGACAGGCTGTTGCTTTAGGTAACCAGCATGGTGTAGTCGTTAAGAGCAGGTGGATTCCAATCTGGAGAACTGGGTTTGATTCCCCACTCCTCCATACGAATGGCAGAAGCTTATCTGGTGAACCAGATGTGTTTCTGCACTCCTACATTCCTGCTGGGTGACCTTGGGCTAATCACAGTTCATCAGAGCTCTTTCAGCCCCACCTACCTCACAAGGAGTCTGTTGTGGGGAGAGGAGGGTAAAGGAACTTGTAAGTCACCTTGAGTCTCCTTGCAGGGCAGAAAGGTGGGTATAAATCCAAACTCTTCTCTTCTTCTTTTAACTAGTTCAAGATAACTAGGAAAAAGACTGGCCTGGAAGAGCTAACTAGTTAGAAAGAAGTATTTGACAACTATATTGCTGCCAACTATTTATTTTTTCAAATGCTACATATCTTCAAGTTTAAGAAGCTCACAAACATGTGACATTTTAGACAAGAATTCTACTTACTTCTTTCTGAAGCTCGTTCATGCACTGACACATTTTCAGCAGGGCCACCTCCATGTCCTCTGTGACTTCCCTCTTCTTCTGACTTTGCTGCAGAGAGAATATTCCCCAGCCCCACAAAATAAATTATCTTCAGCAATTTCGCCCTTTGGCCAACATTTAAAATCTTTTTTAAAAATCCTCAATTAAGCAATAAAGTTAAAATCCAACTTCTACTGAGTGGGAAATGCAAATCAAAGTGTTTGTTTCTGCTGAATGAAAACTTTGTCCCATTTCAAATGAAGAGGAGTTTTGGCCAACTTGTCCCATGAGGCTTCACTTTCTGCAGGCACACACGACTCCTCTTCAGAAAGAGCTGCCCCGTTCCCAATCAAAGAGAGCTCTGGGCAGAGCCATCTCCGGCAACCTGAGAGAAGCGCTGCGCAGACACCAGAGATTTCAAGAAAGATTTGGGTAGAAGAACAAGTGTGGGAGGCGGGCTGATCTCTCCCTCCTGCAGAGGAATCTCATAGAAATCCTCACTCTGAGGACAGTGACGATGTGGGAACACTGATCGTGTGTGTTTCTGCCCCCAAACCCCCAGCCCAGCCCTTTTTGGATCAACAACCTGACCCAAGCCCTGCTGTTCTGTGGATGTGACACTCAGTCTGCCAACTGGCATTGCCAGGCCCGACTGGGGGCAAAAGGAGCTGGGAAATGTATTGCAGGAGCCCACCCCGTTTCAGCTGTAACTGTCCAGAACCCACCAGGAAGCCACCAAGAAGCCCTGGTGGAGGCACCACTCAGAAGGGGGGTTGTCCTCACAGCACCTGTCGTGGGCCAACAGCTCCAAGCAAAGTGGTTCGGAAGGGTCTTTATTTCCCAAGAAGCAATCAGCTTACAGCAGACGTCCACGCCGACAGCAGCTGCTCCAGCTCCACCTTGGCATGCTTGGACAGCTCCAAAATACGCTCTCGGTTCTCGTGGCTGGTGTACGCAGAGTCGGTGAAATCTTCTGTGTGCTCCAGGATGACCCGCAGCATGGCCCGGAGACTCTCTTTCGACAGAAGGTAAAGGCCGTCGCGCAGACTTTCCACTTTACTCTGAAGAGGGGCGGGGAGAGGGCACGGAGAAACCCATGAGGAAGTCACCAAAGGGTAGAACAGACTGCTGCAGGAGGACTGAGAGAGAAATCCTAAGCATGCCTACTCAGAAGTAAGTCCCATTTCATTCTCTGATGTTTTCTCCGAGGAAAGTGCTCCTATGACGGGCAGAGAACTAAGAGCCTCAGCAGCAAATCAGGATACCGAAACCTCACCTTTGCCATAAATGCTCCTAGATGGTCACAGCAGTGCAAGTGGAGAGAGATTTTAACCCTGCTGTTTTCTCATTGGGCAAAGAAATCCCCCATATGCTGTGACCACAGACCCACTGGTGAATGTTTTCCTGTCCTTCTTCCCCAAAGGGGGCTAAAGCAGTTTGGGAGAAACTTTTTCCAGTCAGAAAACAGTTCCAGTTCCCCCCTCTGTGTTCCCCAAACAATCCTGGCAGCTGAACTTGAAAAAGAAAAGTTGTTTAAAAGTAAATACCAAAGAAGTCAAAACACTGAATTTACCATGAGGGTTTTTTTCTCATCAGTGGAATGGAAGGTATTTTGAAGAGGGTCACTACCAGTGGTGGGGCTCAGCAGGTTCGCATCACTTCAGCAGAACCGGTTGTTAAAATGGTACTTGTAAACAACCAGTTGTTAAATTATTTGAATCCCACCACTGGTTACTACCCCCTCACGCTGCAGGCAGGTCTGTGCAAACTATTTTTGCACTGTTTCTGCATCTGGCTAGAGGGTGAGCTCAATTCACGCTTGCAAAGCTTCCAAATCAAGGGGCCTTTTTTCATTTTTTGATGAAAAACTGTTAAGAGAGGTGGACTCTAATCTGGAGAACCAAGTTTGATTTCCCACTCCCCCACATGAGCAGTGGACTCTTATCTGGTGAACCGGGTTTGTTTCCCGGCTCACAGGTCCCTCAGAACTCTCTCAGCCTTATTTACCTCACAAGGGGTCTGTTGGGGGGAGGAGAAGAGAAGGTGACTGTAAGGAACTCTTCACAAAGGTAGAGAAAAGCAGGGTATAAAAATCAACTCTTCTTCTTCTCTTCCTTTGAAATGTCTGTTCATTCCTCTCCCAGAAACTCCTCCCATCTTACAGGAGGGAAGGGATACCTTCATTCCATGATGTGAAGTCCTGTGTTACCTTTGCTGATGGATGGTCTCCTGAAGAGACCACCCCGGGTGGGTCATTTGCTGCATGTTGGAGCCATGACTGAAGAGCCACCCGCTGCAGGCTCCCTCAGCAGACCTCCAGGGGCCCAACGGACAGCATCTGACAGAGGTGGAGGTGGACATCCAGGCTGCTGCTCTGCAGATTTTTGCACCTCGAGAGAAGGCAGCTGAAGTGGCTGCTGCCCCCATCAAGGGCAACGAAACTCCTTTGGGAGTAAGTGCTGGACCTTGTATACTAAGGAGACAGGTGTCCACCTGGCAACGGTGGTCTTGGATACCTGTGGTGGTTATTACCTGTGGAAAACGGACTGAAGCAAAAAACAACTAGTTTGCAGTTCTGAAGGACTCAGTGCCCTTAGTGGTCTCCTTGATTTCAATTTGAGCCATTCCTGCTCCTTGGGTTGAGGGCAGAAGCCAAGATGGCAGGTGGGTTTCTGGTCCTTGGGCACAAGGGAGGGGCCTGTGCTGAGGATTACGGCGTCCTGATGGAAGGAGCACCATTCTTGCCTTACAGAGAGGTAGAAAGTTCCAAGACCCATCTGCCCCAGCAGCCATTATGGCCACCAGAAATGCAACCTCTCGGATCCCGAGAGGCCCTGATCTGATTGGTTCAAATGGGGATTGGGGTCATACCCGTAGAAAACTGTGTATCTCCCAAGAGGGGAAACGATGCTCTGTGGGGGGGAGGGCCACCCCTCTGGGAAATCTTTTGTTGTGGGCACGAGATGCTCAGAATAGTATTTCGCTCTCTGCAGAGATGATTCAGGCGAGGGCTGCAACTTGCCACCCCAGACTGTTGTGACACAGACCTGCAGCCAGGCTGGCAGGGAGGAATTGGAGCAACCTGCTGATTCCAGCTGCTAGCAGACCGATCCTTTTCATGCCTCACCACCTGCTGAATGATTTCAAGTTGCTTCATAAACCCTGCTCCTGGAGGCAAACGTGACAGCAACAGCCCCAGGAGGGTATCTGTGCTTTTCTAGGACCCACCCTTCAACCTCCGTGCAGACAGCTGGAGCCAGACTGGGTCAGGATATAGGAGTGAGAATGCAGAGGGTTGGACGGATGATCTAGGGAGATCTGACTGCCCTTGTGATCCATTCCAAGAGTGACAAACGTCTTGGCCAGTATGGGGTGATGAAGATTATTTCCACCCCCTCCTTGTGAACCCTGTTCAGTGCTCCAGGTAACAGAGGCATTGGTATATGGGGTGCATATAGGGCCCCTGAGACCACCTGAATGTGAGCATATCCTGCCTTTCTGCCCTGAACCTGGACAGAAACCCAGGAACAGTGTGATCGGTGAAGAGTTCCAAGACTGGGGTGCCCAAACACCTAGTCACCATCCAGAACACTCTGGGGTCTGGTGCCCACTCACTGGGACAAACATCTTGGCAGCTAACCTTGGAGTCTCTGCCCAGCAAAGGAGGTCGACAGCTTCCTTCTTTAGGGACTAGGATTTGGTCTTTCTTTGCTGGCCGACACAGGCCTTGGCTGTGGTGTTGTCTGTGAGGCTGAGAAGGTGAGCACCCTATCTCTAGAATCATAGAGATCACAGAGTTGGAAGGGGCTTCCTGGGTCATTTAGCCCAACCCCGTACACCATGCAGGAAATTCTCAACTACCTCCACCCCCCACCCCAGTGACCCTTCCTCCATGCCCAGAAGATGGCAAAAAAAACCCCCCCACCTCTTGGATTCCTGGCCAATTGGGCCTGGAGAATAATTGCTTCCTGGCCCCAAAGTGGCAGCAGTCGTTCCCCTGGGCCTGCAAGAAGGGCCACGAGAGCTGAGCATGACTTCTCCCTTCCTGCCCTACCTCTCCTCATCTGCCCGAGTTCACAGGCTCAGCCTTGCTGTGGCGGAGGGGTCTGTGCTGCGACTCAAAGGGCTCAGAACTCCAGCCAGCTGATGCTGCGCCAGGATTTGGAATAGAAACATCTTTTGCTTCAAGCACATTCTCTCTAGGTGTGTGTGTCTGTCAGATTTTGTCCCTTCCAGTGTGTTTAATCTAGGGCATTATTACTTGTATTAGTAATTAATTGTAATATTAATTTAGAGTACTATTACTTGTAAAAAATAAAAAGAATGTTCATGATGTCAAAAAATAAGCATCTATGTGAATGACAAAGACACACTGTCACTTTGTACGTATTACTGTGTGTATATCCCTTATATAAAACAGAGACTTGCCCGTCCAGGAGCCCAGACTCCTTCGGTGCACGATGGGTCTGCCGCTGTAGCTCTCTAACAGGCAGGGATACACACCCTGCAGGTTGAGTATCCCCATTTTTTAAATGCTGTTTAGCGAGCTTCATTTTTTTCTGCTAGCATCAGCAGCATGAAGGGCCTCTAAGACTACGTGAAGGCATTTGTTGACAGTTACCCACATGTAGACTACATAAAGTTTCTAGTTCATGTCTCTGATACAGAGAAAATAACTCTTATTTTTCACTCTGAGAAAATAACACCGGAAAAACCAAGGAAATCATCGGGGGTGGGGTGTGTGTGTGTGTGTGTGTGTGTGTGTGTGTGTGTGTGTGTGTGTGTGTGTGTGAGTGAGTGAGAGAGAGAGAGAGAGAGAGAGAGAGAGAGAGAGAGAGAGAGCTTACAATTCTCTTGGCCTTTAGTCCAGAGGTACAAAAACTGATCAGAGTGAACAGCTTTGCTATCTGGCACTGCCTCTGTCTTTGGGCACAAGCACCCCCCGCTCCTGTCTCAGCAGCAGGCCAACCTGAAGTCTCCAGGTGTGGAAGGGCTCCTGAAAGTCAGCGTGGTCAGTACCCATCACCCCCGGGTGCCTCTCTTCTTCTCTATCGGCCTGCCTTCAGTTGAAGGAGTCCTGAGCAGCTGGCCTGTTCGTCTGCCTGAGAATAGGAGGGCTCCATGGCTTAGGGGAAAGAGTACCATCAGATGTGGGAGCCAAGTGGGTGGGGTTTGGTAGCTGTGGATTCCTCTGGGTAGGGACTGGAGTAGAGCAACAAGCTTGGACATTCAGCACCCTCAATTAACTGTCGACAGAGCCTTAGCTGCTGTTAGACCTACTACCTGTCCTCTGGATCCGTGCCCGTCCTGGCTTGTAAAAACCTGCCGGGCGGAGCTACGACCCCATCTGTTGAGTATAATCAACGGTTCCCTTGAGCAAGGAACCTTCCCGGATGGGTTGAAGGAGGCAGTGGTCCGCCCACTCTTAAAAAGACCATCGTTAGATCCGAGTGATCTGGCCAATTACCGCCCCGTTTCGAATCTTTCGTTTCTGGGGAAGGTAATTGAGAGAGTGGTGTTGGAGCAGCTTCAAGGTTTTCTGGATGACGCTCGTAGCTTTTGACCCCTTCCAGTCCGGGTTTTTCCAAGCCTGCTGGGCATGGGGACGGGAGATCTGTTCCCCTTCGCCGCCGTTTAGCAGATACACTCCGTATTCAGCTCTGGACCGAGGCGGATCGGGCGCGCCTGCTGGTGTTGTTAGATCTCACCAGTAAGAGCGCTTTGATGTGGCTTCACATTACCGCCACCTTTTGACCCACCGCCTGGCTGCCTCTGGGAGTGCGCAGTGCACTCGTCCTTCAATGGATTGTCTCTGTTTCTCCGGGCCGGAGTCAAGCAAGGAGGTGCGCGGGATCAAGCCTCCTGAAGTGCCCGCTCAATGTGGTGTACCCCAGGGGGCGCCATTATCCCCGCTTAAGCTATTTAATATCTATATGCCACCCCTTGCTCAGCTGGTAACTGAGTTTCGGGCTGGTCTGCTCATCAGTATGCAGCATTGACACGCAGCTCAGTTCTGTTGATGGAGGGGGGAGCAGCCGCCACCCCTGTGGCTCTACAGCACTGTTTGAGCAGGCGGTCGCTGGTTGGTCTGCGCCAGAGCAGGTTAAAACTGAATCCGCCCGGAAGACGGAGATCCCTTCTGGCTTGGCCGTGGAGAGGTCTTTCCAGCTGCCGGTGTGGAGAGGGGCCACCTTGGCATTGACCCTCCGTCCGGCAGCCTGGGGGGGTCTACCTGGATTCGCCTCTGCTCAATGGAGACCCAGGTGGGGCTCCATAACAACCCGGGCTAAGCTTTTTTCCACCTTCGTCAGGCCCGGCGGCTCGCTTCCTCTCCAAAGCGGACCTAGCCACGGTGATCCATGCAACGGTCATCTCCAGATTAGACTATTGTAACTCGCTTCACGTGGGCCTTCCCTTGCGCTTGATCCGAGACTAAAACTGGTCCAGCATGCAGCGGCGCGCCTGTTTGCAGAGTAGTGCCACCTGGCAGCATATTCAACCTATACTGTGCCAGCTGCACTGGCTCCCGGTGGAATTCCGGATCATCTTCAAGGTGCTGGTATTGACCTTTAAGGCCCTACGCAGCCTGGGACCATCGTATCTTCGAGACCGCATCACCCCATACGTCCCTGCACGGCCTCTCCGATTGGTTGAGGCCAATTTACTAGTGGTCCCTGGCCCCTCGATGATACGGCTGGCCTCCACACGGGCCCGAGCCTACGCTCTGGCCCCGGCCTGCGGGAACACTCTTCCTCCAGTTGTCCGGCCCCTGCGGGACCTGGGTGAGTTCCGCAGGGCCTGTAAGACGGAGTTGTTCCGCCGGGCCTTTGGAGGAACCGGCCGTTGATGGTGCCCCCGCCCCCGGCTCGGCCCCGACATCTGGGCCAATTGTCATCTCAGACTCGCCATCCCCCTCTTTTTAGAGAGGGGAGGGAATTTTGAGATTAGAATGTCGGACGCCTTTCCCCCCCCTTTGGGGAAGGGAAGGGAACTACAACAGTAGATCACTGAACGCTATTTATTTACTGTAATTTATTACATATTTATTAGGAACGTTGTTATGGTTATCGCTGCTTTTAAATGTTTTAATTGCCTATATTGTTTTATTTCTGCTGTACACCGCCCAGAGCCCTCCGGGGATGGGGCGGTATAAAAGTTTAAAAAATAAATAAATAAATAAAATAAAACCTCACACACACACACACACACACACACCCAGCCCCTGAGTGCCAGCAACAAGGCTTTTACTGGACAACCCTCTTGGGATTTAAGCTATACTCTCAAAAGCAACAAATAATTACTTGTTCCTCACCTTGAACTCCTTGATGCCAGTGTAGATGCTCACGGGCCCAGGTTCATGCTCTCCGTTGGGACGAGCATCTGTGACAATCTCTATTACTTGCTCCAAGGTGAGTCTCATTCTGTGAAAGACGGCTCCTTTGTTGATGCGGGCGGATTCACAGTCGGGATGCCTCAGACAGGTCTTGGAAACAATTTTTTTAAAGTTATCCAGATGCCTCTGTGCAATCTGCTGAGATGAGTCAGTGCCCACATAACTCTCCCTGCCTCAAGCGAATCGGGCGAGGCTGAGTATCCATCCCGACAATTAGCCATTTGTGGCATCTGTCCACATTTTGACCCCTGCCGCCCCGTGCCGTGCCCTCCAGCCTCCGCGCGCACTGACTGATGTGGTTTCAGTCAATTTCTTTCCTGTGTGCCACAGGGTCCGAGGAGGCTTCTGACTCCAGCTCTCAAATCTGTGCTTCACAAAGACAAAAAGAGAAAAGGAGCTACCTTGGAAGCGGTAAGAAGCATCATGGTGCATTTCTCCAGAATGGCACGAGCAGCTGCCATTTTAGCCTTTTTCTTTTCATCCTTCAGGTCCTGAAGAAACAAAAAAAGAAATGTTCCTGCCGGAATGAATCAAACTGTTTGCATGGGAATGGGGGTGCTAAAGGATGACAAGAAACATCTTATCCTAAGCCTCATCTTTGAAAGATTTAGGAAGGGGACTAAGCACTCCGCCTCCATGAGTGGGAGACACGCAGGTGTAAGGGAGAGATATGCTGGCACCACACGGGCACTGCACGGGGGTCCCCCCAGCTCCAGCACAGAAATGCAGGGTGGTGCGGCTGCGTCGGGGGTGGAGAGGGGCTTAGGCAACATCCTAAACACCCACAACTGACATCCCACCCCCAGCACAACATTAAATCAGCAACAACCCTGGTGTGTCTTTTCCAACTGCCCTGCACACGGGGGAAGGGAGCTTGCATTTCCCCTGCCAACCGCCCACCTTGCCCCAAGCCCTCGTGCAGCTCAGGATGCCAACCAAATCTGCAGCCAGTCACATCCTCCCAAAGAATGGTATGAACCCCAGGCAGGACTCCTGCAGCTCAGGTGACGGGGCTTGCAGAGTGGGGGCACGCACTCTCTCTCTGGATTTATGTTGCGTACATTTAGAACACACTCAAAAGAGAGATTGGTGATGTGAACTTTGCAGAAAGGGCACCTGGCACAAGGGAGCACTGGGCACAAACAGCACAGGCAGAGATTTCTCGCTAAAAATCTTGACCTGCTTCAGTACAACAGACATATTAACTGACTTGTGGAACCCGACCACCATCTTGGTAAGCTAAACTACTGACTCATACCAGTTTTTTTACAACAGTTTAACTAGCACAGTTTTCCCAAATAATTTTAAGAACTGGAATCTTCCAGAGATTCTTGAGGAAATACCATAAGAACATAAGAACATAAGAAAGAGCCTGCTGGATCAGACCAGAGTCCATCTAGTCCAGCACTCTGCTACTCACAGTGGCCCACCAGGTGCCTTTGGGAGCTCACATGCAGGAGGTGAAAGCAATGGTTTTCTGCTGCTGCTGCTCCCGCTCCCGAGCACCTGGTCTGCTCAGGCATTTGCAATCTGAGATCAAGGAGGATCAAGATTGGTAGCCATAGATCTCCTCCATAAATCTGTCCAAACCCTTTTTACAGCTATCCAGGTTAGTGGTCATCACCACCTCCTGTGGCAGCATATTCCACACACTAATCACACATTGCGTGAAGAAGTGTTTCCTTTTATTAGTCCTAATTCTCCCCCCCCCACACACATTTTCAATGTATGCCCCCTGGTTCTAGTATTGTGAGAAAGAGAGAAAATTTTGTCTCTGTCAACATTTGCAGTTCTATTATCAATTCCTTTCCTAATTATCCCCAGCATAGAGTTTGCCTTTTTTACAGCTGCCAAGCATTGAGTTGACATTCCCATGGAACTATCAACTAACACGCCCAAATCCCTTTCCTGGTCTGTGACTGTTAGCACTGACCCCTGTAGTGTGTATGTGAAGTTTGGATTTTTTGCCCCTATGTGCATCACTTTACATTTTGCTACATTGAACTGCATTTGCCATTTCTTAGCCCACTCACCTAATTTATCAAGGTCCACTTGGAGCTCTTCACAATCCTTTGCGGTTCTCACCACCCTACATGATTTGGTATCATCTGCAAACTTGACCATCACGCTACCTACCCCTACTTCCAGGTCATTTATGAATAGGTTAAAGAGCACTGGGCCCAAAACGGATCCGTGGGGGACACCACTCCCTACATCTCTCTATTGTGAGAACTTCCCATTTACACCCACTCTTTGCTTCCTGTTTCTCAACCAGTTTTTAATCCATAGGAGGACTTCCCCTCTTATTCCTTCATTGCTGAGTTTTCTCAATAGTCTCTGGTGAGGAACTTTGTTCTGGTGAAGAACTTTTGGAAATCCAAGTAGACAATGTCCACTAGTTCCCCCTTATCCACATGCCTGTTTACACCCTCAAAGAACTCTAGTAAGTTTGTAAGACAGGATTTGCCTCTGCAAAAGCCATGCTGACTGTAAGGAATTCCGTAGAAGCAGAAATAAAAGGCTTTTTGGGTGTAAAAGACCGTTTATTCAGACATCCTAGAAAGCTCACGTACACGCAGTGGCAGGAATAAGATCTCCCGCCTAGAAGCACAGGTTATAACTCTGTCCATCCCATCCCTCTCCTCCCAGATTCCCATGGGAACGGAGGTCTCATCTCCCTCGCAGAGATAAGGTCTTGCTGGAGAAGCTGGCCCATCTCCCTGGCTGTGGAATGTAGGTCAAGGCTGCAGGCGGCTGAAGACCCAGGCCATCGTAACACCACATTGAATCCTTTACACTCTGCCTCCCTTAAAGACCCTCCCCCAGGTTTCCAGAAGGAAAGGCTGTGGAAAGCAGAAATGAGGGCGGGGGCTGCCACATATTTTCGTGGAATAAACCCATTACGATTATACCCAGAGGAATACCCCTGCACCCAAGAGAGACTAAATATTGTACGCCATTGCCATATTAAAGCAGGTGAGTCCAGGATGGCATGCCACATTTCGTAGTCAATGCTTGTGGCTTATCAATAATAGTCAATTTGTTGTTCACCATACAAGAGCATACCCTTTCGCCATTTCCAAGTTGTTAAATCCAATACCAACGCAATAAAGCGGAGGGTGAAAACATTGAAGCTTAGCAAGGTGCGTGAGGGTGCCTCTCAACCCTAACCTCCTCAAACCTTTGTATTTGTATACCTTTTATCTCAGGTTTTTATTGTGTTATGAT
Source organism: Sphaerodactylus townsendi (assembly GCF_021028975.2). Taxonomy (NCBI): domain Eukaryota; kingdom Metazoa; phylum Chordata; class Lepidosauria; order Squamata; family Sphaerodactylidae; genus Sphaerodactylus; species Sphaerodactylus townsendi. The sequence goes on along the minus strand of NC_059438.1, from coordinate 44,167,842 downwards.
TATTGTTATGCCAAATAAAGGCTTATTATTATTAATAATAGTCGCAGTGGGGTCTTCTCTCCCATGGGTCCATTACAGGCATCGGAAACGGAGCCTCCTTGAGTAAAACTGAAATGGAAGACAGGATGGATATTACTAAGAGAGTTAGGCAAATCCAATCAAGCAGTGAGCATCATTAATCACTTTAGTAATCTGGAAAAGGTCCTATGAATCTTTTGCCTAGTTTCTTTAAAAACGAATTTATGCATCGTCTTCTGAGATTTTTGGTAGACAATATACATTTCCAGGCTTCACACGCAGAGGGGAAATCCTCGAAGCGGTGCTTATCCGCTTTGCAGCTTTTGGGGAGCTCCTTTAGCCTGGTTGTAAGGCAGTTTGGGACCCATTTTCCACCCTCGGCCTAGATGAAATCCACTGCTGAAACTCCGGAGGATCCAATGCATCCGCAGGTAGTTGCCATGGCAACGGGCGGGAAGGGGAAACCCAACCGGACACAATTTCTGAAGGGGGCTTTTTTTCGTACTGCTATGAAACCGCATTGACATTATAGGGCGTATTCTGCAAACGTGGAATTAGCTCTCCACTCCAATTGTCTTTGGTGGTAGTTGGTGTAACAACGTGAAATACTGCTCTAGGGTTCTCAAGTCTGTTCTCTCTGACTCCACCGCCACTTTGAACGTGGTAGAAGGCGGCAACCACTGGGCGGCCCCTAACAACTCCTAGAAAAGTTTCCAGAACTTTGAAATGAATTGGGGGCCGCTGTCTGAGACCACCTTAATGGGGGCGGAGGTAGACTTGGTAAACATTCTGAATGAACAGACGCACTAACTTAGATGGAGCGGAGGGGATGGCAGCGGCATGGATGAAATGGGCTTTGTTTAGGAAAATAAGTCCACCACCACCGGCACAAGACCGTGGTTGCCAGCTGGACTTTCTTGTAAATCACTGGTGGCATAAAAATCCATGGAGATGACTTCCCAGGGGCGGGAGGCCACCGGGAGAGGTTTTCAACAGACCAAGGGGTTTTCCCCGAACGTTCTTGGCTTCTGCACACAAACATCAGGAGCAACCTTTTAATATATTCTCATCGTCCTTGCGCATCGCGCGCCACTCAGAAATCTGGACGGCGGGCCAAATGCAGAGAGTTTCTTAGAAAGCCAAAATGTCCAGCCGAAGGGCATCATGACAGGCTCCCGAGAACCTGCTTACGGAGGGGGGGGAGGCATCGTACTCACAACAATCCTCTCACCGCCAAACGCCATTCTCCAAACGCTAATTGGGAGCTCACCTTCCTCCACGGAGGCTCCGCTGCAGCATTCCGCCTCCTCGAAGCGCGCCCCCCCAGAGGGAAAGGAGAGACCAGGCTGGGAATAGGCGGAGAAGGAGGAGCTGATGTCTACCCGAGATCGGGTGGACAGCCAGCCCCACTTGGGAGGGGGGAGAGAACAGTGCGCGGAATGTCCCGTAAGGCAGCTCCACCCCCCCTCCCCGGGTAGGCGCTGGAAGCGATCAGCCAGCTCGGCTGGTCACTTTTCCGGGGAAAATGGACTGTAAAAGAGAAACGAGAAAAGAAATCGGCCCAACGGGGCTTGCTTCTGGGACATCTTGAGGGGGGTGGAGAGGGCGGCCAAGTTCTTGTGCAGGAATCCCACCAAACTCCTGAAAGGGGTGTTTAGCCCTCCAGCCAGTGGCCAAGTGGAAAGTGCTACTTTGATGGCCGTAGTTTTCTTTATCCCCTACGGTCCAGGCCGTAAGTTCCAAAGCACCGAGAATTTCTTTGATAAATAAGTACACGGAACCAGCCCTATCACCTTTATTTCTCTGCAACAGGGCTGCCCTAAGCGCTTTGTCCTCGAGAGGTAATCCACGGAACCACAAACGGGAGATCTGGGTCAAAAAAAGCCTGCTTCAGGATAGGTTCGGGTAGTAAAAAGCAGATTTTGCAAGCTTGAAAGGCTTGGTCTGACATTCTTCAGACCAGGAAAGGGGGGGCCCGGGCTTGGCAGCCAGTGGATCTGCAATTACCCCAGTGCTGCAAGAGGTCTGTGTGAGAGTGGGAGAGCTACGTCTCAGCGTAATTGGGGTATAAAGTCACGAGTAGAAATTAGCAAAACCTAGGTAAAAGATTGGAGTTCTTTCTCTGGCTGGTAGGGCAGGCCATTGGAGGACTGCACTCAATTTTGTAGCAGGATCCATTTTAGGCCCCTCGGGCTAGGGATCCGTAACCCAAATAGTCAATAGAGGTTTGGTGGAAACAGCATTTGGAAAAGTTTGGCAAAGAGGGAGTTGTTGAGCAAACGGCTTCAATACTTCCCGTAATCCAATGCTTCCATGCTCCCTCCATGGTTTGTAGGAATAAATTAAAACGCTATCTCCAAGTACTACCCACTACTCCCTTGTACAATAAATCATGGAGAACTTCGCTGATAAGGGCTATATAAAAGCTCCTCAAATTCCACTTAACCCGTAATGGCATTATTAAGTATTCAAACTGTCCAAACTTCTTTGTATTAAATGCAGTCAAGTGTTCATAGCCTTCAGCAATTCTGGACCCTTCTGTAGTAAGCTTCTCTTCCTCAGTCCGCAACTTAGTAAAGATGCTGTCCCTTTGCCCAATGCTTCTAAAAAGATCCTTGGATTAATGGGCAAAGGGTATTTATTGACAGGAGACTGCATTGAGTCCTCGTGTAATCTGTGCAGAGCCGTAGTTAGACTCCATCTTCTTTTTTTACAAACAAATACAGGGAGCAGCATACGCGCAGGTGTTTGCGGAATTAGCTCGCCATGAACCCGTATGGCGAGGTTCTGGCCCAAGAAGGCACGCAAGTTCCTTCTCCTCATTGGGACTTCATGCGGTAGATTCTCCCTTTAGGGCAGTTGCGCCTCTGGCTGTACTCAATGCATTTTGCAGTCAGTGTCTCTATGGGGTGGCAAACTGGATCGCATTCTTGCTCCTGAAATACTCTTGCTAAATCTTGGTAAGCCGGTGGAATGTCGTAGAATCGGGAGCAATGGCTGATGAAGCCGGGGTGCCGGGAGAAGCCGAAGTTTTCCCAATCTATGTGTTCACCGCCAGGAGGGTAATAGTGAATTCTAAGAGGATCCTTTCTCTTTCCAAATGAATTTTGGTTCATGTAACAAACAACCATGGCATGCCCAGAACTATGGAGTGTTTCATTACTGGCGCCAGAATAAACTAATTTTCTCCCAATGGTCGGCGAAGCGGAGGGAGAACCGGTTATGCTTTGAACTGGGCCGGGTCCCCGCCTCTCTCAGAGGACTGCTGTCCATTTGGGGTGGAATGGTATGGGCTTAGCCAGGGGACTTGGTCTAGACTTCTAGCTCCCTCCGGCCAACTCTGGGGTCGATTAAGCAATGGGAGCAGCCCGAATCCATAAGGGCTGAGGCTATAATAATGCTTGTGTATGCTTAGCCAAGGCTGGGCCAGAACGCTTTGATTGTAGCTGGAGCGCTCTGCCTTCACTTCACCAAGCGTTTGGAGTCGAACCAACCATGTCCATGGGGTTGAAGAAAGGCAAACAGCTGCTTCTCTCCTCTGGTCGCCTTCGAGCAACTGCCTTAGGACGCAGCTCCTGTTGGGGCGGCCCGGATTTGCGCAGTGGTGGCTTGGTAGATGGGGTGCAAGCTAGCGGGGCCGGAGCGGTTGGCTTCTGCTTTTTCGGCAGTTGGCGCTGCCAGATGACCTGGTCCTCCGCCAGTAAAGACACAATCCCAGTCGGCGATCGGGCGCTCGGAGGTGGTCTCGGTAGGGGCGGCTGGCTTGGCTTGGTGGTCGAGTGGTGGTCAGAGGTGGCGTGGTTTTAAGCGCATGCTCTCCTCGCATCGGTAAGGCCGCATCTCTAAACCAGACGCTTCACCTGGGGATCCCAATGCGTATCCAATCTGCAACAGTGCTGGGGATCCAATTAAAAAAACACCTGCTTTCTACCGCAGCTTCTGCCGCCAACAGCGCATCCTCACAGGAAGTATTCACATTTCATGCCAGCCAGGCTTACTCAGGAGGGAGTCGGGCAGCCGACGCAATTTTAAAATTCAATGGGCAAATTTCTGCAAACGAGCGGTTGCCTTGCTGAATAGATTTGATGGTGCGGATAGCTTCATTTTTTCAGCTCCCGGATCTTTGAAAGCGAGCCCTTAAGGCTTCGGAGGAACGCTGGGCACTTCAGAGCTAGTATTCTTCTAATTCTTGCAGGTTCAAAAGAGTCACAAATCCAGTCGGGCTGCTGCCCTCATCCAGGACTGGAGAGCCGATGTCCCGTAGTATTTTTTTTCGCTAAGCTCAGACCGGTATATATATATAAATCGCCATAGTCCTCCATATGTGGGCATCGAAGCTGCCGTAAGATGGGGCGAGTAGGGAAGTTTGGAAGCCGGTCCCATCGGGAAACGGGCAGGTATTGGAGGTCTGTAATATCCCTCTCCATCGTCTCCCTGGCGTCACTTCGGCGAGGGCGCGGCTGCGAGAGGTTGCGCAGGCTTGAGGCAGCGGCATGGCGCAGGGGGGGGCTCGGAATCGGGTGGAGGTACCAACGCTGGTGCTTGGCGCTCTGGTGGGATCTGGTCCTTGGAAGCGTGGCAGGACTCCAGCAGCGCCGCCTCCTCCTCTGGCACCGTGGGCTGTACCAGTGACAGCGAGGACTCCAACTTGGGTTGCCATTCCTGTTCTGCTGCTTCTTCAGTTCCCTCTCCAAGGCGGCCAGCTCTCTCTCCTCTCATGCATCAGCGCATCCTGGTGCGCATGCAAAGCTGCTTTCTCTCGCTCCAATTCTGGGCCAATCTGCTTTTCTCGCTGAACAGCTGCAGTTAGCCCGGCACTTTACATACGTAAGGCCTGGAACGCTTTCAAGGCGATGCTGTGTAAGTCCAGTTTGGAATGTCTCCAGGACTTTATCATGGACTGATAGGTTCTGGCACATATTGCCGCTGCAGCTGCCAGCTCTCTTGGCACGGGTCCAATTCGAAGTTGGGATTTCTTTGGCGCTGCTGTTCCCGGTCTCTTTGCAGGTTTTCACGCCTTGCTGTAAGCTGTCTCCTCGTTCCTCTTCCCATAGCTGGTGCTTCACGGGCCCATGCTTCTTGGGCATCTCAGTGAGTCGGCTTCCACTTCCTCATCCCAGCTCTCTTTCGATGGGAGAGGAATAGATCCGCTGGGAGTGCAGGCTTTCTCTCGGACTCCTCTTCATCTGAACGATACGGCCGTGCTCCACCGGTGGCAATCTAATGGGCATCTCAGGTGCAGTCTGCTTGGTCCGTGGATCTGGGGGGTCCGGGATTCAGAATCTGCACGGTAATGATACCCCTCCCAATCCCCTGGTTTAGTCCCAGTTTCACCGGGTGGTCTTCGCGATCGGGCCCCAGTGCTATGCCACGGTGGATCTTTGGGAGCATTCAACAACGTGGCCAAATAATGCGTCCAGGAATCAGCCTTCATAAATGGACTCCTCGTGTTGCCGCATGAAGCAGGTGGTTTCAGGCCCGCTCTGCCTCCAAGTGAGCAGGTTTTCAGTACCTGGAGGCTTTGTAATCCATAATGAAAACGGGTAGATACCCGATCCACAGGCGCCCAAACGCACTCTTCCATGTAAGTCTCCCATGGTCAGCCTTCTCGGCCCCTCGCTCCAATTCGGAGGTAGCACCTGGGCAAAGGACTCAAGGCTGGATAACGCAGGATTTTGGTGAAAGAGTCACTTCGCCTAGCTAGACCCGCTTCCCGGCCAAGGTCTCCTCTAAATCCAGAAGGTAGGAGCTCGGAGCCCCTTCTTGGGCTACCGGACCTTCCACAGGAACAGATCGTCAACCTCTCCATGCCTGGGTAAGATCACCATGAGGCTCTACTGCACTAGGAAGATAGATGGAACGATAGATTCCTGCCACAATGGGTAAGGAATTCCATAGAAATGCAGAAATAAAAGGCTTTTGGGTGTAAAAAGACCGCTTATTCAGAGCATCCTAGAAAGCTCATGGCGTACAATGCAGTGGGTGCAGGAATAAGATCTCCCGCCAGAAGCACAGGTTATAACTCTGTCCATCCCATCCCCCCTCCCGGATTCCCATGGGAACGGAGGTCTCATCTCCCTCGCAGAGATAAGGTCTCCGCCGGAGAAGCTGGCCCATCGCCCGGGCTGTGGAATGTAGTCAAGGCCAGGCGGCTGACCCGCTCATCAACACCATTGAATCCTTTACACTGACTCTTTCTCAATGATAAGTTGAATATTAAAGTGAGAAGATCAGCAATTTCATGCTTGAGCTCTTTAAGAACTCTTGGGTGTATGCAATCTGGGCCAGGGGATTTGGTAGCATTTAGTTTATCATTGGCTGCCAGAACTTCTTCCTTGTCTACCACTACCTTCGCTAGTTCCTCGGATTCGCCTCCTAAGAAGCATGGTTCAGGTGCAGGAATTTTCCTCACCTGCTCTTGGGTGAAGACAGATGCAAAGAATTCATTCAGCTTCTCTGCAATCTCCCTGTCATCTTTTAGCACACCCTTTCTTCCTTTGTCATCTAATGGGCCTACGCACTATCCCCCTCATCTTTGAGAAATTTCCTTTCTGAAGGCGAATGTAGCTACATTAGTAGTTGTCACTTGTTCGCATGCAGAAATACTGAATCTGACAGCATTGTGGTCGCTGTTCCCTATTGGTTCAACAACACTGACTTCCTGCACCAGGTCCTGGGTCCCACATAGAATTAGATTTAGGATCACCTCTCCCCTGGTTGGTTCCACAACCATCTGCTCTAAGCCACAGTCATTTAGCATATCCAGGAATGGTCCCTCCTTACTATGACCTGAACATGCATTTTTCCAGTTTATATGGGGATAGTTAAAATCACCCATTACCACTACATTTTTGTTTTTGTTGGTCTCTCTAATTTCTCTTTCCATCTCAGAATCCTCTTGTGCACTTTGGTCAGGGGGACAATAATATATTCCTAATATTAAACTGTCCTTCACACCTGGTATTGATATCCACAGTGATTCTGTAGGGGAACCAGCTCCCCTTGCATTGTCTATTTTATGTGACACTATGCTCTCTTTTATGTAAAGGAGAACTCCACCTCCAATGCGCCCTGTCCTATCCTTCCTATAGAGCCGTGATGGCGAACCTATGGCACGCGTGCTAGAGGTGGCACGCGGAGGCCTTTCCTTGGGCACGCAAGTGCCGAATCTCTCCCTCCCCCTTCCCCTCTCGCCGTGCCAGAGATGGCTCCCAGGCTGGGTTATCAGAGGCGCCACAAAGGGCCTCTGAGAGGCAGTGCGGGAGGGGAACGCCCCAGAAGGGCGCCAGAGAACCCCAGTGCCTTCTGGGGCGTTCCCCTCCCGTACTGCCTTCTGGGGTGAGCAAGCAAGCGAGTGAGCGGGCGAGGGGGCAGGCAGGTGAGCAAGCGGGGGGTGGGCGGGCAAGGGGTCGAACGAGCAAGCCGGCGGGGGGGTGGACGAGTGGGCGAGCGAGCAAGCGGGGGGACGGGCGAGCAAGCGGGGGTGGGCAAGCGAGCGGGCAAGTGGGGGGTGAGCGAGCAGGCAAGCAGGCAAGGGGGCGGGCAAGCAAGTGGGCGTGGGGGCCGGTAACCGAACAAGCGGGTGGGGCGGGCGGGCAAGCAGGCAGGGGGTGGGCGAGCAAGCAAGCAAGCAAGCAAGCGGGGAGACAAGCGAGTGAGCAGATGAGCAAGTGGGCGGGGGGAGGGCGGGGACCAGGAGGGCGGGCAAGCAAGCGAGTGAGCGAGCATGCATATACTGAAGGAAGTCCGTTTCCTGAAGGGAAAAAAAAACAGTGTTATGATTGATTTGGAGGTTTTTAAGCACTGACTGGATGGCCATCTGTTGGGAATGCTTTGATTGTGTGTTCCTGTGTGGCAGGGGGTTGGACTTCATGGCCCTTGTGGTCTCTTCCAACTCGGTGATTCTATGATTTTATATATGAAGACTGTGAATAGCCAGCATGGTGTGTAGTGGTTAAGAGCAGTCAATTCTAATCTGGTGAACCAGGTTGGTTTCCCCACTCCTACCATGAAGAGGTGTGGGGGGCATGTGAGCGATCTGAGTCAGGTTTTGCCCAGGGCTCCAGTTTGCCTTGTTACGCCCTTGATTTGCCCTGTGTTTATGGTTGCCAGCCCCAGGTTGGAAAATACCTGGAGATTTGGAGAATGGAGCCTCGGGGCTGGGTTTGGAGCAGGTGGGGACCAGTGGAGTATTCTGGCAAAGAGGCCACTTTCCAAAGCAGACATTTTCTCCAACTGAACTGACCTCTGTCACCTGGAGATCAGCTGTGATCTCAGGAGATGTCCAGCCACTGCCTGGAGGTTGGTAACTACACATATTGTGCAACAGTAGCTGTTCTTAATTCCATCCCTTCCCCTGGAAAAATGTAGGGACGCTTTTCTTTGGCTAGGTTGCAATAACAGTTCTAGTTATTGGGAGTCAAGAATGTGGCATCCAAAGGTGGTTACTGCCATATTCCAACTCCTTGGTCTTTTTACAATAGAAATCTGCCATTATTACCGGGGGCTTGGTTTGTTCACATGTGAGCTTCTTATTCCACACAGACTGAGCTGCAACCATTATATTTATATGCCTCTCTATCTACTTCCTTAAATGTATTCTTTACTATTGTAACAGAACTATTGACAGGCAAATACATAACATCATTTCTTAACACTTGCCCTAATTCTACCTTAATTTTTCCTTCTACTAATCCTTCCTTTTCTTAACCACTATTTGTCTACTGATTTCTAACCTTAACACAAATCTACAATATCTCTGCCATTGTGTTTTTCTTGTAAGACAACAGATGGTAATGTATGAGTTGTTTTTTCTAAAACCTCAGTATTCAGGTTAAAATGCCGTATTGGCACTTGGTGACACATAAGTGGGTTTTGAGTTGCAGTTTGGGCATTCAGACTTGAAAAGGTTCGCCATCACTGCTATAGAGCCTGTAACCTGGTATAACAGCATCCCACTGGTTCTCCTCATTCCACCATGTCTCTGTAATGCCCACTATATCAAAGTCCTCCTTCAAAACTCTGTACTCCAGCTCCTCCATTTTAGGTCGAAGGCTTCTACTATTAGCATAGACACCTGTATACCCTGTCTCTGTCCTTAACTTGGGATTTATGTGCTTTATCCTCAAGTCTTTTATAGACACTATCCCTTGTCACATGCACATTGCTATGCTCCTCGCTTGTATGTGGTTGATTTAGAAAAACCTCCCTCTCTGTCTGCATCCCCATAGATACTGTATTCCGAATCGAAGTCACCTCAGCTCCTGATGACTTTCCCCCAGGGATCAGTTTAAAAGCTGTTCTGCCACCTTTTTAATGTTGAGCGCCAGCAGCCTGGTTCCTCTTTGGTTAAGATGAAGCCCGTCCCGTTTGTACAGGCCTGCCTTGTCCCAAAAGGTTCCCCAGTTCCTGACAAATCTGAAACCCTCTGCCTTACACCACCTTCTCATCCACGCATTGAGACCCTGTATCTCCGCTTGCCTAGCTCGCCCTGTGCGTGGAACAGGTAGCATTTCAGAGAATGCCACCTTGGGGGTCCTGGACTTCAACCTTTTTCCTAGCAGCCTAAATTTAGCTTCCAGAACCTCCCGGCTACATTTCCCAATGTCGTTGGTGCCAATGTGGACCACAACTGCTGACTCCACCCCAGCACTGTCTAAAAGCCTATCTAGACGAAGCGTGACATCTGCAACCTTTGCACCAGGCAGGCAAGTCACCATGCGGTCATCACGCCTCTCACAAACCCAACTCTCTACATTTCTAATGATTGAATCACAAACTACGAGGAGCCCCCCACCTCCCCGAGGGGTATCCTCAGTGTGAGAAGATAGCTGATCACCAGCTAAGGAAGCGGTCCCATCTAAGGGAGCATCTTCCACCACTTCAGACTGGCACCCTCCGTCCCCAAGACCTTCATTCTCCATGACATCTGAAGAGATGTCACCTTGGGAGTGGGACCTGGTTGTTAGGTCCCTGAAAGCCTCGTCTGTCACCCTCTCTGCCTCTTTCAGCTTCTCCAGGTCTGCCACCTTGGCTTCAAGAAAACGCACACGTTCCTTGAGTGCCAGGAGCTCATTGCAGTGAGGGCACACCCACGACTTCTGTCCTAGTGGCAGATAGTCGTACATGTGACACTCAGTGCAAAACACTGGAAAGCCCCCATCCCCCTGCTGGCTTCCTGCCTTCATATCTGATTTTGTTTAGATATTTAAATAGTAAACTTTTAGTCAGTGCCCCCCTGGAGCTATCTGTACCTACTATCCCTCAAGAAATGTCCTTATTTATTTAAACACAAAAACAAAACTGCCTAACAGTTGGTTCCAGAGACTGAACTAAAGACTGACTGACTCACCTCTCAGCAGCCCAGGACAAAGAGGAACAAGAGATAACCTCTGTTAACCCCTTTTAAACCCCACCTCTCAGCAGCCTCAGCAGCCTCACCTCTCAGCAGCCTTACAAGGAGAAAAAGAGATAACCCCTGCTAACCCCTGTTAAAATACACTGTTTTAAAAGACGTGGCTTTGAGAAAAGCCCTCCAAAATGAACACCAGAGCTCACTCTGCTCTTCCTGGCCCAGTCCTCTTCTCCACTGCTACTCCTCTCTGCTGGTTCCAGAGACTGAACTAAAGACTGACACACCATTATTAATTAATTAATTTTATTTATTTACAAGTTTCTATATCCCGCCTCATACTATCCTCTCTAGGTGGCTTACGTAAGGTAAAAACAACTTTAAAAACCACAATAAAAATATAATCAATAAAATATGACAATTAAAACTACAATAAAATAGCCTTTAAATAACCCCAACCAGATTCCCCCACCCCACCTCCCAGACCAGCAGCTGTAGCGGGTGTGTGTGTGTGTTCCAAGGAGGCTAACCAAACGCCTGGGCAAGGAGGAAGGTCTTTGACATGCCCCTGAGCCCATCAAGGGCAGATACGCGGTGAATCTCTATTTCAGAGCATGGGGACAATCATGGAGAAAGCCCCCCCCCAGGTGCACCCCACCCCTCGGTTGGGGGAGGTACCACCAGGAGTGTCTTCCCCTGTGCTAGCCAGCTGCATTTTAAATATTCAGCATTTAGGTAGAATTCATGCAACACGGCCAGAAACAGGTTCTTGTGCCCTCCCCCCCCCCTTTCAGAGCACACAAGTGGGGTGCTGGTTTTTTTGGGCAAGCAGAACTGGGAATAAAGAATTCGCCCTCTTCCCTCTATACTTTCCCCCTATATAAATTTTGCCCCGCCCACTCAAGTGCTTAGTTCCACATAGGCAATAAATAAACAAAATGCTGGTACAGCCTCTCTAAAACTTTCTCTTACAACCAGGTCAGCACCACTGGGGTTGGATCCATGAGCCTCCAAAGGAATAAGACAGCAAAGATCATACTAACATCTCTGCACTTCTTCGTGTCTAATACGTGAGATCCAATGGATCGGGACACGTCTGTTCCTGGTCTTCGAGGACACTTGCCTCAGACGGCGGCCCCCAGGTTCCTTTGCAAGTCCTTCGTAAGGAGTCTTCCCCTTGGTTGTCATAAAACTTTGACCTTCACAGAGCCAGGAACAGTCTCCCTCATATTTGAACTTGAAGGTACATGTGAGCCCTCAAAACCCCCCACCTCTGCCTGAGGCATGCGGCTCAGAGAAGCAGGGCTGGCAGCGGCAACAAGCTGGCATGTGCCAAGGAACGGGAGCCTCCCACTAAAGAGAAACACAGCAAGGATCCTCAGAAGGGAAGAAAGCCTCCACCTGAGCCGGGGGTGGGGGGGTGGGGAGTGCAGCTGCTGTCCTCAGAGGGAAGCCTGTGCATCAATGCGGCAAGACTTCTCTTGGTCTGATAACTCGAACACTCGAATACATAAAGCTGCCTTAGACTGAGTCAGCCTGCTGGTGCATCCAGGCTGGTACTATCTGCTCAGCACAGCAGTGCCCCTCCAGGGTCTCAAGCAGAAGTCTTTCACATCACCCACTGCCCAGCAGAGGCTTTCCCACTGAGAGACCCCCTCCCCTTTGTTTGATGCTAACAGAGACACCCAGAAGTCACAAAGCAGCCCTGGATTGAAAGGCAATACATGGGCTGGGACCCTCGACTCCGGGGAGCTGTACGGGGAGCATTTAGCAGGGACTGTCATGAGAAGTGTCCAGCGGCATTTGCTTTGCATACAGAAGGTGCCAGGTTCAGTCCCCACCATCTCTACTAGAAGAGGGTCAGAAATATATGGGGTCCCCAGACTGCCGCCTTCATCACTGCGGAGGCACTGCCAGTCCAAGCTAACGTTGACAGAGCAATGGTGAGACTTCTTCGCACAGGGCAGCTGCACACACCCGGGGCGGGGGGGGGGGGGGGGGGGGCGGCTGCTGTTCAAGTTGCTCACTGAAGCAAAGTGCCCTTTGGAGGGATTCCTTGTCTTTGAGCAACAGAAGAATACAGGTAGATGTGCAACAAAATAAAATGCAGTTAAATCAAAATGCTCCCAAGTTAAACAGCGTTCTTAGAGTGAGGTTAGAAAAACATGTGAATTAGAAAGGGTCATGCTGCCTGGGCGGAGGCAGGCTGCACAATTGGCGCACCAGGTGGATGGGCACCTGAAAAAATACATCTCTATCAACCAAAAATGAGAACAAAACAGGAAATAGCTAGCAGGGAGGGAGGGGGGGGGAGCAAAACTAGGCTGTCTTTGCTGGCTGCAAGACATAGCAAAAAGAATCCAACCAGTGAAAAGGTTTTGAAGAGCTGTGGATAAATTGATGTGTGGCCTATGATCCTCTTAGCAGCTCTGCCATCTCTGAAATGTTGCTTATGTTTATTTTGATTCCCCACTCCCCCACCTGAGTGGCAGAGGCTTATGTGGTGAACCAGATGTGTTTCCACACTCCTACATTCCTGCTTGGACTAGTCACAATTCTCTCAGAACTTTCCCAGCTCCACCTGCCTCACAAGGTGTCTGTTGTGGGGAGAGGAAGGGAAAGGAGATTGTAAGCCACCTTGAGTCTCCTTACAGGACACGAAGGTGGGATATAAATCCAAACTCCTCTTCTTCCCTGCTGCAGTTCATGAACTCACTCTGAGTTCTTAGTTTAACAAAATTTTAACGAACTCCCCTTTCCCAGAATTCTCACCTAGTGTTAACGCGGGGTGACTTGTTAAGAAATTGGAGCCCAAAAAGCTCAAGCCAACAAGGAATAAAATTAAAGAAATAATTTTATTCAGGCCAACAACGGGCAAGTTAGCATCAGAGGAGCCACACCAAAATGGCTGAAAGTTCTCATTTTTATAGGTTACATCAAAACAGTTCATTAGAAAGAATCCACCCCAAAGTTAGCATCATCAATCAATCATCAGAAAGGGAGGAGGTCACCCCGTTACCCAAAACATTTTTACCAGGCAAATGCCCTCATTGGAGGGTGACATTATTTCATGTTTCTGACGTCCCGTGAACTAAGACCCAACCTCATCTTATCAGTATTGTTCTCAGTTGCCCTACTTATCTAAACAATGAGCCTAAACATTTGGCTGTGTTCTAGTTTGTATCAGAAAAAGACAGACTTATGGTGCCTGTAAGGACGAGAAGACCTTAGAGGCAGCATAATTGAAATATTGTTGATTCTAAGGGGTAAACTAGAACAAAGGGGAGGTATCTCATCAAGGCTGTTACAGTTCTGGTTAGGAACAAGTGGGAAGAGGGGAGCAAAAGAGCAAAAAAGGCCTTATATGCATTTCCTTTTTTTTTTGTCTCAATTGGTTATGATTGAGGCCAGCTCAAAATATAAAGATACAATGAACTAAAGAAAGAGCAATTTTCTATAAAGATTTTTTAAAGTTGGATCCCTCAGAATTTACTTCCATGCCTCTAGCGCCTACGCTTAGTCACATTGATCGACTGCAGATGGAAGTGGCATTAAAAAGAGAGAGAAAAACTAAGTATCTCCTTAGATCAATCCAAGGGAAAAAGAAGTATCAATGGATGGTGAACAAAGAACCAGCAACACCTCAAAGACTGAAGCATAAGATTTCAAAAGCCAAAATTCCCTACCTGACGAAGGGAGCGTTGACACTTGAAAGCTCACTGCTCAGGCTTTCCAAACGCCTCCAACAACAAAAGGAACATACAATTACAACGTGCAGTTGCACTCCAAATAATCTGTGCAGTGTAATTCAGCAATACCTGTGATCTAATGTCCCACATGGATTCCAGCTGCTCACCTCTGCATGGCTTTGCCTGTCTGTCAGGTATGGCTCCCGCCCTCCCTGGCACCACACTAGTCAGGGCCCAAGGCCACACCCAGGCAGAAGGCAAAACACCTGTCCATATGCTTAACTGTCTGATGTTAATGGGCCTGTTGTTCTCAATCACTGCGCTTGGAAACATAGCAAGTAGGTGACCTGGCCAGGGGCCGGGAGGGGAGAGGATGGAGGCTCCCAGCTGAAGGGTATCGCTGTCCTTGAAACATTCTGTACTCCATAACAAAGATTTTCACACCTTGTTGCTCTATTAATCTGTGGGAAGATGGGAGGAGAGTTCGAGCGGGAAAACAAAAGGAATAAATACCCTTAGATCTGGCTTCTTGCCGATGGTGTCAGAATGTGTATGTGTGGTGGGGGGGGGGGGGGGGGTACTACTGGGATGCTCTGCTGACAACCCAATAAGGACTTCTGATTTCATATCCAGAGTCCAAATTATTGACCGTTGTATCCCTACCTCACCCCTTACCTTCACTATTCTGTCTCTTGGAAGATTTGCACCATTAGTGGAAAGAAAGAGGGAAGATGACAGATTTAAGGTTGCAGAAAGAAGCTGTGTGTGTGTGTGTGGGGGGGGTTTATGGCAAACTGAGCAAGCTAATACCTGAATGCTTCCTGTTTCATAAATAGATTTATTTACTGAAAACTCTGGGGAGAAAGGACACCTCAAAAAAAAAGTAACTGAAACATTCAACACTCATAACAGAAAACACTGGTAACAAAGGCTCATTCCACACATGCAGAATAATGCACTTTTCAAACTGCTTTCAGTGCTCTTTGAAGCTGTGCGGAATAGCAAAATCCACCTGCAAACAGTTGTGAAAGTGGCTTGAAAACGCATTATTTTGCGTGTGCGGAAGGGGTCAAAGAGAAGTCAACCTCTGCTGTGTTCAACTGTTTTTTCTTTAACTATTGGAATGTAAATAAGATAGCAATTATCACATTCTATGTCCCGTTACAATGATAAAGGCCTTTACATTCATTGGATGAAAAGCTGTGATGGCACAAAATGTTCAAATGCTCAGGGACCTATGCACAGGGGCTATCTGCAGAAAATGGAACCGGGGCAAGCTCTCAAACTGCACCTCCCTCAACCTCTTGTGATCTGGATGTCACACTTCTGTGATACACCCCAGGATTGCATTATCCTTTTTTGTTGCTGCATCACACTGACTGCTCATATTTAACTTGCTGTCCACTACTCAATAATGTATCCCCCACTCAGAGAGAAAGGGAGGAGAGAGATAAATGGGAGAAAGAGAAAGGGGGAGGGGAGATAAACATGGGGAGAAGAGAGGAAAATGGAGGCAGAAGAGAGAAATGGGGGACAGAAATGGTAAGGAAGGACAAAAGGGCGTGAGAGAGAAAGGAGGAACAGAAAGTGGGCAAAGAGAGAAAAATGGGGGAAAGAGTTAAACTGGAAGTGAAACAGGGATCAGAAGAGAAATGGGGAAGAGAGAATGGGGGGAGAGAGAGAGAAAGGGGAAAGAGAGCTTGGGCGGCAGAAGCACACGGAGGAAAATGTTGCCCATGCCCCCACCCTACCCACCACCGCAAAAAAAAAAGTCGATGGTTGCTTTACAATTAAGCCTAATTTACTTCCAGGCAAGCAGCATCCAGGAGACTGGGGGTGGTGCCAGGCCATGACAAGAGCCCCCTCCCTGGCCCCTCCCTGCTCCCAGTCTCCTCCGAGCCACTGCTCGCCCAGAAATGAGTGAACCTTAATTTTAAAGGAACCACAGGCCTTTTCTTCTTTTTGGCAGCGGGGGTGGGGGTGGAGCCGCAGCAGCCAGGGCACCCCAAGCAACCAAAGGATTCTCCAGACCCCGAGGAAATCATAGAGAGGATGGGACGGGCACGGAAAGAAGAACCTGAAGGAAAGTGGCTTGAGAAAAAGTGCAGTGGAGGCCGGAGGAGATTCCACTCAGAGAGGAGATTCCAAAGAATCGGCTGGACGCTTGGGAGGCCGCCTTAGGGGGCAACAGGATTCTTCAACAAGTGGTGGCCCAGTCATCAAAACGTAGCCAGTGTGGGCTGACGCTGTCAGATTATGATCCTGCAACCCACGTGAGCTCAATAATGTAACAATGAACACCGTAGAAACGGACAACGCAAATTTGGGGGCTTTGGTTCAATCAGCTGCCTTCATTTAGCCAAGCTACAAATATTTGGTCACAGAGGCCATCCAGAGTATATTCAAACTGTCATGTTCATGTTATCTGGGCTACTAAAATCCCTTGTCCCACTGAGGATGCACCCTCACCAATAGAGCTTAGTAAATTTTCATTTTCAAAAATCTGCCCAGCAATTTAGATAAGAACGTTAAAAGTATCCCCACACGATCAGACCGAGGATCCACCCACCCCTCTGAGCATCTCATTTCCAATTCCATCCCATGCTCAATCCCATGCCCAGGAAATGCACAACCAAAATATGGAAGATCAACTGTTCTGCGTGCGCGCGCGCACACACACACACAGTGGCAAGTTACTCATCTGTGCGAAGGTATGAAATAGCAAATGGGAATTTTGAAGTTGACAGAAGGCAGACAGCTGTTCTGGGCAGATTTCAGGAAGGATGGGTTGATTTAACTCATTATTTATGGTACCAAGAACAGACAACAAGTTAAATCATGCATTTAAATCAATCTTTTCCCACTTGTTATTTAATTATTCCTAAATAAAAGGTGCAGTTTTATTAGTTGCTCTAACCATAAAAACATTGATTGGAAACTGAAGAAAACTTTTGTACAACTCCAGAGGGACTCTTAATGTTTGACGAATGAATGGCTGTGCTGCAGGACTTCCCCCTCAGTGCAAAGAAAAGCAGCCTCCGAGCCATTCATAAGAGGGTCATCAATTCAGTTTTGTCATCTGTTTGCATTAAGTTCAGATTTTATTTCAACCCAGCTTATTTTTTTAAAAAGACCTTATTAGAAACATTTTAAAAAATTAAACCATTTTTGAATCACATTTGAGAACAAATTTTTAAATTATTACTTTTAAAAAACATTGCTTACTTTATTTATATCCTACCTTTCACTCAATGGGGACCCAATGCAGATTACATCATTCTCTTTTAAATCCATTTTATTCTCACAGTAACCCTGTGAGGTAGGCCAGACTGAGAGTGCATGACTTGTCCATGGTCACCAAGGACTAGCTGCCGTGGCAGAGTAGGGATGTGAACCCAATTGTGACATTCTAATCACTACATCACGCTGGCTCTCACAGTATCAGGATGGTGTTGGTGTGTATTCTGTCCTTGGATTTTTTCCCGCCTGTCAGTCCTGGCTCTCCGCCTGGTCTGGGGAAGTCTGCTTTCATGTTATCGCAGCTTGACTGTGTGAAACTATGCACTGTTGATTTTTCTGTGGCGGGAAAGAGGTTTGCTACTGTGTTAAAACTATTATCAAAGTTCTGAGGCTTTCAGAACTCGCATCGCCTGTATTGGACTATGTCTGCCAGTACAATAAAGAACTGAGAATGGTTACTTTTCCCTGGACTTTACCAGTTCATTACATACAGGATATATTGTTGAACAGTACTTACATTTTGTCGATCTCCAGTTAAATGGGCAAATTCCACCATTTCATTTCCAAACTGACTGAATATTTGCACAAATTCCTGAAAAGTAGTCACTTTCTCTAGCTGTTCCATTGTTAAAAGGACCTGAAAAATGTATTGAGTATGCTATAGATTATGCATTTATAAAACAAATGCCAAAAAACTTTTGGAATTTCCCTAAAACATTATAAAATGGGGCAAAATCGGTAAAAATATATTTTATTACTCAGCTAAAATTCCCTGAGCATTTTGCCTAGGCTAGGGAGTTCCTTCAGGGGAAACGGTTAACCTTGCAGTCTTTCAAAGAAGGGGGTTAAGGTCAGAGGACATCAGCCTCGGCCTAGTTTCTTACCTCCTCTCCTTTCCAAAACACTATGAACTGTTTCATATTTTCAGCATCAAAGTGGAACTTGACCAGCTCAAGTTCTGCGCAGCCATTTATTCTCCCTGAACAGTCCAACCTGATGTTTTGCTCCAGAGGAATGTAGTGAGAAGGGTTGGCTTACTTTTTTTTTTTCACTTGTGACTAGTACATAAGGCAACACTATTATGTGTATAAAACTCTCAAGTCAGATTTTGAATACCTTGTTTTTAGAAGTTATAATCTGCTTAATCACTATTCGGTCAGCCAGGACCAACACTTTAGTCACTGAAGAAAGCAGCAATCGGGCAGCTTTAACTACTCCAGTTTTGTCCGTAAAAATGGTTATCTGGTTATCAGATTCCGGATGATCCAAGGCTGCTGTATCCGTAAGATGAGCAATCGTCTCCCCTGCAAGCAAAGTGAAGCACAGCAATTGATACTTAATTGGAGCTATTCCAAGGACTGGGCAGAATGAAGGCACGAGCAGAAGGCATGCACGCGTCCACTGGAAAAACCCAGAGAGCTGCCAAAGGAAATCCAAGAGCCCCCACCCCCACCCTACGTCTTTCTTTACAGAGAATCCATGTCCACCTCAGACTCTTTAATGAGGTCCTTTACTCCACCTGTTGCTGAAACTGGGAATTATAGAGAGGGTATAGGTGGGGGTTGCCAACTCCAGGTCTGAAAATTCCTGGTGATTTGGTGGCAGAGCCTGGGCAGGATGGGACTTGGGAAGGGACCTCTGTGTGGTATAATGCCACCAAACCGCCACCCCGGAGTCATTTTCTCCAGGGAAATATCACTTTAGTCTCAAGACTGGTTATAATTCTCCAGTCCCGACCTAAAGGTTGGCAACCCTAAGCTACCACAGCCTGCCATTTTCACATTTCACATGAAGATGCCACTAACTGAATGAGACTCTGGGCCCATCGTTCTTATTTGCCGCTCACATCTCCCCTCCCCTTAACGGAGATGCCAGATATTGAAGTCAGAACCTTTCGTATGCAAACTACTTCCCTGCCACCAAGTCACGCACTCCCCCCCCCCCCACGCATCCAGGTTGACCTCAGCCCTGAATCTGCGGCTATATTTTTCTACATCATGATGATTGTGCTAAAACACAAGGTCACTTTTCCCATCCTCCACCCCCGCCCCATTTTCTTGGCATCTTTGCAGGGTGCTGGACCCTGATGGCCCAGGAACATCACATTACAGATCCAGCTTCAGTGGAGAAAGGTGATGCGGTTTCAATACAAGATGTCTAATTTCAGTCCAACAGAATTTCTCAGTGCAGTAAGGCAAATGGGAGTGCCCTTTTTTGTGGCGGGGGGGGGGGGGATCTTTGAACCTTCTTGATGCCTCATATGCCTTTCCAAGCCCAGCCTTTCTTCATCACTGTTTGTTCTGTAGAGGCCAACCCTGTTTCAGACAAGGAGGCAGCTGGGATTTGTGCCTCCCCATCTCACCCCTCAAACCCACCCAAAAAGAGCAGGAAACCACAGACGATATATATCTGGAGGAGTCAATGGAACCATAACCCCAAGATCTGCTTCTGCGATGGCACCAGCCATGGGTGAGAAGCCAGGCTACCTCACGCGTCCTCTGGATGAGCGCATCGCTTGAACCAACTGGCTGCTCCCCCAACTTCAGCAAAAGAGCCAAAGTTCAAGCTGCAGGGACTGACCTCAGGAAAACAGAAGCAAGCACCAAAGACTGGCATCGCACCTCTCTGGCACAAACAACCATGAACTCTCGCTTGGGCTTCCCATTGCAGAGGCGACAGCAAGTCACCAGTCTGCTCCAAACACCCACTGTGATGAAGTTGTCCTGTTACTGTGAAGTTGTCCTGTTACTGTTCACCTGACTGTGAAAAGGATCTTTGATCTCCTGGATGGAGAACGGGAAAGCCTATGCCAGGGGTCGGAAACCCGCGGCTCACGAGCCGCATGCGGCTCTTCCGCCGCTGTTCTGGGGCTCCATGAGCCGAGCCGCTGGGCCCATCTTCGCCCGCCCTGCAAGCAGCAGGGCGGGCACATCACTTGCCCATGGCCGGCCAGGCCGTGCCGCGGTGGCTTCACTCTCCTGCCCGGCCCCTGGCTGGTTGCAGAAGTGGCAGGAAGGGCTCTCTCCTGGCTGACTGCCAGGGCCACGCTGAGGTCGACCCCGGGCCCATCTTCGCCCGCCCTGCAAGCAGCCGCGCCGCGCCGCGGGCTTCGCCTCCTGCCCGCCCCGCTGGTTGCGAGGTGGGTGCTCTTCCAGCGGCCGGCCAGGCCGAGCTGCCGGTCCCATCTTCGCCTGCCTTGCAGGCGTGGGGGGTGTGTGTGTGAGTGGGCGGGGGGCACGAGCAAGCAAGTGGGCGGGGAGCGGAGGGGGGGCGTGTGAGCGAGTGGGGGGGGTGAGCGGGGGAGGGTGAGCCAAATGGCTCTTTGAGGGGAAAAGGTTCCCAACCCCTGGCCTATGCAAATGTACCAGGGTACACTTCAAAGGCCTAAATTACCTCGTGGCTGGAACAGAGTTTTCCTGAGCCATGAGAGACAAAGGCTAGAGGATTCCACCTCGGGACTGAACTAGAGAACCATCTCTGGGCCATGGGCTCCCAAGATAAGGACAAAAGTATCCAAAAGGAACGTGTTTAGCTGAGAAATCTCTATAACTGAAGTTTATTTCATTTCTTTGTTTTGAATTTACAATAAACTCCTCGAGAACTCAGCTGGTTTGGAGTTATTGGAGAAAAGAACCCAGGTGTTTTGGAAACAAGTGTGGCTATCCCAGGCTTGATTTTGTCATACCCACCTACCTGCTCGCTTTGCATCACTGCAAGCAACACTCATCTCCTCTGTCAGCTCCTGGTTTTCATGGGCAATCGCTTCACCCACTGCCACGAATCTCCCAACCGCCAGGTTTACAGATTGGCCCACTTGCTGGATCACTCTCAGAGTCTTGTCAGACCGCTTTGGTTTGTCCTTGTGGTTGATGAGAGTGGTGATCTGTACACAAAGACGTGAAACTGATTATACACCCAAGAGGCACTTTTAGTATGAAGTGCTCCCAAGAAGCTCAGTTCAAGACCAAGATTCAGAAAGAGGGGAAAAATGACAGAAATACTACTTCCTTTTACAGCCTTCCTGTCCCCTGCCCAAGCAGTTTGGCTGCAATTCATTAAGGCCAGACCCACAAACGTATCCCATGAAAGACTCTTCTGGCTTTTGCCTTTCCCAACCAGCAACACAAGGGCACCTGCGAGCAAGAGGCCAACCTCTAGTCCAGGTGGAGTCTGGCAATCTTTGGATCAAGATCGCTTCTCCTGGAAAAATGGCTGCTGTGGAAGATGGACTCTTATAGCATTAAATCCCAGAGAGGTCTTTCCTCTCCTCAAATCCCACCCCCCTCCCCAGGTCCCACCCTCCAATCTGCCTGAATTTCTCAATGCAGAGCTGGCAACCGTATCTGTAAAGCAAGGGCTTCATACAGAGGCCGGCCTGGACCCGCATCCCATTCACCCTCAAATCACACTTCTGCACAGAGTACCCACTTCTTCACACATGACGTCTTGTGCCTGGGAGGACGAAGAGGGGCCCCATCTGCTACTAGCATCCTACTCAAGGACACTGGCAGGACAATTGAAGATCTCTAACAGCATTGAAACTATTCTTAAGAAGATTCCTGGAGAACTTGATAGAACCTTTTTGTATTGAATTATTGTTACATTCACTTATTTCCCCTCTATTGTAACTAGTTTAAGTGGTAATTTATTTATTTATTTATTAGCTTATTAGAGATATTCTAAGTAGGTATTCAGTGAGAGGGATATAAGCAGTTTGAAAGTTGTTGGTATGAATGTGGTGTATGTATGAATGGATAATTTGTTGTTATATTCACTCTTTAACACTATTAAATTTTGCACTTCGTAATATCAAGGTTTGCTAAGCAGGGTGTTACATTCTTTTCTTTTTGGGTTTTCCACCGCCACTAGCACTTTTGTTCGTTTACTACTTTCCCCTCACAGAAAGGGTTTCGGTGTAGGAGAGTACATGAAAGTTCCACGCGTATATAATGTGGCATACTCACAGGGAGTTGCTGTGACCTATTGTAGCTTCCCACACCACACACACAAATAAAGATAAATGTAACCTTATCAGGGGGTCTTGGTCCAATGGGTGGAAAAATCTAAAAAAAACCCTCCTAATAAGACCAATCAAAGAATGCGCGCGCGTGTGTGTAAAGTGTTGTCAAGTTGCAGCCAACTTATACTGACCCCAACAAAAGGCCTTCAAGGGCAGTGAAAAGCAGAGGTGGGGTGCTGTTGCCTGCCTCTGCAAAGTCTTCCTTGGTGATTTTGAACGGCTTATTTTAGGTTTTATGGAACTTCATGCAGCTTCATGCAATTTCATGTGGCTACAGTATTTGGATATGTCTTAGCAAGCATGTAAGACACACACACACACACACACCCCACGTGCATAACCTAGTTCAGGGGTCTGCAACCTGCGGCTCCAGAGCCGCATGTGGCTCTTTTGTCCTTGTACTGTGGCTCTGTGTGGCTTGGGACCTGAGCAACCTGAGGACCACGCTTTGCCATAGTAAGCAAATGCACAACTACCCTGGGCCGTCTACAGAGGATGCCCCCAGCCAGGCAGATGGTAGCAGGCACCAGGCGAGGGACGGAGGGGAAAGGATGCCGGAGGGAGGGAGGACGCGCACTCGCTGTTTCCCAAGTGCAACTTGCTGTCGTTGGCATCACCGCCGCCGCCTATCTCGCTTCTCGCCCAAGCAGATGGGCGGGATAGACAGCGGCGGTGACACCAATGACAGCAAATTGCACTTGGGAAACAGCGAGTGTGCCTCCTCCCTCCCTCCCTCTTTCCCTCCCTCCGGCGTCCTTTCCCCTCCTTCCCAGGCACCAGGCGAGGGAAGGAGGGGAATGAAAGCCAGAGGGAGGGAGGAAGAAAGGAAGGAAGGAGGGGCAGGGAAGGAGGCACGCTCGCCACATCCCAAGTGCAACTTGCCATTGTTGGCGTCGCCGCCGCCATCTATCCCGCCGAGAAAAGGAGGGGAAAGGACGCTGAAGGGAGGAAGGACAGAAGGAGGGGATGGTGAGGGAGGCGCTCTCGCCGTGTTCCAAGTGCAACTTGCTGTTGTTGGCGTCGCCGCCGCTGTCTATTCCGCCTGCTTGGATGACGGCTCATGGCATTTTTTGTTTCCTACATGGATAATTTAAGTTCAGCTTTTTAATTCATTTGAAAGAGAACTTCAACTCGCCGTGTTTTTTGGTTATTATTTTTTAAGAGTTCAAAATGTGTTCTTTACATAAATAAATATAATTTTCTCTGTAGCACTTCATGGATTCCATAAGAAGAAGAAGAGTTTGGATTTATATCCCCCCTTTCTCTCCTATAGGAGACTCAAAGGGGCTTAAAATCTCCTTGCCCTTTCCCCCTCACAACAAACACTCTGTGAGGTAGGTGGGGCTGAGAGAGCTCCGGAAAGCTGTGACTAGCCCAAGATCACCCAGGTGGCATGTGTGGGAGTGCATAGGCTAATCTGAATTCCCCAGATAAGCCTCCACAACTCAAGTGGCAGAGCTGGGAATCAAACCCAGTTCCTCCAGATCAGAGTGCACCTGCTCTTAGCCACTATGCCACTGCTGCTCCTAAGCAACACACTATAATTGTTTATACAAAGCATAATAGTAAAAAAAAACAATATATACAGTGTTTTCTTCATTTTAAATGTCAAAAAGTATTTGCGGCTCCAGGTGTTTTCTTTTCCGTGGAAAACGGGCCCAAATGGCTCTTTTGGGTGTTAAAGGTTGCCGACCCCTGACCTAGTTAAACAAAACATTTGTAGCTACTATATATAAAATCAGATGCTACAAGTGTACACGGACACCTTTCAGTGTCAGGAGACCAGAGAGTAGTATCAGGACCTGTTCATAAGATGTTATCCTGGGACAATCACTGACTGACCTCCTGAATCCATGCCTCTGATTGGCTAACGTAGTTTGGAGGGCCAGGCTGACCACCTCCGCTTCCCTCTTGCCTTGAAGGCCCCTCGCCAGGGTCACCAAAAGTCCACCTGGGACCTGCGGGACCCAGGTTCAAATTCCAATTCTGTCACAGAACTTTGCAGTGCCTTACAAGATAGAATGGGGAAGGGGGGATCAGTCATGCCCCCCTAAGCCCCATGGGTGGAGGGCAGGATAAAAATGCACTAAAGCAACAGGAACGTAACACATTCAAAATGCAAAATGGAAAGATGGTGACAAGAAACAAAAATCAAGACAAGCAATCTGACGAGGGGCTTTTTTACCTTTTTATATCATGCGAAGGATACGAACATTGCAGACAGAGCAGGACAGACTGGCAGAGGAGCCGAGTCTAAAGGCAAAGATGCGTACATGCAAGACAGCAGGCACCTGCTCCTTCCGCACATCAAGGCACAATCTACACCCAGGACAGAAGTAGATGGGGGAGTGGACTGCACCATTTCAAACGAAGGGGCAAGGAAGGCTGCGCTCCACAGATTCTGCACAGTAAAGGGATCCCCTGCAAGGGGCACATCACAGCCCATCTTCCTTCCTGCTGTGTTAGCTTCCTACTTTTTTTTTTTTTTTTTACATATAGGGATATTTTAAACACAGACTTTCTCCAAAGGTCCATAACGGGACACTCCGTATACTTCATATACCAAATTCAACAAGAATCAACAAGAAAAGGCACAATGGGACTATCCCACTGGGGTCTGTGTGGTGGCTGCGTCACAGTGGAACATGACCAGGGGTCTTGTTACACCCTTTAAAGACTGCCAACATGTAAATGGAGTGGCTTTTCATCCTTGTGGGACACTCAACCCTTTTGGCATCATCTTAAATGAAAAACAATAAGGAGCTAAGGGGTGGAATGTCCAGATGATGATCCCTCCACCAGTGGGGGACATTCCACACACCCCCCCCCCCAGCAGCAGTGGCTTCATGCCACTGCTCTGGGAGCTGCAGAAGTGCTCCTGCCTCCCCCCCCCCCAACAGCCACCCCTGCCTGCGAATCACCTAATTCATGGACGGCACAAGCCCTCCCACCCACCCCCAAAACAACCTGGGACTCCACAGAGCTGTGCGAGCTCCATGTGAACCCAGCCAAAGGCCCCTCCCCTCCTCCCTAACCCCAAGAGCACTCTGGGCCGGGTGGAGGCTGGGATCCTTGGGGGGGCTGCCACACAAGCTTTCCTGCCCAACCCCCAACCAACGCAATTTCACCCCTACCCCACCCTAAGCTACATCTACTCCAAACCACACCTGCCCAACCTCTCCCGACCCCAAGCCACAGACCCAAGTAAGTGGCAAGAGTCGGCCAGGAGCAGGAGCAGGGGCGGGGCCTGCTACAGCCCCGGCAGGGGGACGAGGCTTCCTTTTTCACCCTCTGCTGGGGCCCACGGCTTCCCTCCCACAACGGGCTCTGCTGCTAGTCTTATATAACAAGCACAAAATTCAAGAAGACAAAAAAATAAGGTTTTAAAAAAGGAAAACTAGCTTAAATTAAATATTTGCAGTAGATTTACAGTACCACTTCCAAATTTCAAAATCATAGTATTTCATGACCTCTTTAATTATTTGAGATTTTTTTGCAATAAATTGAATCTTAACCATTTATACATTTCCTTAAGTCTTTGATGGTCTTTGCTTCAGTTCCTAGATCAATTATCTGTTCAAGGGTTCTCAGCAGTTGGGTGTGGAAGAAGTCCAGCTATATCTCCCTCCACCTGTCTGTTATGCTGGCACTACACAGAATTCAGCTTTTAGGGTGACTTGAAATTCCGCCCCCCTCCCCCGGATTCTGTCTGACCCCAACTGGTCTAATGGTGTATGATGCATAAATGGTACCCCTGTAAGGCTGTCCAGGCAAGATGCTCTGGCCAGCTTCACCTGAGCCACAGAAACCATCCTGGATGTTTGTTTTCTACATTTCCTTGTACAGCGCAATCACCCATCATATAAGCCCCTACCTGTGCCTTGAAGGGGTGTAGCTCAGACACAAGGTTAAAAACCTCAGTGCACACCTGAAACCTCCCTGCGATTGTTTGTGTAAGCATGATAGAAAACCTCTAAATCTTGTACAAATGCTTAAGAACGAAGGCACATATTTTTCTATGCTCCGCTGCCATTGAACATGCTGCTTCTCTTTAGCAACAGGTCACTGGATTTGCCTTAATGCTGATACATCATTACTTTGGTCACTGGCATCTAAGAATCAGAGCTGCACTGTCTACCACTTCCTTCCTTATGCGCTGTACTTACCTTAAGAACATAAGAAAGAGCCTGCTGGATCAGACCAGAGTCCATCTAGTCCAGCACTCTGCTACTCACAGTGGCCCACCAGGTGCCTTTGGGAGCTCACCTGCAGGATGTGAAAGCAAGGGCCTGCTGCTGCTGCTGCTGCTGATGAGCACCTGGTCTGCTAAGGCATTTGCAACCTCAGATCAAGGAGGATCAAGATTGGTAGCCATAAATCGACTTCTCCTCCATAAATCTGTCCAAACTTCTTTCAAAGCCGTCACCACCTCCTGTACAGGAACCCCTGACATGGATTTCTCTTGCACCATTGTCCTGTCACCGCCTTCTTGTTAATTCTTTTTAGCAAATCTCTAGTGAAAATGTCACAGTGTGCACTCCTCGTGCAATCTCTTTTTTCTCCTCTGCATTTATTTCTTCCCATGGAAAGCAAAACTGCCAAAATTGCACAAAAGAAGGGAAATAGCAATTTGTGTGGGATCCCAAGAAAATTCCATCCAGTCCAGCCTCCAACAGAACCCTGCTAAAGCATACAAGGGGGAGAGAGACTTTGCCAGAGGATCTCATGACAGCCAAAGCTGTTGCCAACTTTAAAAGGGGATTGCCCAAATTCATGAGGATAGATCCCTCAGTGGCTACCAGCAATGGGAACTAAAGGGCTCTTCCACATTTACAAGCTTCAAATCTCTGAATATCAGTGCCAAGAGGCAGCAGGAAGGGAAAGCTCTGGCATTTACACCCTGTTGTTGGTCGTTCAGAGGAACTGCTTGATCACTGCATGAGACAGAACGCTGAACCAGATGGACCTTCCCTGGTCAGATCCAGCAGGGCTTTTCTGATGTTCTTACAGCCTCCAGGATCAGGCCAGTAGGGATCCAGTCCCTGCTAATACAGAGGTTGTCTTTGTTTTATTCAGGTTTCTTACAGTCCCTCTTTCTCACTGGGACTCAAGGCAGATGACAAAGACTGAGTCAATACAATCAACAGGATGGGGCATTCAGTAAGCAGTTAAACAGGATTTGGCAAAGAGAATGGAAGCACAGCATTAGTGCTAGCCTGACACATCAAATGATACAAGATTACACAGCATGTACAGGTGAATACAATGTCTGAACTGAGCTGGTGAAGCAAATACTTTCCCAGACCAAGTAACATTTCCTTCTAGGCAAACAGGTAGACTAGCAAAATTTATTTACTTTATTTATACCCCTCCTTTCTCCCAACAGGGACCCACAATGGCTTACATCATTCTCTTCTCCTCCATTTCTTTCTCACAACAATCCTTTCAGGTAGGTCAGGGTCAGAGTGTGTGACAGGACCAAGATCACCCAGCACTGGCCAGTAAAGCTACCTGCAACTGTCCTTACAAATATCTCTTGACAATAACTCTCTGTAGTGGAATACACCATCAAGTGCCACTTACTATAATCTCAAGAATCAGGTATTTCACTTTAAAAAGATTAAGTTTACTGTCTAAAAAATGCACCTCGCAGCTAATTATAGCCCAGATAATAGTCAGAAGGCAGATAAAACAGTTCTTCGGGGGCTGTGCGCATCTGAATGGCAAGGCTGCCATCTGCCAGAGGCAGAATCAAGTCAGCTGGGCTGGACGACAGAGCTACTGGCCCAGCGTTTCTTTTCGCCATCCCAAACTGCTGGGGAGGATGAACTGAGGTTTGCAGTGAGAGAGGACGGGGGGGCGGGGGGGGGGCAGGAAATTCTGACTGCTGTCCTGTGTGTGTTCTTTTGTCTCCTTCGTTGCTGGGAGAGAAGGGCCTAATGGCCTGGACTTCATGGCTGGCCCCACCTTCTGCTGTGGCTGTTGAGAGGTGGGTGTCAATCTCCCGCTCAGGCAATAAAACGCTTGTGAGGTTCAAAGGATTTTATTGCAGGCAAGTCAGGAACAGAAAAAAGACAGTTCTGGCGAAAGCCCGCCAGAACAGTGGATAATATGGATAGCACAAACCCCCGGCCCATGGGAACAACAGAGTTAGTAGTGCCCAGCCTGGAGGCTCTTCCCAGCCACAAACCTCAAGGACAGAACTAGGAGATAATTAAGCACCTGCAAAAGCGACAGCGCTCCCAGAGAATTCCCCCCTCCCAAACATGGGAACTTGGCAGCAGGGTCTGTGAGCCTCTGAATTGCAAGGCTCCTCCCCACCAGAGGCAGGAACCCGCTGCCGAACGCTACAGGGCTCTTAGCCTGCGGGTTGCATCCTTGAGTTTAGAGGCTTTCACGCTGCAGTGCTCTCGTCATCCCTTTTGTTTGGCTCAGCTAGACATTTGGTCAGGTCTGCAAGTCTCAGGCTAGAAGGCCAACAGGCATTTGTGTATGTGTGTGTGTGTGTGGGGGGGGGGGAAGGGGCTTTAGTGGGAGACTTGTGGGGGAGGGTCAGAGTTCTGTTTCAGTATCTATTTATGACTACTGAATTTGGATGGTAAGGGAGTGGCTGCAGTCACCTAACGGCTGTGGAATATTTATTACCTTGTGGGTGGATGTGGGTATCTAAGCCTGCAGCAAGTGCGAGGTGGCTGCCCTACTGGGATAGAAGGTCCAGCATCTGAGGGGGGGGGGTATCCCCTCTCCAGCACATTCAGAAGCATGAAGATTCTTGGGCATAGAGAACCTGACCATGCCGGACCAGGAACAGGCAGGGGATGTTTCTGAGGGGGAGGACAGTGCTCAAATGCAGGAGGCAGATACTTGGAAAAAAGTGACACAGGACCAGCGGATATTCTGCAAGTTTAAAGCTACAGAATTGAAGTTTTCTCCCTTATCAGTGACAATGAGGAACAGGCCTATGAGCAACAGAGTCAGTCCTCAGTGAATGTACAGGTGACCTAGGAAGATTCAGGACATGGAACGGCCCCTGCCAATCCCTGGAAAAATACCAGCAGACGGGAGGAGGGCTAATGTTATTCCCATCTTCAAAAGGGGGGGGGGAGGACCCAAACAATTACTGTCCAGTCAGCCTGACATCAATACCAGGAAAGATTCTAGAGAAGATCATTAAACAGTCTGTAAGCACTTAGAAGGGACTGCTGTAATCACTAAAAGTCAACCAGGGTTTCTCAAAAAGAAGTCCTACCAGACTAATCTTATCTCCTTTTTGATACAGTGACAAGTTTGATAGATGAAGGGACATAGCATATCTTGACTTCAGTAAGACCTCTGAGTCCCCCATGAGTCTTTAAAATGTGGGCTAGACAAGGCTACTGTTAGTGGGTGAAAGGCTGGGGCTGAAAAACAGAATTGACTGGGGATTTTGCCACACTGGGTAGGCAAGAGGATGTTCCTTCTGCCTTCGGGTCAGAGGTAGTAGTGTAAACTGAAGGTGGCAGAAGGACTGAATGTTGCCTTGCTCTCAGATGAGAACAATATTTTGTTTGGTCCTCTGGTTGCCATCCTGGAGACCTTGGGGTTTATCTGCGCTTGCTACCAGAAGCCCTTTTTATAGCCCTCTTCTAGACAGGACAGCCTTGGTGGTTTATTAGCAGGCAAGAAAGGTCCTCGGGTTCTCCTATGCTAATTTCTAGACCAGTGATGGCGAACCTTTTTGAGACCGAGTGCCCAAATTGCAACCCAAACCCCACTTATTTATCGCAAAGTGCCAACACAGCAATTTAACCTGAATGCTGAGGTTTTAGTTTAGAAAAAAACGGTTGGCTCCCTCTTCCTCCACCCCACCCGCCCGAGCAGGGGCCAGCCTGCTCTAGCCTCCAGCAAGTCCCACGCACACCGCTCTGTGCCTCTCTAGCATCTCTGCTGTTTTATCAAGAAAGGAACTCGCCCATAAACTGGAAGTTATTGTTTTTTTCAGGCAGTAAATTAGCAAGAGTCCAGCATAACTGCACATAAATGAGTATAGACTAAAAATGCCCTGTAAGAACACAATGGTGGATTCCGCACAGCATAAATATAACATCTTTAGAATGTTATAAAAATATCTATTTTGACACACGAAGGATTTCTGCCTTTCTGTGAGTGTTCATCATACATATATGTGCTTTCCTGTATAATTAATAGCATTTAAATGTGGGATTTTTAGGGCGGAATCCCAGCTTCCCCTCTGTTCTTAGCATGGATAGCATCAGATGGGTGTAAATCTTGAGCTGTTTTAAGTTTCCTTTGCTGTGCAGCACGCTTAGGCTAAACAAGCGCTTTTGCTTTTTAAAATATAAATACACATAGACTTAGTCTGTCAGGTATGCAGCTAAGTAACAGATTTAACTCTTGCTGATATTAATACCGCTTGAAGGAGTTTAGAAGCTTGAGGCTCTATGAGGGAAGAGGCCGTTGGTGTTGGAACGTCGAGGATCCGTATTCCAAGAAGTGGGGAGCTCATTCAGAGTGGGCAGCAATGAAGCTTCAGTACAATTTAATATTGTTCACTAAAAATGAAGGGGTGTGTGTGTGTGTGTGTGTTTAACTATAGGACATGGAATAAAACAAGGTGTCATGAGTTTTTTTTAGTCTCTGTATGAAAGGTGAACTGTATATTAAATAAGTAATAGGAGTTCAATCTATTGTCGTATTTCTGGGTGTGTTGCAGAATCTAGATTTCAGATGATCTAAAATTATTAAGTGCATGCAGCTTTCCCTTATAATATTATTTCACTTTTTAATGTAACATCCCAGAGCTATACTTTGAATTTCCAAAAAAATCTTGTCTAGTTGAAAGAAAACTGGATCCCAAATATCCCGGTCTTGCCGTTCCATGTGCTGAATCTTCCCAGGTGTGACAGGTTACTCTCCACCAAACTCATCAAGTTGATTCCGACTACTTATATTCACCAATTCTCCTAGCAACACTGCTGGAACTGAGAACAAAAGAATGATTCAGATATGGCTTCTTCACTGAGAAACATACAGTCACTGTAATACTCAGTTCATTTGTTGGAACAATGCGTAATTTCTGTGTCATGCAATGTTTTGACCTTGCTTATTTTCCAGAAAAAGTAACAGGGGAGAGGGAGGGGGCAGATCAGGAGACCATCCAGATGAAAGAAGGACCAAAGGCCCGGTGGAACATCTCTGTCTTTCAGGCCCTGTGGAACGACCCATTGGATACTCACCGTGAAGGGGTCTTCTCCTGGGTGGAAGGAAGTCAAGAAGGTGTTTCTGGCAACTACATCACAAGGAGAACCAGCGTGGTGTCGTGGGTTATGATGTCAGACAAGGATCTGGGAAACCCTGGTTCAAATCCCCACTCACACCAGGGAGGTTTGGTAGGTCCCCCTGGGCCAGCCACACCCTCTCGGCAGCCATTTGGATGGGTGACATGGAGGCAGGCATTGGCAAACCACCTCTGTACGCCCCTTGACTTGAAAACCCTGCAGAGTTGCCATGCCATTTGCCCTTGACCTGGACAGCCTCAGACCAGCCTGTTCCCATTCAATCTCAGAAGCAATTTGGACCTTAATTCATTAATAAAACATCTATTATACTTACTCATACATGTTAATTTTCCCAGGATCTTAACATGAAGTTACCAATAAACTACTTTGGGCCTCAAACAGACTCTCCAGCTCCCCAAGAGGGAAAGTGGAAAGTGAGCAAACAATATACCTGGCTGGACAGGAGCAACCATGAGGCTTACCCCATAGCACAGTGATGGCGAACCTTTTCGAGACCGAGTGCCCACATTGCAACCCAAAACCCACTTATTTATCGCAAAGTGCCAACACAGCAATTTAACCTGAATACTGAGGTTTTAGTTTAGAAAAAACAGTTGGGTCCGAGGTGCATGTTACTCAGGAGTAAGCTTGGTGAAGCAATCATGCAACGCTTCGAATGGGTGAATCATGACCCTAGGAGGGTTTACTCAGAAGCAAGCCCCATTGCCAGCAACTGAGTTTACTCCTGGGTAAAGGATCATGCCCAGGCCAGCTTAGGTGTGTGTAAGGGGGTGATTTTCTGCCCCCCCCCACATGATGAACTCTGTGCATGCGTGCCCACAGAAAGGGCCCTGAGTGCCACCTCTGGCACCCGTGCCATAGGTTCACCATCGCTGCCATAGCATATAGGATACGACCACTACGATCATCAACAGCAAAATTCACCCCTCATCCCACACCACAGTTTGGAACCATCTTCTTTAGAATTACCCTTGGTGCGAACATTCCCAATTGTGTCTGAGGCACAAGTGCACTCTTTCAAACAGTCATGCCCAAACTAGCTGAGGCCTGGAACAGAACTGTCATTGTGGCTGTATCCGATGATAAAACATCTCCAGGACACCAGAAACTATTGTTAACCATTCAGAGGAGCCTAGGCAACTACTAGACGATACCCTGTCATCTTCTTAATTTGATAAACATTCCACAGGGCTGTTTGCTCGATCCAGAGATCTACCATCTCATGGGCAGAGATCATGCATTTGGTGACAGATGGAGATCACCAGCAGAGACCATCCACTAGCCCACATCTTCACTATGAATCTTGACTCTTAAGGCTGTGCTGGAAACTATGCAAATTAAATTATGACAAGGTAAGGGATTGTCCTGATAGTGAAAAGAAAAAAATCAGAAGAAAGAGATGGTGTTGTAAAAGAACAGGAGAATAGGCTTACAGTGCAATTCAATGCAGAGTTACTCTAGTCTATGGCCACTGAAATCAATGAGTTCACCCAGAAGAAATTTTGCATAAAAATGAATAACAAATATTTTCTTATATTCCTTTGCCTTTTTCTCTTCTCACACTCCTCAGAGTTCAATTATTTCACAAAGAATTAATAATAACTAGCATGGCCCGGCCACGCGTTGCTGTGGCTTATTGTGGTGAAATGGGAAAGGAACAGTAGAAGCAAATCAACTGCAGAGGCCAGCAGTATGTGTGTAAGGGTGAGGGTTAGTTTCTGCTCTTTCTGCCTGTCCTTGGCGCATTCCTCATTCTGGGCTTCGTGCCCGGGGTAGTTGTGGCCTTAACCTTGCTGTGCTTATCTTGTGTGTTTGAAGCTTGTTTCTGTCCTGTCGTGGGAATTCTGCTGGGACGTTTGGGGGAGGTGGCTGAAGGTTCCGTAAAAGCTACACCTTCAGCCCGGGAAAGTCAGAATCCGCATTCCGTGTATTGCGATCATTGAAGTTTATGAAATAAACGTACTGAACTCAGTTACTTTGTTTCGAGTCCTTTGAGGTTCCTTACAGTGTTCATGCAAACACACAGCCTGATACTGTGCGATGTCAGTGATGTGTGTGCCCGCATTCCTGGGGGGGGGGGGGGGGGGAAAGGCTCCCCTCCCACACATCTAGGCTGGCTGAAAGTGCAGTGATCCTTTACCTGGGGAGTAAGTTTACATAGGGTGGCAATGGGTGTCGCTTCTGAGGGGAAAACCCTCTGAGGGGGGGCTGCGATGCAGCCATCTCAAGTATATCACGGTTGCCATGTACCGGAAGGCTTACTCCTGAGTAATGCGTGCCTGGTTTTCTTAACTGTAACCACAGTATTCAGGGAATCTAGGGTGCCTGGCCCCTCCCTCCCGTCCCTTGCATGTCGCCCCTCACTCTCTTCCCTCCCTCTCTTCTCTTCCCTTGCATGCCACCCCTCCCTCCCTTCCCTTTCTCTCCGCTAGGGTGGGTGGGTCATATCAAAATGCTAGGTCCCCTGCCTCCCCTCCCTCACATGCCACCCCTCACTCCCTCCCCTCTCTCACTTCTCTTCCCTTGCATGCCTTCCCCTCCGTCCCTTTCCTCTCCCTCCCTCTCTTCCCTTGCATGCCACCCCTCCCTCTCCCTCCTCCTCCCCCCCCCTCGTGTGTATGTGTGTGTATGTGTTTCACTTCCACTCGAGTGACTGGCTTTGTACTGTTTTCACTGCTCATATCTGACCATCTGAGTGAACATTCTAAGCAGCATGAACATTCTAAGGGTGACAGTTACACACAGGCAGCTGCATGTCCTTCACCAGGGAACACCAGGAAAAAGGCGTTTTACCTGGGCCAGGTGTGAAATTTCAGGTATGTGAACATCTAAAAACACTCTTGCCTGGCTGACTATAGTGGCTGGGAATTTTCAGAGGAATTGGCCCAGCAGTTACTGAGTTATACTATCATCAACAAAAACACTGTTCGCTTTTTATATATATATATATATATATATATAATAATAATAATAATATACGAGGATTTAAGGATTGACCTACAAAGACTTTGGCACAAACCAGTGAAGTGGTGATCGGCACACTGGGTGCAGTGCCTAAAGACCTTGGACGGCACTTAAAAACAATCGGCGCTGACAAAATCACCATATGTCAGCTGCAAAAGGCCACCCTACTCAGCTCTGCACGCATTATTCGTCGATACATCACATAGTCCTAGTTGCTTGGGAAGTGTCCAACATGTGATATAATATTGATCCAGCATATTGATCTTGTTTGCTGTGTATAACTGTTTTTGTATCAATATAATAATAATGCTGAATAAATAATTAATAATAATAATCTCCTCATGGACACCCCCTTGTCGTGGGCTTGCATGTTTTGATGACGGTGAGAGCTATGCTGGAGGTATACTACCAGAAGGGTCTCCCAAGCCAGAAAGGTCTCAACGGAGGAACTGTTGTCCACCACTAAGAATGTCCACCAACCCATACAACATGGTGAAATAAATGAAAAATAAAGTTTACAGAAATAGAATTGGAAGAAATCCAGAAAAATTGTGAAAAGAAATCAACTGTAAGACCAGAAGAACACTACGTACTCCAGAAACATCAGGAGATATAATAGTAGACCAGCCAGATGAAAATGCCAGTACAGGAGAGGGAATAATAGTGCAACCATCAGTGAAAGTGCCCATAGAAACAACTGATGAACTGACTGAAAGACAAAAAGAGCTAAGGGAAAAGATAATCAAATATGTACAATCAAATGAGGAAAGACAACAGCTGCCAGTGATCGAGGACAAGAAAGTGACCATCATTGACACAGCAGTAGTCAGTGATAGTAGGGTCACTGAAAAAGAACATGAGAAGGTCACCAAATAACACAATTTGAAAATCGAGCTTCAGCATCTATGGCACAAACCCACTGAGGTCGTCCCAATGGTAATCAGCACCTTGGGCACCATCCCGAAAACACTAGGGCAGCACTTGAAACAACTTCAAATCGACAAAATCAACATCTGCCAGATTCAGAAGGCAGTCCTGCTGGAATTGGCACTAGTAATACACTGATTCCTTACAACATCCTAGGCCTCCGGGTGAGGCTCGAATTGTAATGAAAGGTCAACAACCAGCTGAAGAACTAGCAGCTGTGATATTAAACAAAATTAAATTAAATAGTAATAATAAAGCAGGAACGAGGAACAATAAAGGTTAGAAATTGTCAAAAGAAAAGTCTAAGAACTAGAAACTTGAACATGTTGCAACCAATGCTGGAAAACCAGCAGAAAGACTCAAAGCAAGAGCTATGATCACAGACAGGAGATAATTTGACAAGAATGATTTTGAATAGGCCAGCTACAACAGGTACAGAAGCTGCAGACTTTTAGCAAAGACTACCAAGAGGCACTAAGGTTGTTAGCAAGAGATGCCAAAAGAAAACAAAGGCTTTTTGTCTGCCATGAAGAGTACCTGGTGCAGAAGGGAAAAGAGAGAAGTTGAGTATTACACCCAGGTTCTGACTTTTTCAAGAGCAACAAAGACTGTTTTGCTACTCCATTGAAATGGAGCTGGGTTCAAGAAGGATATGTGGATATAATCTAATTATATTTGGTACTATGGAAAAAATCCAGAATCCTTCCCTGAGTGAAAAACCTGTGAGAATATATTTCAATTATTATAGGTAATGTATAAATATTTACATATTTAACCCACAAATCACTTGCTATGGATAGTCATCCAGAGGCCCGAGGACAATAGGATGGAGCAAGTTCTACCCACCTGACCTATTCTTGGATCAATCACAATGCAATCCTTTGCAAGTTGCTCCAGCTGGCTTAGATCTGCACAGCCACTCCATGATATTTTCATAAACCAACAGAACTTTCCTAAAATACAGTCCAGAAAGCACAAAATTGAAACAGATCTTCCCTACCAGCATAATTGCAACTGCACCAGTTTAAATGACAGATCACCTTCTAAAATAGCTGGCAGCTTAAGTATTAAGTGTCCCTGCAGTTAAGGGGACTATCTGGAAAAATACCTGGGAGATTACCGTTGATATTTAAAGTGCTAGTACAGTGGTTCTCAACCTGGGGGTCGGGACCCTTTCACAGTGGTCGCCCAAGACTCTCTGCATCAGTGTACTCCATCTGTAAAATGGATAAATGTTAGGGTTGGGGGTCACCACCACATGAGGAACTGTATTAAAGGGTCACGGCATTAGGAAGGTTGAGAACCACTGTGCTAGCAGAAAGGACAGTATCATCCTATATGCAATGAACGTTTTATGAGCAAGTAAGTAAACCCCATTTTATTCATTTATTCATTGAGGCTAACTCCTAGGAAAGTGCTTTTAGGAACTTAGCCATGTTTTCCCAGATATTGACGAGTTCAATAGATACGTGATAATTACAAGGATTCTAGCCAGTGGTGAGATTCAAATAATTTAACAACTGGTTGTTTACAAGCACCGTTTTAACAAGCAGTTCTGCAGAAGTGGTGCGAACCTGCTGAGTCCCACCACTGATTCTAGCACATGTGGATTTCTTTACACCTGGCACTTCACTGCAGCCTGCCTCAGAGCTCCTTCTCTGCATTCACAAACCCATCACAGGTTCTCTCATCATCCGTCACATGCATCCCTCCTCACTATCTGCAAGTGGCAAAGTTGCCAACTTTAACAGAGACTTCCCGGGCTGTTCTTTGCCTACTGACGCTCATGCTAGGAAATGTGTCAGCTGGCCATTTCCTCAATTAAAAGAAGGCAAGGAAGAGTTTCTGCCCCACTGTTCTCTACTGTAAGGAGTCTCAAAGTGGATTCCCTTCCTCTCCCCTCAACAGACACCTTGTGAGGCAGGTGGGGCTGGAAGAGTTCTGTGACTGGGCCAACAGGTTTCATGTGTACCATCTGCCCCCCCCCCCCAATTTTTTACCTGGACTGTCTTTGTTCTAGAATGCTCCACTTGGGTTCTGGTGGCCACCCAGTTCTGTCCCCAAGGTAGTGGGACCAAAACAGCTCATTCTGGAATAAAGATGGTCCAGCAGAGGCGTAGCTGGACCAAACTGTGCCCGGTGCTCATTCTACATTTTTCCGCTCCCATGCCGCCGCCCCCGCAGCGCCCCCCACCCCCCTTCCCACACTTACCTTAGCTCCTTTCCTTTTCCAGAACTTTTTCAGGCTGCAAAAGGCCTGTTCTCAGTAAAAACTGCCTGAGGAACTATACTTCCCAGGAGACGTTGTGAGCCCCAATGTCTCCTGGGAACTGTAGTTCCTCAGGCCGTTTTTACTGAGAACAGGCCTTTTGCAGCCTGAAAAAGTTCTGGAAAAGGAAAGGAACTAAGGTAAGTGTGGGAAGGGGGGTGGGGGGCGCTGGAAGGGGTGCTGTGGGGGGGGGAGGGGCCTGGGGCGATTTTTGCACACACACCCAGGCATGTGCCCGGTGCAACCCCCCCCCCCTTGTAACTCCGCAACTGTGGTCCAGGAGGATGAATTCTTAAATCTCCTAACCTTGTGCATGTTTTTTAAAAGTATGTTTGTTTAAAGTATGATGGAGTTGTAGGTTGTAGCAACCCTCGGATTCAAAGATTTCCTCTCCCAAGTGAATGGCTTCTGTTCTAACCGAAATGTTGGCTTTTGAGGGGGGAGGCTCATTTTGGTGGCCAACACCTCTCGAGCACCCCCCCCCCACACACACACACTGTAGGGCAATTGGGCTTTGTCCTCACAAGAGTTGCCCCCCCCCCCCCGTGGGCCGCTACTATGGCAATGAGGCAGCCCTATGAAAGGTTACTTGAAGGGAAACCCACTGGACTACCCCCCCCCCCCGCAGGATTGCCCGGCTTCAGGGGGCAGGAGGGGCACTCGCCACCACCCACCCACCTGTGAAGGGCGCCAATGGGTTCGCCACCTTTTCCGCGAGTGGGTGGTGCCTAGGGGGTAGCACGCCGGGCGGGGGGAGGAAGGCTCCCCCTGTCTGTCCAGGTCGGGGCGGGGGGCGGGGGGCGGGGGGGGGGGGCTGCAAGCCGTCCGGCCTTCCAGGCTGCCCGCCGGCTATTCTGGGGGCCGCCTTTTCAGGGCTGGGACCACCGACCCTTCGGCAGCTCCCACGCCTGGCCGCCTCCCCTTGTTTGCACGGCTGCCCTCCGCCGGGGCTTGCTCGGGAGGGAAAAGAACAGTCAGGGACCCCCCAGGGGGGACGGCCCCGCCGGGAGAGGCCTTAGGCGAGGGGAGAGTCCTGCCCGCTTCGCCCCCAAACCTCCTCCAGCAGCAAGACCCCAACCCGCTGCGGGCCCGGGCTTCGCTGGCTGCAGGACCCCCCTCCCCCGGCTCGGGTGGGGAAGTGGGGCGCCAGGAGGGCTGCCCAGGGGCAAAAGAGAGGGCCTGCAGGAGCAGCGGATCGGGGCCCAGAGCGCCCGGGGGAGGGGGCGGCGCAGGCTGCCTGGACAGCAAAGGGGGGGGATCTGTCGGGGTCGCCCTCCAACCCCCCCCCCCCCGCGGCCACGGGTCGGCCGGTTCTCCTGCGGCGGCGTCGACACCCTCCCCCCCGCGCGCGCTTCGTTCCGCCTGGACAGCCCCCTCCCCGAGCCCCCTCGGGCGGGAGGCCGCTCCTGAAGGCAGGCCGGGGGGGGGGGGGCGCTGGCCCCACTTCTTCTGCCCGAGAGCGGCGCCCCGAAAACCGTCCCGGCCGGCAGCGGAGCTCGGGGTGGGGAGGGGCTCCCCCGCCCGCCCGCCCGGACCCGCGACCCGCCCCGCGGCCGAGAAGAGCGGGAAGCGACCCCCGCCCCCCACTGGGGTTACCTGGGCCACGAGCGGCACCAGCGTCTGCTCCACGGAGCGCGAGCGGATCTGCAGGCCCGGCGCCGGCACCACCAGGGCGGCCATCGCCCCGCCAAGCCCGGCCGCGCCACCACCCGGGGACGACCACGCCGCCGCCGCCGCCCGAGGCTTCCCGCCTTCTGCCCGCAGACCCGCCCGCCCGCCCGCCCGGAGAAGTTGGCCGGCCCGGCCCCCCCCCCCCCCCCGCTGCGAGGAGGCGGAGCCCCCGGAGACTTCGGCGGGGCGGGGGCGCCCAGGAAAGGCCCTCCCGACGCACGGCAGCCAAGCCGCTCCCGCGGAAGCCCCGGGGCCGCTCGCTCTACTCTGAATGCGGCGCGGGCTGCAGCCGGCACAGGAGAGCGGCCTTTTGCACCCCGCGCACCTTCCACTGTGCAACACCCCTGACTGTCAGGAACTTCTTCCTGATGTTTACGTGACATCTCTTTTCCTGCACCTTGAGTCCATTACTCTGTGTCCTGGAGCAGCAGGAAACAAGCTTGCTCTCTCTTTGACGTGACATCCCTTGAAATATCTAAACATGGCTATCATGTCCCCCCTTAACCTTTGCTTCTCCAGACTAAACATCCCCAGCCTCTGTTTGTAGGGCATGGACTCCAGACCTTTTATCATTTTGGTTGCCCTCCTCTGGACACGTTTCAGCTTGTCAATATCAATAATAAAAGGATGTTCCCGCCCCCTCCAGAAAATCGGTTTTAGTGGTTATACGTGTGGAACAGGAACTGAAAGTTAAAACTCCCAGTGACAAATTTGCTATGTGACAAATTATGTAATCTTTTTAATGTTAGCAAATTCTGTCCTCCTGCTTCTAGTACTTCTCATCCAGCACCTCGATATCAGTGGCGTAGCCAGTGGGGGAGCAAAGGGGAGCAGCCGCTCCTCTTGAGCACATTTTTTGAAAAGTGGTGCCTTTTCAGTACAGCAGGAGGTAGGGCCAGCGGGCAGGGGGGGGGGGGGATCTGGGCTGAGAGGGACCCAGATGAGGGGGACATTGTCCCACCAGCATGCAGGGGAGAGGGCTAGGGGAGAGAGGCGCTCTGGTGTCGCTTGTCATGAATGTGGGGAAGACAAACACCAGACATTACTTTTGCATTAGTGGTTTGGACCCTTCAGGCCTGGGAAGGAACAGGCGAGAGGGAAGACTTCCCACCCAGGGTGCCACCTGCGCCTTTAACCCCTCCCTTGCCAGAATGCCTCCACTGTTTCAATCAAGGAAATCTGCAGGAATCTTTCTGTCCCAAGGAAATGTGTGGAGAAGGGCGCCATGCTGCTCTGTTTCTGGGGGGCAAGAGAGGAGCTTGCGTGTGCCACGTGAACCAGCTCCCCCTTTGCCTCTGTAATGAGGAAAGCCGGCTGGCGCTGCCCCCCTCCCCAAATCTGGGTTATTCCCAATAACATTGAGCTCTTCTGGAGAAGAAAACTGGATGGAAAAGAAGGTATTTTCAGCCCTTCTACCTCTTCTTTCCTCCAGTAAACAGCAGCAGCAGCAGCACAACGTGTGCCCAGGACACAAAATGCTGGACCAGGTGCGTGCGTGCATGAGATTCCTGTACCGTAATAAAGTGAATCCAGCCCTCATCATTTCAACTGCTTTCAGTTAGAGGGAGGCTCACCTGTCCATGTTGTGGTTGTTGTTATTGTTTTTTTAATTGCACACTTTAGTTTGTATTGTGGAAGAAAAGTTACCTGCTTGCCTACACAACAGGATCGTGTCATGATTCTTGAAGCGTGTGGGAAGAAATTGACCTGCTCCCCGTTAGGTTTGGTTCCGTGGTTTGTTACTTCAGCGTTTTGGTGACCTGGGGCTTTAGGTGGATTGCAGCAGTGAGCTGAGCGGGTCGTTCTAGCAAAAAAGAAGTGACTCTGTACGGCACCCCACCTTGTGTATTCTTTTAAAATGGCCCCACCTGGCTGGTAAAATTAGTATGAAAAGTATAAATAAATAAATAAACTTGATCGTTCTTGAAGTGATTTGACAGTGTCAGATCCTCAGTGATTGAAACAACACCTTGTAGAGAACAGAGGTTTATTCATAAATCCAGAGGACAGCTTGGAAAAGCCAGAATTGACTTTTCCGCACGCAAACAGCAGTACTATGATGTGAGGAAACCCCCTACCCATGAGAACAGACAATGAAGTATGTAGGCAGTTTGATGAGAGCAAAAGTCAGTTGGAGCTGACCTTGGCCAGCACCTGGTGGTGAGAGCAGTAAGAAACGACACACAGAGTAACTTTCCCATCCCCCCAAACCCCAAAGTGCTAAGCAGCCCCAGCACCCACCAGGCATCCTGACAGACAGTCAGTATTAAATACACATTCTTCTGTCTGATCCCTGGGTCGAATAAAGAGCAACATATGAGACAAAAGGCAGAAGTCAAATAAAATGCAACATATGAGACAAAAGGATTGCATTTAAGATTTACGGTTTCCTCACTGATGCTTGGAGAGAGGATAGCTTTTCAAACATGTGGAAGAAATGCATGGCACCATCTTCTGCCTTTACCTTTATTTCAGGGGTCTTAGGGTAGACTAGGCCTGGCCCAGGTTCAAAACTCCAATAAAGCTTGTTGGTTGACCTTGGATCAGCCCCATATTCTTAGACTAACCTACCTCACAGGGTTGTCATTATGAGGCTAAAATGGATGAGAGAACACTGTAAGCCATTTTGGGTTCTAGTTAAGGAGAAATGTGGCGTATAGGTGAATAAACAATTAAAATAACTGCATAGAATTGCACTGATACTATACTAGAAACGTTATTATATTATTATTATTAAGTTTGCTGCAGTGCAGTCAGGGCTGTTATCCCATTTACATTACTGGGGTTTTTTTGAAGGGCGGGGGTGTAAGCATACCTAAGAACATACTGCATGGATGCAAACCACCTTCCATTCGAATCAGTGGAGTGTCAGGAACGGCACCTGCCCTGCCCTCCCCTTCACCAAACCATTCCGAACCCAGGGGCACACCTTCATGTAACCACCTATCGTATGCTAATGTGCTTTTTGTTCTAAATCTATGCGCTTAGTAATGTAGGTGGCCTCGCCCGGAGCCTCCGGAAGTGGGGAGGGAGGGAGGCTTCCGGCAGAAGACCGTCCCCATAACAAAGCCTTTTCACACCTTGTTGTTCTACTGTTCTATGGGAAGATGGAAGGGGGTGTTTGAGCAGGAAAAGGAGGAGTAAATGTATCTGCAGAAGCCAGAATCCCCAGAACTGGCTTCCTGCAATTTGACTCCTTGTTGCCAACCCTATAAAGACTCCTGGTTTTATATCCAGAGTCTGTTTATTGACCGCTGTGCCAAGACCAATCTGTTCTGTAGCTTGCAAAGGTTCTTTTGCTCCCTCCCCTCTATGCAGCATTCATCTCTCTTTTGGGCCTGAGCCCAGACCTCCCCCCACCCAAGTCATGGCGCCTTTTTTAAAGTGTTCACTCCCCCTAACTTTAGAACCTGACTAGGCTCCTGCACTATATATCCTGTTTTGCCCTGCTGTTGTGCTAAGTAAAGTTACAAGCGCAACTGAAATAGATTTCTTACTGATTTACTTATTTCTTGTGACATGAAGTTTTTGTGAACAAGAGCCCACTTCATCAGATGTAAGACCCTCTATTGCTAGACCTATCTAAGTGACTGTAAATACAACATTGCAAATTTAGGCACATGGCAGTAGAGAGTAATATTGAAAGGCTGTGCCAGGGGAGGGCGCTGCCTGGAAAGGGGGAGGAAAACCCTCCTGCTTCTTCTGCACACTGATGCTGTCTTCTGTACCTGTGAGGGGGCACTGGCGTAATGCCCATTGGGCAAGGTGGGCAGCTGCCCAGGGCATCACCTTGTGGGGGGCATCAAAATGCTGGGTTCGTTTTTGGGTATTTTTAGTGGTTTTCCATTTTTGGCCTGCAGGGGGCACAGTTTTTAGGCTAGTGGCACCAAAATGTCAGCGTATCATCAGGAGACTGTCCTTATGCTACCCCCCAGGTTTGGTGAGGTTTGGTTCAGGGAGTCCAAAGTTATGGACTCCCAAAGGGGGTGCCCCTATCCCCCATTGTTTCCAATGGGAGCTAATAGGAGATGGGGGCTACAGTTTTGAGGGTCCATAACTTTGGCCCCGCTGAACCAAACTGCACCAAACCTGGGGGGTATCATTAGGGCAGTCTCCTGATGAGACCATGAAAACTTTGAGACTGTGCCTTCAGAAATGTGCCCCCCTTAGCCTGTAGCCCCCATTGACAGCAATGCAGAAAACTCAATGCAGACAAAGATTCCTGGGCAAATTTTGGGATGTTCTTGCAGGAATGGCATTCTTGGACATATCAACACCACAATTTCAGGGTATCATCTGGAGAATGTCCTGATGGCACCCCCAAGGTTTGGTGCAGTTTGGTTCAGGGGGTCCAAAGTTATGGACCCTCAAAAGGGTAGCCCCCATCTCCTTTGGGATGGGGTACCCCCTTTGAGGGTCCATAACTTTGGACTCCCTGAACCAAACCGCACCAAAGTTGGGGGGTAGCATAAGGACAGTCTCCTGATGATACGCTGACATTTTGGTGCCGCTAGCCTAAAACTGCACCCTCTGCAGGCCAAAAATGGAAAACCACTAAAATACCCAAAAACGAACCCAGCATTTTCATGCCCCCCACAAGGTGATGCCCCCACAATGCCCCACCCTCAAAAATTCTGAGGGAGTTT
Source organism: Sphaerodactylus townsendi (assembly GCF_021028975.2). NCBI lineage: Eukaryota > Metazoa > Chordata > Lepidosauria > Squamata > Sphaerodactylidae > Sphaerodactylus > Sphaerodactylus townsendi. The sequence goes on along the minus strand of NC_059438.1, from coordinate 44,123,748 downwards.
GTCTGTCAAGCCTCACTCTGATTCCCTTTCATGTGAGTGTGGGTGTGACAGATCTTCATTATACTTTTAAAAAAGAAAACCAGCTGAAAGGAGAGGGAATGTAGGGCTCAGTTAGCTGCAACACAAGGGGGAATGCCTGCAGCTCACAGGATGAACGAACGGTTTGCGTGCAAAAGAGGTCCCAGGTCAAATTCTCTGCCAGCAACCAGAATCTCCTGTCATCGTGATTTAGCCTTTTTCTTTTCAAACTGGGCCCACAATTTATATCATATTTCCCAAAAAAAGATGTTGTCCACTTGGGGCTTTCAGTGAGAAATGTGTGGCATGCTGCCTTTTCTAAGTTCTCTGAACTACAAAGGTGGAAAAGCCAGATGAAAGGCAATTTTTAGCGGAGCAAATCCCTCTGGATTAAAGAGAGATCAGGAGATAATTCACATTGTTTTTTAAATTATTTAATTATTTATTAAATTTAGTGTACCTGTAAAGGATTCAATGGTGTTGATGAGCGGGACAGCCGCCTGGCCTTGACTGCATTCCATAACCCGGGCGATGGGCCAGCATCTGCGGCGGAGACTCTGGTGGAGACCTTATCTCTGCGAGAGAGATGAGAACTCCGTTCCCATGGGAATCCGGGAGGGGGGATGGGATGGACAGAGTTATAACCTGTGCTTCTTGGCGGAGACTTTTATTCCCGCCACCGTCGTGTAATGCGTGGAGCTTTCTAGGATGTCTGAATAAACGGGTCTCTTTACAAGGTTCAAAAAAGCCTTTTTATTTCTGCTTCTATGCGAATTCCTTTGAGCATTGTGGCTTTAGGAATCTTAGTTCATCTATCTCTCCCAGTGCAGCCCGGACCTCTGGGTGTCTCTGGCATGGAGAGGAGTTGAATATTCCTGAATCTGTGGAAGGCGCGCGGGTAGCTCCCAAAGAGGGCTCCTGGCTTTCCCTTATGGATTTGGTAGGAACCGGCGGGAGAACGGTCTCGCTGGTAACTTCTTTTCCCGTCCTCGACAATAACATCGAAGTCTTCCCTTACTCACGTTGGGACGAGGCCGACGAAGACGCATCATGTGGACCTTGCATGAGTGCAGTTTGGGGCTGTCTATAGGATTCGAAATGCCTGTGGATACGAGGTATCTGCCTCGTTTCCTCGCGGTGTGGATTACAAAACCCTCCAGATGCAACCTGTCACGGAAGCAGACGGGTCTGAATTCCACCTTTCATGCGGCAACACAGGGAGTCCATTGGAATCCATCTCCTGGACTGCGTATTTTGGTGATGCTCCCAAAGAATCCCACCATGCGCGGTATAGCAGCATCTGGGGGCCCGATCCGAAGACCACCGTTGAAACCGGGACTATATCGAGGATTGGGAGGGGTATCCGCATACCCACCTTCCGACATTCGGACCCCTTCCACTCATCCGACCACTCTTCCGATCGGAATCTCCCAGATCCCGGATCAGCAGCTGCACCTGAAGGTGCCCTGTGGAGCCGCCCGGTGGGCACAAAGGTCCTACATTCTGATGAAGAGGAATCCTAAGAAAGCCTGCCTTCCCATCCGGGATCTTATTCCCCTCCCATCAAAAGAGAGCTGGGATGAGGAAGTGGGCCGACTAAGCGTAGATGCCCAAGAAGCATGGGCTCCGTGGAACGCCAGCTATGGGAAGATGGAACGTAGAGCAGCTGCAGCAAGAGCGTGAAAACCTGCAAGAGAGACCGTCACCGGAACAAGCAGCGAAAGAAATCCAACTTCCGAATTGGACCGTGCCAAAGAGCGGCGCTACTAAACGGCAATATGTGCAGAACCTATCAGTCCATGATAAAGTGCCTGGAAACACTCCAAACTGGACTTACAGCGTCAACGCTGAAAGCTGTTAAGACGCTAATGCACGCCAAAGTGAACTAACTTTGCAGCTAAGTTCAATCCAGGTACGCAACTGGCCAAACTGGAACGAGAGAAAGCAGCTTTGCATGCGCACCAGGATGCCCGCTTTGACTCGCTAAGGAGAGAGATTTAGCTGCCTTGGAGAGGTGTGAACTGAAGAAGCAGCAGGACAAGATGCCCCAAGTTGGAGTCTACGCTGTCACTGGTAACAGCCAACGCCAGAGGGGCGACGCTTGCTGGGTCCTGCTACTCGGCGCAAGATCTGCCACCTTCCAAGGACCGGCTCCCACCCAGAACACCAGCTGCAACCGGGCAAGTTGCAATACCCCCCCCACACTCCGACCGCATTCCGGCCCTCCCATTGCCTCGCTGCCTCAACCATGCGCAACCGGCCAGCCTCCAGCGGGCCGAGGAGCCGCTGGAGTAGAGGATACTACAGATCTCCAATACCTGCCCGCTTCGGAATGGAACCGGGCTTCACAACTTCCTACTTCCATCCTACAACCTCGATGCCTACATGGAGGGACTAAGTGACGATTTGTACCGGGTTCCTGAACGCGAAAATAATACCGGGACATCGGACTTCCGTCACTTTGAGATTGGAAGCTGGCAAGCCGACTGGTTTTGTGACTCTTTTTGAATCCTGCAAGATGAGGATACTACGTGACCCGGTGCCGGGCGCTCCTCCAAGCCTTTAAGGGCTCTCGCTTCCAAGATCCGGGTGCTGAAAGATGAAGCCATCCTGCAGCACCATCACAAATCTATTCAGCAAGGCAACCGCTTGCGTTTGCCAGGCAATTTGCCCGTGGAATTTTCGATGCGCGGGCGGCTGCCTCGACTCCCTCCTGAGTGGGTGGGCTCTGGAGCGCATGAAATGTTGGAATACTTTCTCAGAGGATGCTGTCGACGGGCAAACTGCGTGAAACGGTGTTTCCAATTGGATCCCCGCGCACCATTGCTTACGATTGGATGCGACTTGCAGGATCCCCAAGTGGCAAGTCTCGCTTGGATTGACGCTTCGTGCAGGGGGCCGCCTAATGCACGCCTGCAAAACGCCCGCCAGCTACGACCACCGTATCTCTGCTGATTCTCAAGCCAAGCCTTTCCAGCAGCCTCTACCGGAGATCTCACTCCTCCGAGCGCCAAGTGCTGCCGTCTGGGATTGTGTCTTTACTCGGCAGGAGGACTACGGGTCCAGTCTAGCCAACTGCCCGAAAAAACCAGAAGGCCAACCCGCCTTCCAGCGGCGCGCAGCACTTACCCATCTGCAAGCAAGCCACCACGCAAATCCGGGCCGCCCCCAACGGGCATTTCGCTCTTAAAGGCAGTTACCGAAGGCGACCCAGAGGAGGGAAGCAGCTGTTTGCCTCTCTTCCAGCCCCCCCTATGGATATGGGTTCGACTCCAGATGCGGTGAGTGAGAGTTGCAGCGCTCCCATTACGATTCAAAGCTGCTTCACTGGCCAACCCTCACTAAGCATAACTGCGTAGATTATAGCTCTCAGCCCTTGTAGATTCTGGGTGTCTCCCATTGTTTAATCACCGGCCCTAGGTGTATGGAGGAACTTGGACTAGACCGAAGTCCCCTGGCGCTAAGCTCCATACCTGCTTCAACCCAAATGGACGGGCAGTCCTTCTCGAAGCTTCATGGACCGGTTGCCCAGTCTCAAACGCCAACCGGTCCTCCTCCATTCGCTGACCATTGGGGAGAAAATTAGATTTTGATTCTATGCCGGTGGCCAAACACTCCATAGTTCTGGGGCATGCCGTAGTTGTTAAGTTGCATGAACCAAAATTCCATTTGGAAAGAAAGGATCTTAGAATTCACTGACCCTCCCTGCTGAGAACACATGAATTGGGAAAACTCACCTTCTCCTGACATACCCCCCCCCCCCTTGGCTTTATTAGCTGTGCACGCTCTAATTGCTCCCGATTCTACCGGCATTCCACCGGCTTACCAAGATTTAGCCAGAGTATTTCAGGAGCAAGAATGCGATCAATTGCCACCCCATAGAGACACTGACTGCAAAATCGTATTACAGCCAGAGCAACTGCCCAAAGGTAGAATTCCACCGCGATGAGTCCCAATGAGGAGAAGGAACTTCGTGCCCTCTTAGACAAGAACCTCGCCGCGGGTTCATACGGCGGACGCTACCAAACACACGATGCTGCTCCTGTATTGTTTGTTAAAAAAAGGATGGGTCTTTAAGGCTCTGCACGGATTACCGAGGACTCAATGCGGTTTCCCTGTCCAATAAATACCCTTTGCCATTAATCAAGGACCTTTTAGATGCATTGGGCAAGGGACGCATTTTTACTAAGTTGGACTTAAGAGAAGCTTACTACAGGGTCAGGATTGCGGAAGGCTATGAACATTTGACTGCATTTAACACGAAATTTGGACAGTATGAATACTTAATAATGCCATTCGGGTTAAGTGGAGCCCCCGGAGCTTTTATGGCCCTTATCAACGAAGTTCTCCATGACTTATTATACAAGGGAGTAGTGGTGTACTTAGATGACGTTTTAATTTATTCACAAACCATGGAAGAGCATGAAGCATTGGTTCGGGAAGTATTGAAACGCTTGCTCAACAACTCCCTCTTTGCCAAACTTTCTAAATGTTGTTTCCACCAAACCTCTATCGACTATTTGGGTTACCGGATCTCTTCCGAGGGGCTAAAAATGGATCCTGCTAAGATTGACGCAGTCCTCCAATGGCCTGCCCCTACCAATCGAAAGGAACTCCAATCTTTCCTAGGGTTTGCTAATTTCTATCGGGACTTTATACCCCAATTCGCTGAACTGACTCTCCCACTCACAGACCTCTTACGCACTAAGGGTAAAGATCCACAGGCTGCCAAGCCCGGGGCCCCCCTTTCCTGGTCTAAAGAATGTCAGACAGCCTTTCAGCTTTTAAAATCAGCTTTTACTACCGAACCTATCCTAAAACACCCTGACCCAGATCTTCCGTTTGTGGTTCACGTGGATGCCTCGGACAAAGCGCTTGGAGCAGCCCTGTTGCAGAGAAATAAAGATGATAGGCTTGTTCCGTGTGCTTATTTATCAAAGAAATTCTCCGGTGCTGAGCTCAACTGGACTGTAGGGGATAAAGAGACTGCGGCCATCAAAGTAGCACTTTCCACTTGGCGCCACTGGCTGGAGGGGGCTAAACACCCCTTTCAAGTTTGGTCGGATCACAAGAACTTGGCCGCCCTCTCCACCCCCCCTCAAGATGTCCGCAAAACAACTCCGTTGGGCGATTTCTTTTCTCGCTTCGCTTTCCAGTCCATTTTTTCCCCGGGACAACCAATAAACTGGCTGATGGCTCCTCGCGCCTGCCGAGGGGGGTGGAGCTGCCACGGGATATTCCACAAGCACTGTTCTCTCCCCCTCCCAATTGGGGCTGGCTGTCACTCGATCTCAGGCGTCCACTCCTCCTTCTCCACCCATTCCCAGCCTGGTCTCTCCTTTCCTACGGAGAACTTCGAGGAGGCGGGGCTCGCAGCGAGCCACCAGCGGAGTGAAGGTGACTCCCAATTGCGCCTGGAGAATGGTGTTTGGCGTACGGCGGGGATTGTTGGTACGTGCCTCCCCTCCGTAAGCAGGTTCTCGAGGCCTGTCATGATGCCCGCCTCGGCTGGACATTTTGGCTTCCTAAAAAACTCTGCATTTGGCCCGCCGTCAAGAATTTTGGTGGCGCGCGATGCTGCAAGGACATTGAGACATATATTAAAGGTTGCTCTGTTTGTGCGGAAGCCAAAACCGTTCCAGGAAAACCCCATGGTCTGTTGAAGCCTCTCCCGGTGGCCTCCCGCCCCTGGGAAGTCATCTCCATGGATTTTATTGCGGATTTGCCAGAGTCAAGGCAACACGGTCTTGTGGGTGGTGGTGGACTCTATTTTCTAAACAAGCCCATTTTCATCCCATGTGCTTCCATCCCCTCCGCTCCTAAGTTAGCGCTGGGTCTGTTCATTCAGCATATTTATCGTCTACACTCCGCCCCGTATAAGGTGGTCTCCGACCGCTGGCCCCAATTCATTTCAAAGTTCTGGAAAGCTTTTCTGGGTTTGTTAGGGGCCGCCCCGGCAGTTGCCGCCCCTACCACGTTCAAAGTGACGGTGAGTCAGAGAGAACGAACAGAACCCTGGAGCAGTATTTACGTTGTTACACCAACTACCACCAAGACAATTGGTGCGAGTTAATTCCGTTTGCAGAATACGCCTATAATAATGCGGTTCATAGCAGTACAAAAAAACCCCCCTTCGAAATTGTGTCTGGTCGATCCTTCCCTCCGTTGCCGCAACTACCTGCGGAAGCGTTGAATCCTCCGGAGTTTCAACAGTGGATTTCATCTCTGGCCGAGGGGTGGAAATTGGTCCAGACCGCCTTACAGCAGGCTAAAGACTCCCAAAAACTTCAAGCGGATAAGCACCGCTCGGATTTCCCTTTACGTGTGAAGCCTGGGTGTATTTGTCTACCAAAAATCTCCAGAGACGTGCATAAGTTTTCAAAACTGGGCAAAAGATTCGTGGGACCTTTTCAGATTACTACAGTGATTAATGATGTCACTGCCCGATTGGACTTGCCTAATTCTCTAAGTAATATCCATCCTGTCTTCCATTCCAGTTTGCTCAAAGGAGGCTCCCGTTTCCGATGCCACCACGACCTAATTCACCGGAGAGACCCCCACCGACTATAATTGATGGCCACAAGCATTACGAAATTGACGCCATCCTGGATCTCGTTTTAATCGCAAACGCTTTGCAATATTTAGTCTCTTGGGTGGGATATTCCTCTGGGTATAATCAATGGGTTTATTCCGAAAATATTGACGCCCCCGCCCTCATTTCTGCTTTCCATCGCACCTTTCCGCACAAACCTGGGGGGGAGAAGTCTTTTTTAAGGGAGGCAGAGTGTAAAGGATTCAATAGTGTTGATGAGCGGGACAGCCGCCTGGCCTTGACTGAATTCCATAACCCGGGCGATGGGCCAGCATCTGCGGCGGAGACTCTGGCGGAGACCTTATCTCTGCGAGAGAGATGAGAACTCCGTTCCCATGGGAATCCGGGAGGGGGGATGGGATGGACAGAGTTATAACCTGTGCTTCTGGCGGGAGACTTTATTCCTGCCACGTCGTGTACGTGAGCTTTCTAGGATGTCTGAATAAACGGTCTTTTACACCAAAAAAGCCTTTTATTTCTGCTTCTATGGAATTCCTTACAGTACCGCCCCATCTTCAAAGGGTTCTGGGTGGTTTATAACAAATAAAATGGTAATACAATAAAACCAACACATAACTTAAATGAATACATTAAAATCTAATCCAGATAAAAACCCCAATTTTAGGTGGCACCTCAGAGCTCTTCTGCTTCCTGTCGGGAGGGGCCGACATAGGTATAACAATCGGCTGAATGGCATAAAAGGACATTGGAGCGCACAATCAGTGACCAGCTCCCCCAAAGGCCCGGTGGAATACCTGTTTTAAAGGCCCTGCGGAACATTGCTTCAAGAAACCCTCCTCTTGAGTAAACCATGGGACTGGAGACTCCTGCGGCACATCCTGGAATTGAGAGCGAGGAAGCAGGGAGGAGAACCGACCTTGGACTTCAAGCATGACTGACACTCCTTTCTTAAACACTGAGGGATACTGACAGTGCAATCCGAGGGAGGCAAAAGGGCCATGGAATCTAGCATAGCCCTGCCATCTGCTGCAGAGCCGCTCTACGCAGTGTAAGTGGCACCTGCGCTGGGGCTACCTGTTGCCTGGGTGCAGAGGCTGCCTTGGGGCCAGCACGCTTCCGCCACAAGAACTGGTGACACTGGCGCTTGGGGTTGTTCTCAGGCAGAACTGACTATAGTTGGCTCTCTGAGGAATTTCAGCCTGGGACTGCCCCCTTTACCTGTGTTGGATCCCCAGATCTTGTTCCAATAATCAGACTCTGGTGTATTGCTCAGAAGCCTTTATTACTGTCAGGCGCAGAGCCTGGTCTATGTAACCCAATTGCAACTTTCATGTAACCCGTTTGCTGGAAGTTCTGATAGATATGCAACGGGCCTTTCTCTCTTCCTTTCCTTTCCACTCACTTGTTTATTGCTTTGACACCAATTGTAGATAGCTTGTAGATACATGACCCTGAGAAGCCTCTCCGGCTCAGGGAGACAGGATGTGCCTGCTGGCCTGAGGGGGGAGGCAAGGCAGGGTGGCCTTGTGGGCGCCTGGGCCTCTGCCAATTGCTTTTCACACTTTCTCTGGGAAATCAGGAGGGGGAAATTGGGCAAGGATAAAGGGGCCCAGGAAAGCCAGGTCAAACAGAACTGGCTTTCTCAAGCTTGGTTCTTGCTACCTTTCAATAAACGCTACTGATTGAAGAATATTATATATGCCATACAAGGAATATAGGAACAATATAAACCAAGGTTGTACCGGAAAACACTATTATGGCTCTCAGCAAAGAAGCACTGTACAGATGAAATAGGTGACTAACATATTGGGATGTACTAGATTCTTCTCAAAGGGATTGTAAAATGAAGTTAAGACAGGATTTAGTAGTAGAAGGGCATACCTGTCATTGGTTTATTATGAACAATTATTAGAAAGGTCTGAAGTAGATAAGGGAAAGCATGGCTTTGAAGACTCCTAAACTGAATTTGAACTGTGTAAGAATGTTGGTCATGTTATTGCCAAAATATATAAGCTTCTGTTTAAATTTTAAACATGAGTGAAAGAGTGTATGATAACATAGGCCAGTAACTTTTGGTACCATATTGGGGAATTCCACGTAGCATAATAATAACGGGTTGCATCTGTTATTTTTGAATCCAGGTTCATCTTATTCCATTTTTGTCCTTCAAATGAGTGTCTGTTTTCTGTGAAGGAATTAAGCATTGCTAAAAAAGAGCGTTGGACATAATCTATCTATCTATATAAAAATCTAACAGTGTGTTTGTCCCTGATGGTCTCCCTCAGAAGCTGCTGGATGGATCGCCCCCAAATTTTCACAGGATGTTCCTCCCTGTTGCAGGCAGGTAATCGAACCTTCAAATGACCAAAAGTCCATGCCTGAGCCAGGTAAAACGTCTTTTTCCTGGCGCACCAGGCCATAAAGCTGGCTGTGTTTAACTGTCACCCTTAGAATGTATGTGCAGCCTGTCTGTCTGTGGCCTGAGGGCTTGGGATGTCTGTGCAGATGGGCAGAGATGAGCAGTGGAAACAGTAAATAGGTAATACTGTTAGGTAATACGAGTGGAAGTGAAACATATACACACTTTGCCGTGTGAGACGTCAGGTGGGGTTCCCCCCCCTCACACACAGGTAACTTTCACTCTCTGTGCCTCACCCACTACTACCACACAATACACATCCAGCTCATCCTCACACACATCACTCTGCCCTCCCTCACATCCAACCACCACTTACCCACTTCCTCACCCAGATTCGCCACAGCTCTATTTTACTAAAAGCGAGCTGGAGTTTGCCTTTTTCTTCTAAGAAAATCCACGGGGTGGGGGCGAGCCAACACTATCGGCTACGCTTCTTTTGCACGTGGCCCTTTAAGAACCCAGGGAGCTGGCCTCGATCTGTGTGCCTCACCACCCTGCCTCTGCTGCCTGACTGGGATAGCCTGCTTGCCCCAGTTCTGCCTTACCCAAGCCAGGACTGTGCGTGTCAACCAGCCTCATGGACAGCGGGATTCGCACTCTGGACAGTTCCGTTGCGGAATGGAAAGGGTTACCTTATACTAAAAACACAAGGCACCACCATATAACAATGTGCATTGAAAAGGGAAAGAGGGGGTTGGTGAGAACGGGCGGGCGTGTGTGCGCTACGCTGAATTCCTCTGTTTTTGGTGAGCTGGAGGAGCGGACTCTCAAGTAGGAGGGTGCTTCAGGAAGGCTCTAAGGGACCCCTTGGAAAGAAGGGGTCTAAGGACTGCATGTCTGCAAAGAGACTCTGCTGACGTTTCTAGCCCACAGGGAGCGAACGGCAGAGGAGAACCGCGGCGTCGGCGGGTGGAGGGAAGAGCCGAGGCAGTGGAGCGGCGGCTGCGAAGCGGCTGGTCTTAAAGCAGGCTACTGCAGTTACTAAGGAGAGGAATGGCTGCGTCTGTGACGCCACCTAAAGAATTTTTCTAAAAAACGCAAGTAACTAGCAAAAAATAAATCCAACTAAATAAATAAGGAAGTCCAGAAAGAGAGTGGGTGGAGGTGCGGAAGGAGGAGAAGGGAAAGTACCAAATGTGCTAAAGAAAGGAGCCAGAGGTGATAAACAGCGGCTTTGAAAGAAGGTGGGGTTAATCCCCCTTTCCTAAAGTGAGATACAGTACCTTATGTACGGGACATATTGAACATTAAAGGACAGAAGAAAAACTCTGTGTATACTAACGTAATGTGCAGTGTACCCGGCTGGGAGCAGATTTTGACACAGCTCAAATATTTAAAGGGACAGTAGCAGATCTGCAAGTCTGCAAGTCTGCCTAGAGAAGTGCTTGAAGCCATACTAAGAATGTCCAAAGGCTTGAGGAAAAACAGTGTACCAGATAAATTGGAGAGAATGGAAGCAGACAAAATAGATCAGATGATGGAAATGTTGAAAAACATGCAGAGAGACACCAACTCAAGATTTAATGGTATGGAAGACAAGCTTACCACCCTGAATGAGAATTATAGCAAAATGAACCTGAATTGTGATAAAATGGTAAATGAACTAAGTGTCCTTAAAGAAGAGATGAAATATCTAAAAGCAATTGATTTGAAGGTGGGAAGAATAGAACAACAACATAAGGAAATGGAACAAAAACATAAAGAAATGGAAGAAGAAATAAATAATCTGAGAATGAATTGGCAGGATAAAGAAGGAGTGATTAACAGGATGAAAGACCAAATGTTATTAATGGAGATACAAAGGAAAGAAAAGATACTGAGATTTAGAGGAGTTATCGAAAGAGAAAGAGAGAATGTAAAAGAGATGATTATTAGTAATGTGGCAAAATATCTTGACATAGATGAAGAAGTGATTGAAGAGGATATTGAAAGTGTAATAAGACTGAATTATAGGGGAAAGGAAGAAAGGTCACATGAGCGTGATATATTAGTCTTTTTTTCAAGAAAAAGAACACGAGACGAAATACTGATTAAAAACTCAAAGAGGAAAATGCAAATAGAAAAGAAAGAAATACTAATCTTGAAGGAAATTCCAGCAGAAATAATGAATAGGAGGAAAAAATACGAGCAACTAACAAAGTTCTTGAGAGAAAACCGTATAAGGTTTAGATGGGATCCTTTGGAAGGTTTAATGGTATTCCACCATTCAAAGAGAGTCAAAATTGTGAATGAACAGCAGGCTTTGGACTGCCTGAAAAAACTGAAAAAGGATCTTAAAGATTCGTATAAGACACAGATACAAAGGTTAAATTAATTTCAATTTTATTTATTTATTTATTTATTTATTTATCTGGAGAAAAAAATTCTGAGGTTAAGATAATTTCATGGAACATAAATGGAGCTAATGCTCCACAAAAAAGGAAAAAATTATTTCATTATTTAAAGAAGCAAAACTGTGATTTTGTGTGTTTGCAAGAAACACATATAAAAAAAGGAAACGAACAGTATTTACAAAATAAGATGCTGGGAATGCACTTTATTTCAGCAAATCAGAAAAAAAGAAAGGGGTAGTAATATATATTAAAGACTATTATAACCCTAAAGAAATAATAAATGATGAAGAAGGCAGATATATTGCAGTGGAAGTGGACTGGTTTGGAGAAAGACTATTGTTGGTTGGGGTATATGCTCCAAATGAGAAGAAAGGAGCGTTTTTCAAACATTTGGCTGATAAGTTAATGGACTTGGATTATGAGAATATGTGTTTAATGGGGGACTGGAATGGTGTAATGTCATTACAGATGGATAAAAAAGTTACAGGTAAAAAGAAAAAGATCAGAGGGAAGTTACCAGGAACCTTCTTTGCCGTGAAAGAAAATTTGGCTATAGAAGACATCTGGAGAGCACATAATGGCAAAGCAAGGGAGTATACATATGCATCTGACTTTTTAAAATCATTTGCAAGGTTAGATATGGTCATGGGTACAAAAAAACTAAATGTCTTAACTAAAAAGATTGAAATTCTACCGAAATGGTTGTCAGACCATAATGCTTTATTATGGACATTAAGAAAAGGAAAAGTTCAAAGACAATGGAAGCTAAACGAATATTTATTAAAAAACATAAGTCTAGAGTTGGGGAAAAGGAACTAGAATTATTTATAAAAGAAAATTTAACAGGAGAAGTAGAGGTAGACATTGTATGGGAAACATGCAAAGCTTATATGAGGGGGTTCTTTATAAAAGAAGGGAGTAGATGGAAAAAAGAAAGAGAGAAAAAAGAAAATGAGTTACAGCTACAAATGAAAGAATGGGAGGAAAAAATCCAGAAAGAGCCAAAGAATAACAAACTAAAAATAGAATTGAAAAATTTACAAAATCAAATGACTATGATAGTAGTAAATGATATGGAGAAAAAATTAAAATATGTGTGCTTAAATAATTTTGAAAATGCTAATAAAACAGGGCGCTGGCTTGCCTGGCGCTTAAGACATGAAAAGCAAAAAAGAAGAAGAATATTACTAAAGGAAGGAGAAAAAAAATTACAAAACAATCTGAAATAATAAGAACATTTATGGAATATTACGAAAAATTATATAAAGCACCGACAATAGCAGAAGAACAAATAGATGTATATTTAAAGGAAAACTGTAAAATAAAATTAAAGGACTATCATAGGGAAATACTAAATAAAGAAATTTCACATCAGGAAATAATAGAGGCTATTAGTAAATTAGAAAAGTACCAGGGCCGGATGGATTTTCAGCCTTATTTTATAAGGCATATCAAGATCAAGTGGCTAAAGTTCTACAACTGGTAATGAACAATATTATAAATAAGAAACAAATTCCAAACTCCTGGAAGGAAGTGGTGGTTACTGTACTGCCAAAAGAAGGACAGGATCTAACATCAGTAAAAAATTACCGCCCTATTGCGCTGCTGAATACTATAAGATTTTTGCCTCTGTATTAGCAAAGAGACTTAAGGAGGTATTAACAGAAGTAATAGAAGCAGAACAAAATGGATTCCTTCCAAAAAGGTTTATGAGAAACAACACGAGGATTGTGATAGACTTAATAGAATATTTAAATAAGAGAATTCACAAGCAAGCTGCTCTAATTTTTCTGGACATGAAAAAGGCTTTCGATTCTATTTCCTGGGACTACATGCTCAAAACTTTAAAAATGGCAGGATGTGGGGACAACTTTGTAGATTGGCTATCAGCCATATGTAATAATCAAACAGCAAGAATAAAAGTAAATGACGAACTTTCAGTTGAAATAAATATTAGGAATGGATCTAGACAAGGTTGTCCCCTATTCCCACTAATATTTATATTCGCAATAGAAATATTAGCAATTAAAATTAAAGAAGAAAAGAACATCAGCGGCATTAAAATCAAAAAAAAATTATAAAATAAGATTATTTGCCGACGATATAATAGTGATGTGTGAAAAACCACTTGAATCAATTCGATTCTTGAAATCAGTTCTGGAAGAGTTTGAAATCTCAGGTCTTAAGGTAAATGAGAACAAATCAAACATAATGTTATTTAATGTGAGGAAAGAACAGGAGAAAGAGCTGCAACAAATTACGAAATATAAAATAGTGAATAAAGTCAAATACCTGGGTATAGTTCTGGCCAAACACAATTCCTTGCTTTACAAAAATAATTATGAAAATGTTTGGAAAGGAATTCAGAAAGAAATGAACAGGTGGGAAAAGATGAAACTATCTTTGTTAGGTAGTGTGGAGATGGATCAGAATGTGTATAAATTTATGTATTTAATTAAGAAAGATTAATTCAAATGAACCAAGGATTTAAGAATCAAAATGGAGTGTCTCTGTATAGTGACCAGCTGAAGCCTGCATGTTTCAAAGGTCAAAGGAATGTTACCACTATGCAGGCAGGCTAAGATAACATCTTTGGGATCTTGTCTACGTGACAGCAGAAATGTGCATTTTATGACATTGTGGTAGAACTAGCTAAATCAATGTGATTAGTTAAATAAGAGTTTCTCTATATAGTTAAATGAACATAGGAATAATGAAAATGATTCATATTCACATGTATTTGTATTTCACTATAATTCTATTGTTGTTAGAATCATTGTGTTAGAATTATGTTTTAACATTTCAAACTGGGGAATTGTTAGAATCATTTCAAACTGTTGGGAGATGTTTTATGACCCTATGGAATGCTGCATAGCCTAGCTGCATAGCCTAGAGGCATGGCTCTTTCTGAGAGCCAACCAAGAATAACAGGTTTTTCTAGGAGGAGCAAGCTACTTTATGGCTGTAGTCCTTTGCATATGGACAGGGATGGCCATAAGCTCACAGCGTGTAGTTTGAATTACAGAAAGAATGCAGCGTGTGACGTAGAATATAGGCTGTCTTTATTTGTGACAAGGAGACAGATCTGACCAATGAGATTCTTAAGGGGAATGGATGATAATACGTAGAGTAAAGGGATGGACCGTGTGACGTCTTTGCATCTACAAAAACTCAGGTCTTCCTATATTGGGTGTGCCTCTCCTTCGGGAGAAGGTCACCTCCTGGTTCTAAAGTTTGTGCCTTTCCCTCGGGGGTTGGGGAAGGTCACCTTTTGTAACTTATCTGTATTCTGTAACGTTCTAAATTCCATGTCTTTGAATTAAGAGCACGAGAGCTCTTTCTCTCGGGAGGGGTTCACAGTCTGTAATCCTGATCTAAATTCTGCTAAGTAAAACTGTCTTTTTGTTTATAATATCAGATGCCTTGCTTTTATTTCTAACTTAGTTTTTCTTAAAACTAATCTTGCTGTGTAGGACCAGAGAAGCGGCTCTGGCCCCACAGTAGAATAGCGGCTGTTAAACAGAATATCCTGGCAAAAATGATTTTTCTCTTTCAAATGATTCCTATAATAACGAATAATAAATGTTTCCAACAGCGGAAGAAAGAAATACAAAAATTTATTTGGGACAATAAAAAACTGAGAATTAACTATAAAAATGTTTGTGATAGACAAGAAAGAGGAAGGTTAGGGGCACCTAATTTGAAGCTATATTATCAAGCAGCAGCCATGATATGGCTGAAAGACTGGATGGGATTAGAAAATAAAGAGATATTAAATGTAGAGGGATTTGACCTAATTTATGGTTGGCATGCATACTTATGGCATGATAAGATTAAGGTGAACAAAGAATTCGATAACCATTACATAAGAAAAGCGGTTAGAATGGTATGGGAAGGCTATAAGAACTCAACACTTATAAAAACACCATGGTGGATATCCCCGCAAGAGGCTGTATCATTAAGACAAATGAATACGATTTATAACCCTATTAGATATAAAAATATAGTAAAAGAAACTAACAATGAATGGAAGATGAAGGAAAGAGGAGAAATTATAATAGAGGGGCAACAGTGTCAATGGTTCCTCTATCTTCAAATGCAAGATAAATTTAAGAAAGATGCCCAAATGGGCTTTGAATTAGGTAGCTGCGATTTGTGGGAGGCTCTATTTAAAGATGAGAAGGGCATGATAAAGAGAGTTTATACATTGTTATTAGAAAAAGAAACAGAAACAGAGAGGATAAAAAATAATATGATAATTTGGGCGCAATCTATAGGCCGTACTATTAAATTAGAAGAATGGGACAACCTATGGAAAGATATTAAATTTACACAAAATATAAGTTTAAGAGAAAATTGGGTAAAAATGTTCTATAGGTGGCACTTGTGCCCGGTTAAAATATCCAAAATGTATAAAAGTGAGTCCAACAGGTGTTGGAGATGTAAAGAGGAAATAGGCTCATATGAGCATGTATGGTGGGAGTGTAAAAAGATTAAAAGATTTTGGTTAGAAATTCACGAAATGATAGAGCAAATCATGAATGTGCATTTAAAATTGACAAAGGAGTTATTTTTACTTAATATTTTGGACAAAAGTCTAAGAAATACTTTGAAATATAAAAAAAACTTTTGTTGTATATGGTAACAGCAGCGAGGACACTGATAGCCAAGAACTGGAAGTCGGAGCAAGTGCCAGCAAATGAAGATTGGTTGAATCTCTTAACGAAATACGCAGCGAACGACAAACTGTCATCATTATTAAAAAACAAAGAAAACAAGGACTTTTTGAGAACTGGGCTCCGTTTTTGAAATTTATGAATACTAGAAAAGAATGTAAAGATATCACAAGTTACTGTATTATTTGAAGCTTAAAGTGCGATGGATTACGTTTGTTTAGGTCTTTCCTTTTTTCTTAATATATAATTATAAATTTATAAATCTGAGTTGGATTATATGCAGAAATATGTATAAGAAAGTGAAAAAAAAGATTTGAGTAGAATATTTTAGTTGTTCAAGAATAAAAAGCTAGTAGGAAGTCAAGAAATAAGGTGTTGTTAAAATAACATTAAGAAGTAGAAAAAAACTAATTAGAAAAGATTAGTAAGATAGCATGTTATATAAGATAAAGAGGTAATGATGTTAGATGTTATATAGTGGAACTGTAAATAGGTTAAGTAAGTAAGTAATATGATTATAATAATAATAATAAGCCTTTATTTGGCATAACAATAATCATAACACAATAAAAAACCTGAGATAAAAGGTATACAAATACAAAGGTTTAAGATAAAAGGTATACAAATACAAAGGTTTAAGATAAAATATAAATTATTGATTGTGCATC
Source organism: Sphaerodactylus townsendi (assembly GCF_021028975.2). NCBI lineage: Eukaryota > Metazoa > Chordata > Lepidosauria > Squamata > Sphaerodactylidae > Sphaerodactylus > Sphaerodactylus townsendi. The sequence goes on along the minus strand of NC_059438.1, from coordinate 44,107,081 downwards.
ACCTCCAGTAAAAATTGTGCAACCAATTCACAAGTTTCATTGTCAGAATTGTCCAGAAGAAAAGGAAGTCTACTTGATTCTTCCATTTCACTAGGTATCCTAGAAAGAATGTTGGAATATTTTGATCTGATATTAGCAGATTTAGGGCAGCAAAGCAGTTGATGTGCCAATGTTTCAATTTGTTGTTCACCACAAGAGCATACCAACTTGGCTCATTTCCAAGTTGTTAAATCTACCAGCAATAATAAAGCGAGGAGGGAAAACATTGAAGCGAGCAAGTGTGAGGGGCTCTTCTCTCTGCATTAAGATTAGATCAAAAAAAATACAAATAGGGAGCCATCCTGTTTTGATATAGGGGTATTGAAAGAGATGTAAGGGTGAACAAAGAGTTTTTTTCATAGCAGCCCTAAATAAATTAATCCATTAAAGCTTTCCAACAATTTTTGTTTTAACAAGTTGTAGGATTCTGAACTAGATAAGCGGGGAAAAGCGAGTGCAGAGAGAGAGATATACCAAGTGATTCAATCTTTCTTTCGATCAGAGAGAAGACCATGGATTAGCCTGAATTATCTAGACAAAGTAGGAATTGAATCAGCAGGAGTGCTCATCATCGCCGAGAAATGCCAGAAGCTGAGCCAAAATTTAAAAGCTCTCAACCAAAGCCCTATAAACTAATGAATTTTGGCCCAGTTCTAAACAGGAGGGCCGCATGCATTACACAATGTTGACAGGCCCATATAATTTTACTGAGGAAAAAATTTGGATTGGACAGTATTCAAGAGAAGTAGATCAACTTCCAGCTTGGAGCCAGATAGGTACTCCATAAATGTAACTGCGGCTTCTATACTTAGAGTTAAAGATTTTTTAGTGCTGCTGGGACAAAAATTGGCCCTTTCCATAAAAAGAAGCGTGCAATGGCAGAATAACTAGATGGTAGCACCTGCAATAGCAGCTTTTGTGGGGTAACCAGGAGAGGTTATAAGAAAATGTAATTCAAGATATTTGTATTGGTTAACCTGCTCCACTGGCACTTTATTAATAAAGCCCAGTTATGTTTTTTGTATTGTTTGGCAAAGATCAAAATCTTGGTCTTTTGATAATTGATGAAGCTAGTCCGTTATCTGCTTACAAGTACTACCCACACATCTATTCAGCAATGGTGACTAAGTCCAACTTTTGGCGAGATAGAAGGGATGGTATCATCAGCATATAGAAGTATTGGAATATGCCTTGAGCCTAAATTTAGGGGCATGGTTATTAATTTCCAATAAAGGCTGATGGAAGATCACTCAAAAATAAATCAAAAAGGGTTGGTGCTAACACACAGAAAGCCTTGCCTCCACACCTTTAAAGGTAGAAATAGAATCAGTCATGAGACCTTCAAAAGTGAGCACTTAACTCTATAGTTTGTGTTGGTATAAAAGTTGCCTGATTAGAAAAAGAAGTTTATTGTCTATTCCTTGGTATAGCCTGTGAATTTATTCCAAGAGACGTTCTCTAGAGACTGTGTCAAAGAAAGCTGCCTTCAAAATCAATAGAAGGCAGCATAAAAGTTTGCTTCTTGGACTTTTGGGTATTTATTAACCAAATGCGTAAGAAAAGAGCATAGCATGTCAGTCTAGCGATGATAGATTTCCCCCTCTCGTGTGGAAACCTATTTGCTCTGGGTAATGATGTTCTGATGAATCGTCCAGGCCTGTAGTTTGGGTAGAAGTGTCTTAGCATATATTTTCCCCAATGACTGATGTCAAAACTAATTTAGGTAGGAAGTTGGCAGGGAATCCGATGGAGTCACCTTTTTTATAAATAGGTACAATGACTGCACTATGAATAGCCAAAGGCCAGGGAATGAGGGCCTGGAGGTCATTGATTTAAGGTCGTGACATCAGATTGGCTTCAAAAGGAGTTACCTGCCACCACTCTATATGCGACTTCAGTATCTCTGGGGAAATTATATCTGGAGCCAGAGGCTTTATGGGGTTTCAATTCAGTTATTCAGATCCATGATTTCCTGAAGGTTGTAACAGGAGAGCCATTTGGAATCATCTAACTGATGGAGATGGATGATAAATGTTACTGGTCTCTTCCTTTTGGAACAGCGCCATATGAAATGATCTATCCAAACCTCAAGGAGAATGGAAGAAAGCGCCCTCATTTTTTATTGGAAGTCAAGTCTGTTTGTCAAGACCCATTTAAACTGTCTTGAGTCATTGGAAATTACAACTTGATATAGCCGATCCACTGATTCTGCGCATACTGAACCTGTTTCTCTTTCATTACAGAATGAAGAGTAGTTTTATATTGAGAACTAGCTGATTCATGACACAGGATTTTACCTAAATCTCTTGAATTGTTGAAATTGAGATGCACGAATTAGTTTGTTTGAAGATTCATGGCACTCTTTGTCAAACCAGGGAACCTCTGGTGCTGTATGGAGAGTTTCATGCTTATAGGACTTTACAAGATAGTCTGTGATATACTTGATTAATGTTTTCAAAATTGCCAATTGCCACAAAGGCCGAACCACCACTTGCCTTATAAAAGCTTGCTTAAGAGATTACCCTAGATGCAAGTGAGAATTAATTAGCTCATTGGCGGTAAGGGCCAAATGTGGATGTCCAGAAAAGTGAGTAGGTAAATACTCTTTAAGATGCTTATCCATAGGAATAGTCCACCCCCCTCTTCCTGATGGAGAACAAGGTTAAAGTGAGGAGGTGATCTCCTAGGTAGAAGGGTCCTCCTATCTTAAAGACTGGACTGAAGTTCTTAATTGTAGTGACATAAAACAATAATCTATAACACTGGGCCCCAGCGTACTCACAAATGTGAAATGATTAGAACAGTCATAGCATTTTAGACCATTGAGCCATAACATGTTATGTTTGATAGCGAATTCGATCAGATTCCCTATGCGAAGTGTAATTGGTCACAAGGTATCCTCAGAATGGCAGCATTTCTGATGGAGTAAGAGTGGGAATAGACATATCGTTATCATCACTAACCTTCACGTTCCAAATATGAGGTTAGATTATTACCCACTCTCGCATTGAAATCCCCCAATATAGTAATTTCAGTTGAAGGATATTTTAGTTCTAGCTCCTCAACAAACGAGGATAAATTTTGCCCTTGGTCATCCTGCAACGTTATTATTCGCACCAGGGCGGATATACGTATTAATGAATATCAGTGATGATTTGCCCCAATTAATCAGCAATGCTTGAATTAAGTGGGAGGGGGTTGATAGAATTTTTGCTGAGATTCCGGTTCCGGCAGGCGTGAGGGAAGCACGCTTTTACCTTCTCCGCAAGTAATATGATTATTTGTAGTGTATGTATATTATGTCAACGATATTTAAATAATGTTAGTTTTATGTTTGTTATTTAATAAAAGTTAATTATAAAAAAAAGAAAAAGGAAAGAGGGATTCCATTTGACCACCCCAAAAGGCTATGCTGGGGATCATTGGACCTGCATGAACATCTGTGTGGGTTGCGGACTGTGATGAGAAGGACAATTGCCACAGCAACGCATGGCCGGGCCCGCTAGTATATTACAAACATTGTAAAAAAACAGAATTCCAAAATATATTATAAATATATTATAAATATAATTAATAATAATAATAATAATAATAATAATAATAATAATAATAATAATAATAAAGTGCTTGCATTGCCACTCACACAGTCAGGAGTTCAAGGCCCTTGTGGGTCAGATATCCTGGCAGCTGGCTAATGGTCAGCTCAGCCATCCATCCATTTCTTGGTCAGTAAATGAGTACCTAGCTCATAGCTAGAGGGTAAAGAATAGCCGGGGAAAGCAATGGCATACTACCCCACAAAAGTGGCTTGCCTATAAAATCACTGCTTGCTGTAGCACCCCAGGGTCGGTTACGACTGAAGAGGAAACTTTACTTTAATGCCTATAATAAACCACAGAATATGCCCCCGTCCTTTCCAGACAGTAGTGCCAAATCAGGGCATTCTAACTCTGGCCCCAAGAAACCAGATTTTCATCACCACCTGTTCCCCTGTTTTTCCTGCATTCTGATTGGCTGTTCCATTACCACTTCTCCCCCTTCTCCCTGTTCCAACCCTCTTGTAAAGGAATTCTTCTGATTGGTGGAGAATCTACAGCAACCCCTGTAGGTTGCTGTAGAGCCCAGGCCCATTTAAGCCCCTCCTCCTTCCCATAAGTAGCTTGCAATATCTCTTGGGAAATGTAGACATTGCCCATGTCTACACAGGCTGCTTTTCCCACCAGGGTGCAAAAAGCAGGCGACTGAACTCAAGTAAGTGGGGCCACCACCGCTGCGGGAGCGGGCACCATTTTGCCCCAGGCGTCATCCCCCCGCCCCCCCCTCCCACGCCACTGGACACAAGTCTTGTATCTCCTTCCCTCTATCCTAATTAGTTAGACTAGATTAGGAAACTCTATTTACTCAATCCCGTCCAGAGATGAAGTCCCTACAATAAACAATGTATATTAGTTTGAGTAGACAAAAAGACTCTGAGTAATTTTGTTTATGGCGCAAAGAGATTGGGTGGGCTTTGGTGTGCACACTATAGCGTTTGTGCCAAATGACTAGTTCAGAGCCTAGCAGGCTGAGGGGCCCAGATTCTGATTAAACCCAATGTCCTCCACAGAACACACTTGCTTTAAAAATGGACTTCTGCTTCTTTCCCCCCTGATTTAACTTCCACAAACTGCATAAATAGCAAGTTTCAATTAGAGTAGTGGGATGACGGGTGGCTTGGAGACAGGTTATTCTTTAGGGTTTTATGGGACAATGTCCTCAATTCTCTTTTGCTGCCTTGTTTGTTCTTCAACTAGCCTCTCGGTGGCCAAGTGCCAAGAGGGAGATTCCTCAGCACTTTTGCTGGGGTAGGAGAAGCTCTGGGAGAGAGAAGGGAACACCAATCTCTACCCCAACCCCCACCCTGCCCTGCTGTAACTTAAGAGGAAGGAAGCATGAAATAAGCTGCTTGTTTTTCTCCTAGTTCAACAATCATCAGGTGGGGGGAGGACTTACACCAGCTGTTTCTGCTCATGGTCCCGAAGTGTTTCTGTTTGTGTTTTTATTCATTGCTTTAGTTCATTTTAACCCTGCCTTGCTCCCTGATGGGGATCCAAAGTGGCTTCCATAGTTCTCCTCTCCCGTCCTTCCATTTTATCCTCACAATAACAGCTCTTGTGAGGTGGGCTAGGCTGAGGGTGGGGCTGACCCCAGGTCAACCAGCCGGTTTCCATGGCACAAGAGGCGTAGCAGTATTGGGGGCAAGCTATATTTTGGGACACATCTGGGCTTTTCCGCATGGCTGCAAAGCCTGTCCATTTCTGCGTGGGTGCCCCCTGTTATGCCTGTCCTAATAGCTGGCATGAGAGACTGCCACTTCATGGGTCCAAGCTGGAGGCCCATGAAGGATCATGGGGACAATTTTGAAATGCCCACCCCACCCTCTGTGCTATCAATATCTCTCGAATCTTGAGCCTGCTGCAGTCTGCAAAGCTAAATAGATGAACTGTAAGAATGTGTGCATTTTTGGAAACGTGACAACAACTTGTCAGTCAAAAGTTATATCCGTTCCTGTCCTCTCTTATAAAAAAGAAACAGATCCTGCCAAATATAAATGACCTTCTGCTAAGTAGGAGAGAGGTGCTGACACAGAACTCTTCAAACCGTTCTTTTGCAGGGATACAGCTAGATATAGGAAGAGCGGGGGGGGGGGGTGTTCTTTTGTCTCCTGTTGGGGGCAACCTGAATGCCTGTCTACTCTGCTGTCACATCATCCACCTCAGCAAGATTACAAACAATCCAGGGCACAGCCCAGCAAAGTTAGTCACGGCAAGATCCTGCTGTCACCAACGGGCCTTAAAACTAGCCACAATGATGCCCCCCAGCCTTGCTTTAAACAGTGTTTAGCTTACACTAATGCTTACTGGATTGTGCCCTCAGTGATTAGCGAACAATTTTGTATGTCTGCAGAACTGGAACTGATCATTGATGGCCAAAGTCCAGCCCTGAGTCTAGGACGGCCAACTCTGGGTTGGAAAATGCGTGGAGATTTGAGGGTGGTGCTTGAGGAGGGCAGAGTTTGGGGAGGGAATTAAGCAGGGATATGATGATGATGCCACAGAGTCCACTTTCCAAAAGCAGCAATTGGAGATCGGTGTAATTCTGAGAGAACTTCAGGCCTCATTTATTAATTTATTTACAAAAGGTATATCTTGCTTGTCTGCCCTCACAAGGGCCACCAATGTGGCTAACAAATTGGAACGTATATAAAATAATATTTTAAACCATTAGCCACCTCAACACAGATAATTAAAACAATTTAAAACAGAGAAGGAATACATAAAATGACATAAAAATAGCTGAAGTTGGCAACCCTATTACACACCTCCGACAGAATTGTGAGGCCTGGTCTGGCAACCATCAAGAGATGGTTCAGGCAAGGACATGGGCATCCATGGCAATGCTGCGATGTTACCTCCATGAAAACCTGGAAGTGATGTCACACCTCTCTAGGAGTTGCTAATATTTCCTAGACAGAACTTCTGGGGTTTCACCACAAGTGATGTTGGTCCCCTGTGGGGATCACAGAAAACTTTATTGTTTTATCCTGGAGCTGTTGCTGATTCCTAAAAAGGTGCGACGCCACTTTTGTTTTTGCCCTGGAATGAATGTCACAGCATCACTGATGTTTTTTCTGGAAGTGACATTCTGTCATCACTGGTAGAATTTAATTTCTTTCTCCGGCTGGTAAAACCCCGATGACGTGGACAGGCTTCTGGCTGCTGTGTGAGCTACCACTTGTCCTTTTGACCCGTGCCCTTCCTGGCTGGTGAAAGACAGCGGGGAGGTGCTTCGGAGCCACCTGCTGAAGATAATCAATGGCTCCCTTGAGCAAGGAGTCTTTCCAGGTCGGCTTAGAGAAGCAGTGGTCTATCTGGTCCTGAAAAAAACTCAAATCGATCCTTTAGATCTAGCCAATTACCGCCCAGTCTCGAATCTTTCGTTTCTGGATAAGGCTTTTTTGGCCCTGGCCCCCACCTGGTGGAATAAGCTCCCAACTGAGATCAAATCCCTGTGGGACATCGGTGAGTTCTGTAGGGCCTGTAAGACCGAGCTCTTCCGCCGGGCTTTTATATCTTGCCAGCCGGCCTAACCAGAACATTGGGTGCCTATTCTGGGGTTTTGTTCTGTCATTTGTTTAGGTCTTGCAAACTGAGGGCTATGGTTTCTTTTAAGGCAGTTGTTCTCAACCTTCCAGTGCCGCGATCCTTTAATACAGTTCCTCATGTTGTGGTGACCCTCAACCCTAATATTTATCCATTTTACAGGTGGAGAACAATGACGCAGCGTCTTAGGCGACCCCTGTGAAAAGGTCGTTCGACCCCCAAAGAAGTCGCGACCCACAGGTTGAGAACCACTGCTTTAAGGAGTTTATTTAGAACAGGGGTAGGGAACCTGCGGCTCTCCAGATGTTCAGGAACTACAATTCCCATCAGCCCCTACCAGCATGGCCAATTGGCCATGCTGGTAGAAACTGATGAGAATATGGTCCCTAAATCTGGCAGGTTCTGATTTAGAATATAAATAGAACAAATGAATTAACTGTAAACAAAAATTCTCCCTAAGCAATGGCTTATGACCTGATCATAGGCACTGAACTGTTGGCCTGCTCTTGATGAACCTAAAATATTTAACACGATGTACTCTGTCTTTAAATGGCAGAAATAAGGAGGTGGGTGACCAAATAGTAGCTGGTGACCTGATCAATCACTTTATGTTATGAAAAGCAGCCGCAAAGATAACTACCACCAGGAGGTGAAGTGTTTGTGGCATGGGCCACCTGCCGTTCTGCATTATTTTTGCCACCATAAAAGTGGTTGTTTTGGAATACCATGTTCATTTGGATTCTCATCTGAGGCATGTGATTACATCTTTCTCATCCCTTTTCATGCCATAGACACCCACCGTCATCCAGTGAACACCCCAAGATTGTGATGCCGAGTGGTAGAAATGCTTCAGAGGTGCACTGCTGCCAGTGGACTCTCAAAGAAATCATTTAGAAAAGGTGTTTAGTTACCAGAGCAACTAACAAAAGCCTAAACTTGTTGAGCTGAACTGACACCTTCTATTTCTGGAGGGTAATTTGTGCCCTGCCTTGCAAGAGACTTAGGGTACATGTTTTAGTGTGTTGCTAACTATTGCCATCAGTTCTGTCTTATTTTAACTGATGGGTGTTTTTATTGGCTTTTGGATGGCCAAAGGGTGTGTCTGCAGCTGGCCACTCATCCTGAGTTGATCTCCTGCTGCTCCCTTGCCAGTCTACACAGCAAAAGCAGGCAGACACCAGTAAAGAGGATCTCCTGTCCCCCATCCCCAGTGAAATGTCAGGACAGAAACGATAGTTCTAGTTGCTGAAAGACACTTGTGATACCTGCCCCTGGAAAGGTGCCAGACAAGGCCAGAGAATCTGGACCAGGTTGATTCACAAGAAAAAGGAAGGTTTGTCATCTGATTGAGACTTTTCACGTGGGGCAGAACCAAAATACAAAATCAGCTGCTGAACAAGCTTAGGACATTTCCTTACACCTGTAATCCACCTGCAGTATTGTTTATACACTAATGCATGAAGTATGGGAAACAAGCAGATCGAACTTGAAATCTTAATACAGGAGGGGGACTGACTATAACCTAACAGGCATGTGGGATGATCCAACTGGAATGGGAGGATTGAGGGGGACAACTTGTTTAAAAGGGACAGAGAAATAAGGATGGAGTAAGAAACTGCACTGTACATCTAGGAAGTGTATCCTGGGGAGGAAATGCACTAACATGAAAATTCAGCAGAGAGTCTCTGTGTAGAAATAAAAGGAGTAAGAAATAACAGTGATATTATGGTGCTGTAGACCACCAAGTCAAGCAGAGAACTTGGATGAGACACACCTAGACCAGATTACAAAGTTCTTAAAAGAGACAGGACACAGAAGATATGGGAGTTTTAAATTGGAAGATCAACTGTTAAAAAATCAAAGGTGAAATAAATTACTGACTTTGTCCTTCACACAACTTCATTTTCCAGAAAGTGGAGAGGGGAAAAAAGGAACCTGCCATGTTCACCAATAAGGAACTTCTGGTTAATGAGGTGAAAGTAGTGGGCACCCTAGGTAGTAGTGACCATGTAATTTTGAAGTTTATAATGCTGGGGAAGGAAAAAGCTGTACGTAGCTAGTGAGCCAATGTGCTGTAGTGGTTAAGAGTGGCAGACTCCATGTTTGATTCCCTGCTCCTCCACAGGAGTGGTGGATGCTAATCTGGTGAACCAGGATTGTTTCCCCACTCCTACACATGAAGCCTGCTGGGGTGACAAGGGGGGTGTTTCGTGATAGAAAGTCCTTTTGAGAGCCAACTGAAGTCGGCTTTGCCCCTGTGGAACACCCCCTCCATTGTGGCAGAGAGCCACCCACCCACCGCACGCCCCAGTTAAGGCCCTCTGCACCCACGAGGGACTGACCTTTCACTGGGCGTGGATGCCGCCAGGGGGGCAGCAGCCCTCCCACCGCTGCCCACGCGGGTTCAGGTGTCCCCCCCCCCCCTTTGGACGGCCCACCGTCAGCCTGCAGGTGAGCCTGAACTGGGAGGACGGTGGGCCCAGGAAGCGCCCCGGGCAGGCCGGCAGACAGGCTGGCCGGCCTCACCAGGTCTCAGAGGCGATCCCGGCGGGGCGGCCACGGGGCAGAGGGAGGGCCACGGCCACCCGCGCCCTCCTCCAAAAGCCCAGCCGCCACCCGGCAACGCGCACAGCGGCAGCGACGAGGGTCCCGGCGGGGGAAGCTGACGGAATGAGCCTCCTCAGGGAGGGGCCGACCGAAAGGGCAGGGGCGGCGGGGGGTTGAGTGGGCGGGAGGAGGCGGGCGTGGGTCGTGCGCAGAGCATCGGCCCCTCCTGCTCCGCAACGGCCCCACCGGAGACCGGCGTCACCCTGGAGGGGGCGACGGCGGCGCTGCAAGCCTCGCACCAGCCCCGCCCGGCTGCACTTCCGCCTGCCGCCGCCCCTTCCCCGGCTAGGCCCCGCCTCCGCGCTTCCTGTGCAGGCCCCGCCCCAGGAGGGAGAGCCCGGGACCCTTCGCTACGGCGGCCGCGCTGGGCCAAGGCACGGCGGGAGGTGGTGATGGCGGCGGCGGCGGCGGCGGCGGTGGAGCTGTGTCACGTGGCGGCCTGCGCCAACCGGGCCGGGCCCGGGGGGGTGTCGTGGGGGCGGGGCGGGCTGGTGGCCTTCGGCGCGTCGCGCTCCGTCCTCCTCTACGACCCGCAGGTGAGCCTCCCCCTCCCTCGCGGGGCCGAGCTGCGGGAGTCGAGCCCGCCAACGCCTCGGCTGCTTCTGGTGACCGGCCGCAGCCGGCGACTCATGAGGAGGCCGGAAGGGGAGAGTTCCGTCCTGCCGGCTCCGAGGGGCCGTTGCAGGACTGGCTGGCTGACTCCCCCCGCCCCCCTGGGCGCTCCGGCCCCTCCCCCCCGTCCCGCGGCTGCCCGGCAGCCCACCTTCAGTCTCCTTCCTGCTCGGTGGATGACGAAGCCAAGCAGGCCCGGGAGGCCGGGACGATGAGGCCAGCTTCTTTCCTGGAAGCCTCCGCGTCCCTCGGCGGAGGAAGCGAGGAGGGCGCACGTGGCGGGCCGGAGAGCTCAGCCCTGAGCTGCCCGGGGGTCTCCCTCGAGGTCTGCCGCTGTCGTCGTGGAGGGAATCCCCACCTGCAGTCACGAGTCGGTGGACAGTCCCATATGGACAGTCTCTCTTCGGATTGTGTGACCTACTTGGGGAGTGTCAGCCATCCCTGAGTTCAGAATGATACAACTTTGCGCTATAGTATCTAGTACATGGGCAATGCCATGAACTGTGGAATACCAAAATACACTTTGCCCATTGGCCAACCACACTTATTACATACAAAAACCACACAGGGGGAAAGTGCAAGTGCTCTATTCATACACAAAGGTGCAAAAGAAACACATGTACAAACTACAAACGCTATACACACAGACAGCTGTTAATGTGCATCCTATTATTGTAATGCACACACCTTTCTTAGGAATTTAAGTCCTATATACATCACAGTCCATGAGAATTTCTAAGTATCTGACATCGTTCCAAATCAGCGTCAATATGTGACAATATTCCAGCCCAAAACCTCTTCGCGATAATATGGGGTTTTCATGCCTTCATCAGTGGTACAGTGAACGTTCCTTTTTTCAGCTTGTTGCGAGTCACTCAAAGAGGCCTATACCATAAATATGTAATACATCATAATATCAGTTGTTGTTATTACATTATTTGCACTCACATGACAGTTACACAAATTACAGAAGATCAATCAGTGAAATAAGGCTTACTCACAGTTTTTCTGATATTACACCTGCCTTGTCTCCTAATCAAGTAATAATGAAAAACATGCTTGCTATTTACATACTAAGAGCAGTATTTCCAGTGATCTACAGGTGATGCTGTTTGCAATCATTAAAGTGACATTGTATCTTATGAGGTTTCTCTTACTGTTAAATACATACATATAATACTTCAAAATTCCTATATTTCAAATTCATTAAAAATGTGAAGTCAGCTTCTCCATTCATACCCCCCATTGTGTATTTTTCATTTAAAAAATCCACTTTATTTCCTGTCCCGTTAAAAATTGTCTTGTGCTACTAGTAGTTTGAAATTTCGTCAGCTTCCCCCACCGGGACCCTTGTTGCTGCCGCTGTGCGCGTTGCCGGGTGGCGGCTGGGCTTTTGGAGGAGGATGCGGGTGGCCGTGGCCCTCCCTCTGCCCCGTGGCTGCCCCGCTGGGATCACCTCTGAGACCTGGTGAGGCCGGCCAGCCTGTCTGCCTGCCTGTCCGGGGCGCTTCCTGGGCCCACCGTCCTCCCAGTTCAGGCTCACCTGCAGGCTGAATATGAGTGTCCTTGTTCAATGAAATATTGGGCAAGAGCCATGTCTGCACGGCTAATATGCTCTAACATGTTGTCTGACCAAGTGTCCTATTATTCCAATATACATCTGATTACATGGACATAGGATTAAATATACACAATTGCGTCTATTGCAGGAGAAGTGATTTAATGTGTACTTAAACCCTGTAAAAGGGTGTTGAAATGTCTTGATATTTAACAAGTCTTTACATGCTGTTCAATGGCCACACTTAAATTGGCACTTTATCTGTTCATCAGCGTTCTCCTCATGTGTCATTACATCAGAATGGACAAGCATCTGTTTTAAATTAGACGTTCTGCGGAACGCTATACGTGGCAGGCATTCACATCTCAGGACTTCAGAAAGAACGTGCCAATGCTTGCATATGATTTAGTTAATTTGATTAGCCCTAGGTGTGTAATTTAGAGCTGCATGCAGACATAGACTCCCTGCCTGTTCTCTGTGTGAGGCACCCTGCAATGATACAACCTTAACCAGAAGTATTTTTACATGTTAACACCTGAGATAGTGGGAAGATGGAAGGAATGCAGTTTTAAAACTGCTCTACAGAACAAATCCTATCCTCTATTGTTGTTTTTTAAAAGAAAATACTTGTTTCTGTCTATCCTTTTATAATTAAGAAAAATCAGGTTTTGTGTATCCAATTCTTTTTCTTCTTTACAGAAAAGAAAAGTAATTGGTACATTGAATGGTCACACTGAAAGAGTAAATTGTGTTCAATGGATTTACAAAAACAATGGTGGTAAGTACCATATAAACTGCTTGGAAGTGTGTTGCCTGTTTCTGTTTTCTGGTGTACTGTTGTTTGTACCCATGTCCGTGCTAAGTGTGGACAGTGCTATACTTTCTCTGAATGGATGCCTTGCAGTCAGTGTTATCTTTATGATCCAAGGAATTGGTTCAACAGATAGTATCTGGATAGCAGGGATGGGGTAGTAAATTGGAAGTTGACCTGTAGGTTCCAATCCCAACAACCCCAAGATGAACTTGGACTTCAGTTGATGTGAGCTGACCATGGAAGGAGGCCATGTAGGAAGGCTAGGATAAAAATTAATAATCAGATATAAAAATTAGGTGAAATTCTTCCTCCAAGTCATTATTTCCCAAAGCTGTTCACATGTAAATGTCTTAGACTGCTGTAAATTAGTTGGGGAGACTTTGCTCTATATGAGAGCTGATTCCACAGCAGTCAGCAGTCAATTTTTGAAAGTGTGACCCATGCGTGTGTTTCAGGGCTGGTCCATCAATTTGCTCCAGTGCTGGCTGAGAACGTCCGACTCCCTTCGTCCCCAGCAGGAGCTGCAGCAGAGAGTTTGGCAGCAGCAGACCTGACATGCTATCCTTTCCGTCAGGCTTTCCAAGTGAGATCAGTGAGGCAAAAGAGGTTGCTTCAGGGGAGGGGGCTGTGGCCCAGTGGTGGGGCATCTGTTGGCATTCAGGAGGTCCCAGCTCTAGTCCCCGCCATCTCTAGTCAAAAGGACCAGGTGAGTAGGTGAGGTGAAAGGCCCTTTTCTGCCTGAGGTCCCAAAGCCTAGTCTGCTGCTGGTCTGAGTAGACATTACTGGCCAGTAATGGGCCAAGGAGGGTCTGGTTCAGGGGTCTGTATCAGGCAGCTTCACGTGGGCAGTTTCGGCAGGGGCTCGGAGTCCTCTTCCAGCTGTCCCGCAGCCTGAACTGAGCAGCCGTGTGTGCTCAAGCAGCATGCCAGAGACCCACAACCTTTGCGGGCGTTCTGGTGCGCTGCATACACCCTTTCCACAGGTTGTCTCACGATATGAACATGGCACGGAACCTGCGCGCTGGCAGATGCGGGGGTGGGGCTGTCCTCAAGGAGCAGAAGGGAAGCGTCTTCAGCTCTTGGACCCTCCGCTACTGGTCTTTGCAGTGATATCTTGGGCTCTGATGTAGCGGGCTCATTTTAAAAAGCTTGAATGCCATGTGGAGTACCTGTCAATAGAGAATACGGCCAGTACATTCTATTAAATAATACTAATTCAGACAGAAGCATAGAGAGAAGCAGCACAGCTTGACTATGTGAGTCGGAGGTAAAGAGCATCCGTGGACATGGTTGAAGGCTTGGACCTGAATGGAATTTCCCCCCTTCCTTGAATGGGAAGCAGTAATCATTCAGTGGGGGAGCCTCTGCTTGGCAGGCCGACGGTCACTGGTGGCATTTCCAGGTAATGGGGCGTGAGGTGAAAGAGCCCTGCCACTCTGAGCAGGCCCTGATGGGCCAATGGGCAGCCCGCTGGGGTCGTGTGAAGGACGGAGTCCCGTGTCCTGGCACAAGCATCTTTTCGATCTTTTATGGCCCTGTGCCATAAGGGAATGCTATCAAACAGTGGCCAGGCAAGTGGAAGAAGTCGGTGGTTCTTCACTAGGCTGGTGCTTATTTGCATTCTGTACAAAAGCAACTTTCTAACAGTAAGATGTCACTAACAGGGCCACTGTAAGGTCCCCACCCAGAAGAGTGTGAAGCAGGATTGCATTTTGACTCTTCTGCCATTTGATTTCTGTATCACCTCCAGGGTACAAGCCTTGTTGAATCCAGAGTGCCACTTGCCTAAATTAGCAGATTGGCCAATCCCTGAATTATTATATATAGTTGATATAGCTGTTTTATTTCATTCTGAAGTACATCTCTTACTGTGTTCTGCAAGGAGGAGCAGTTAACCATTAACTGTCAAAAGACTAAACCTTGAGTTTTACCAAGAGAGATGTTAAACACAGATGGCAGATTGATGGGGATGATCTAGATAATGGAGAGCCAGCATGGTTAACTGCTGTGGTTAAGAGCAGTGGACTTTGGAGAGCCAGGTTTGATTCCCCGCTAGTCCACACGAAGCCTTCTGGGCGACCTGGGGCCAGTCACGGCTCTCTTGGAGCGGCTCACGCAGAGGCAGGCAGTGGCCAGCCATCTTCGCATGTCTCTTGTCTTGAAAACCCCACCAGTTCGCCAGGAGTCAGCTGTGCCTTGACAGCACGTCCCACCCCCACACGTAAATATTGTCTTCCAACAGATCAGTACTTGGTGGACTCAGATGACTCATGTTACCACGAGCTCTCAAAGAACGGGATTCTTTTTTTTCAAAAGGAGATTTACATCAACATTATGCGATTGAAATCTTTCAAGACGAGGTGATACCTCAACTTTTGTGTGGTGCGTGGATCTGCCTCTATAAAGAATCCCGTTTCCTGGAGGCAATTCAGTCTGAATTTCTCAGACCTTCATTTGTTTCTAATGTTTCTGTTTCTAATGCCCTCCTCAGAACAGAATTGGGAATGGTTTCCTTGGAAGTGTTCTGTTGGCGATGTGCTTTTGACTTAAGTTAAACCTGGACCCTCTTCGATTAGTTCCGTTTATTCTCTTAGATCAGGGGTAGGGAACCTGTGGCTCTCCAGATGTTCAGGAACTACAATTCCCATCATCCCCTACCAGCATGGCCAATTGGGGGAATTGTAGTTCCTGAACATCTGGAGAGCCGCAGGTTCCCTACCCCTGTCTTAGATAATGAATGGAGTTAACCAGGCTGGGTGGAAGTCATTGAGAAGAAATTACAATCTTACTCTTCCAGCTCTGTGGCCGTTTTGGGTTCCTGGAAGCTGAGGAAAGAATTGAACAAAGAATCTGGGATACAGCCCTTCAGTAGAGCCCAGGTCCACTCTTATCTGGTGGCAGAGAGGGCAACGTTTTGTTCCAGCAAATTAATTCAATGCCTTAGAATTTCCTGGATGCTTCAGAACATTCCCTTTGGCACATTTCGACATCTCCCTTCATTATGGCCACCAGGAAAATATTTAGGTATATATATATTTGGTTGTATTGAGTTCGTGCTCTTATGTTGGTGGTGGCTGATTGTGGATCATAGTAAGTGAAAGGAAATTATGATGGTTCTTCGGACCCAGCCCACCATATTGTGGACTGGCCCGCTGTGTTGTGGGGCTGTTACAAAACTAGGCTACCAAATTTTTGAAAAGGATTTTTTAAAAGTCTCCTGTTAATCATATGTTTACTTTGGTGAAGAAGAATCTCTGAAACTAAAAGCAGTCTGGACAATCTCTTAACGTAATTTACATTTCAATTTTGTGGCATTTCTCTTTCTCACAGCTCAGGAGACAGAATTGATTTCTGGAGGATCTGACAAATGTCTTATTCTTTGGGAAACACAAAGTGGGGAGGTATGTAGAGGTATCTTGACTTACTGCATGGTTGAAACTGTGTGTTCTTCCTCCATTTCTTTCTCTCGCTGTCACTCAGACGCTTTATTGTCACTGTGGCTTAAAACTGCTGATGTTGGGCTCTGCAAGCTTATTTTAAACCATAGTTCCTGTTGTTGTTTGAAATTTTTTTTAAAAAATCACAGTTTTGCAATAGAGCTTCACTGTTAAGAGTGCCATACAAAAATCTCCACAAGTCAAAGGGTGTTTTCAAGCTCTGGACGTCTTAGTGCCGTGAAACCTGCTGATTCCTGCCACCTTGAACAAAAACAGTTTTGTGGGACTTCTTGATTTGAAATTTGGCTTGGGATGGAAATATACTCCAAATGCCAGGGACGTGAGGTTTTTTTACAGGGCTGCTGGAGGATGACAAGATTATGCACATGAGAGGGGAGCTTCACCTTGGAGAATGAAATAGCTGCTTCTGGGCTGCTTCTGCCTCCTTCTGACTAGGTCTGGGCAGGAGGCAGGTGACAAAAGCAACGGCCTCTTTCAGGAGGCTTTCCTGGAAGAATACCCAGAAGTGGGGCTCTGTCACATGAATTTCTGTGGAGATGAGGCCTAGACAGGCGGCATCCGCTGATCTCAGGGTATATTCCAGGGAAAGAAGCACCACTCGTGTGACGGTGGGCCAAGTTCTTTGCAGACTTCTTACTACAAGTGTGGGGTTCATTCAGGTGCTTTCTAAAATGGAGTTCCTGGACTGAGTGGGATCTAGCAGCAGTGGCGTAGGAGGTTAAGAGCTCATGTATCTAATCTGGAGGAACCGGGTTTGATTCCCAGCTCTGCCGCCTGAGCTGTGGAGGCTTATCTGGGGAATTCAGATTAGCCTGTACACTCCCACACACTTCAGCTGGGTGACCTTGGGCTAGTCACAGTTCTTCTGAGCTCTCTCAGCCCCACCCACCTCACAGGGTGTTTGTTGTGGAGGGGGGAAGGGCAAGGAGATTGTCAGCCCCTTTGAGTCTCCTGCAGGAGAGAAAGGGGGGATATAAATCCAAACTCTTCTTCTTCTTCTTCTTCTTCTTCTAGAAGACCTCACAGAAAATATGGAATGAAACCAGAATTTCCCTGCATTGCAGGAATCCTGCTGTTGGCTTTTGACCTAAAATACTTTAATCAATATTCCTCTTTGGTCATTTTCTTTAGAAACATTTGTGTCAATTTTAGCTGAAATGCTTAATTTTTTCCATTGTCTATATAATATTAGATTAAAGAAAGAATCCAGAGACTAGTAGTGCCACTTTTGTGAACATTATGGCGTGTTAGCTTTTCTCCAAATGACGATTAGTCTAAATTGCTTATATACAGTTGTATAGAACAATATTTCTTCCTTTCCATTAGAACAGAGGTCTGCAACCTGCAGCTCTCCAGATGTTCATGGACTACAAATCCCATCAGCCTCTGCCAATTGGCCATGCTGGCAGGGGCTGATGGAAATTGTAGTCCATGAACATCTGGAGATCCACAGGTTGCAGACCCCTGCATTAGAAAATAATGGCACTGAAATGTTGCTACCTGCCAAAGGTTTAATATTGACCTCCTGTTGGCCTTCTAGCTATTTCAACGGTCAATTTTGAGCATCTGTACATTTTGAATGGCAAGTGAGGTTTAAATTTCAGGTGTGCTTGTGGTGTCTGTGTGTGATCAGGTGTCTTTCTGTTTAGCTTGTGAACCGCACTCGCCTTGAAGGCCACACAGAAGCGGTTTGCGCTTTAGATGCTGTTTCCTTGAAGAACAAGTCCTCTGCAGGATTGGAACTACTTGTAGCTTCTGCGGGTTCTGATTCTACAGTCAGAATCTGGTCAAGGCAAGCAACAGAAGGTAACCCCTGGAACTCCCTCCCCTAGAATATTCCCCAGCGTCTTTCTGGTGTCTTCTGCTGGCAAGTGAAAACATTTTTTTTGTTTGACATTGTCTTGCTAACTCCATAATCTCTCTTCCCTGCTTGTGTGTTTTTATATGTTTATATTACATTGTACTTGTTTTAAATATTTTATATGCGTTTGTATTTGAAATGGTTTTTAATGTCTCACTTTTAAATGTTTTGTTGGAATGTTTGCTGCCTTGGGGATCCTGTAAGTGGAAACTCAGCACAGAATTGTCGCAAATCAATCACTTACATGCTATAAACTGATGGTTGATCACAGATTTCTAAAGAGATCTTAAAACAATTTAAGAGTCCTTAAAACACGCCCTGGTGAGGTGATAATTCATCAGCGAAAAAAAAATAGGAAAGAATTTGAGATACACCAAGGGCAAGCATTCTCACATCATGAGTCTTTCTAAGCCAGTACAAGTTACAGTCTTGTCAAATTGGTTGATAAATTAGAAGTAAACAGATTTAAGCCTCTGTTAATGCTGTTAGCCAGGTTAGCTAGACACAGTGGAACCTCAGTTTTCACCGGTGATCTGTCCGGCGACGCTCGGCGAAAACTGAAACCAGCGAAAACCGAAGCAAATGGCGTAAATTTACACAAATGGCGTAGCCAAAAAGCGTAAATTTACACAAATGGCGTAGCCAAAAACGGAGGCGCCCGGTGAAAACTGAGGCAAAAAAACGGCCAGGGGCGACTGGCGAAAACCGAAACCGGCGAAAACCGAAGGTGACAATTACCGAGGTTCCACTGTATACTTTTTAATTGAGAGGCTGTGAGTACAGATGCAGCAGGGGGCAGCCATTGCCCTGGTGGGCCACTGCGAGTAGCAGAGAGCTGGACTAGATGGACTCTGGTCTGATCCAGCTGGCTTGTTCTTATGTTCTTATGTTCTTATGTCTTCTGCTTATCAGCTTCTTGTGTAGTGTTTCCAGTACTGCCTTGGGAAATGCCTAAACATTTTGATGGTCTTCGAAGAGGACATGATGCCACTTTTGGATAATGCTCTTCTAGGCGGCTTCCTTTAATCTCTGTGCTCCAACATAGAGACTAGGAGAAATCACTGTATGGCAGTCATTTCTTCTCCTGTTCGTTTCCTCTGGGGATAGGTGGGCAAATGGGAGGCCTGTTTATGAAGCTCATAGCTCGGTGTAAAGCTCATAACCTCTAGATTCTAGATGCAGGATCAGTAGTCTTATTGAGTAGGCAGCAGGTACCCAAAGTCAGGAGGCCAGTTCTGAAAGAGCTGGTGTCTGCACTCATATTTATTCCCCCTTTTTGCTCCCTCGAATCCCCCCTCCCAGTTCCCCAGAAAATGTGTGAAAGAGAGGTGTGAAAGGATTTGTTTTGAAGCCAAGCATCCCAAGGCCGAGACAGCGATAGCCTCTTGCCGGGCTGCCCCGTACCCCCCTCCCAGCTCTGGCATTTCCTCCTTCTCCCCAGGGCGCCCAGTAAGGTTTGCCTAGTTATGTACATGTGTAAGTATTGAAGGATGGATCAAACAGAAGAAAGGTCCATCACAAGTTCGGTTACGTTGAAGCACACAGATCAAGCCCCATGTTCAGTGGTTTGTCAAAGCAGATTACGTTCATTGAATACAGAAGGTGCCAACTGTTACCCAGCTTTCACAGGTTGTGAACGTACACAACTGTTAAGAGAGTGATATTGTTTTTACACTTCATGTAAGTTAGACCCTTCTTGAAAAAACCTCCTTCGATCTAGAAGCCAGAACAAAAATGTAGGAGCCTTTTTTTTATCCTGGTTGCCACAAAGCCTAATGATGTGTTCGTTTTTACAGCTTCTTATACTTTTATTCATGCTATGACAACAGTGTTGTAGGCTATAAGAAAATGTGAGAGTAACTTTAATTGTCATCACTGTAGCAAAAAAAATTCCTTAACCTTTATAATTTCTCATATTATGTTTAAAAAAACCATCAATTTAATTGAATACTAGCGGGGCCCGGCCACGCGTTGCTGTGGCAGTTGTCCTTCTCATGACAGTCCGCAACCCACACAGATGTCCATGCAGGTCCAATGATCCCCAGCATAGCCTTTTGGGGTGGTCAAATGGAATCCCTCTTTCCCTTTTGAATTCACATTGTTATATGGTTATGATGGTGTCTTGTTTTTTTAGTATAAGGTAACCCTTTCCATTCCGCAACGGAACTGTCCAGAGTGTGAATCCCGCTGTCCATGAGGCTGGTTGACACGCACAGTCCTGGCTTGGGTAAGGCAGAACTGGGGCAAGCAGGCTATCCCAGTCAGGCAGCAGAGGCAGGGTGGTGAGGCGCTCAGATTGAGGCCAGCTCCCTGGGTTCGTAAAGGGCCACATGCAAAAGAAGCGGAGGCAGTAGTGTTGGTTCGCCCCCACCCCGTGGATTTTCGTAGAAGAGAAAGGCAAATTCCAGCTTGCTTTTAGTAAAAGAGAGCTGTGGCGAATCTGGGTGAGGAAGTGGGCAAGTGGTGTTTGGATGTGAGGGAGGGCAGTGTGTGAGGATGAGCTGGATGTGTGTTGTGTGGTAGCAGTGGGTGAGGCACAGAGAGTGAAGTTACCTGCGTGTGAGGGGGGGGAACCCCACCTGACGTCTAACACGGCAAAGTGTGTATGTGTTTCACTTCCACTCGTATTACCTAACAGTATTACCTATTTACTGTTTTCACTGCTCATCTCTGCCCATCTGCATGAACAATCTAAGCCCTCATACCAAGCCCTCATACCAAGCCCTCAGGCCACAGACATGCTGCATGAACATTCTAAGGGTGACAGTTAAACACAGCCAGCTTCATGGCCTGGTGCGCCAGGAAAAAGACATTTTACCTGGCTCAGGTATGGACTTTCGGCAATTTGAAGGTCCGATTACCTGCTCAGAACAGGGAGGAACATCCTGTGAAAATTTGGGGGCGATCCGTCCAGCTGTTTCGGCGTTAGGGCGTGACTAACAAAGTCACTGTTAACTTTTTATATATATAGATTGGAGCCCCAATATAAAACCACTGGGTAAGAAATTAATTCATCTGCTGCCACTGAATGCTGTAAATTAAAAATTTAAGAAAACACTTAATGACAAGAACTTAATGAGTATTTGTAATTGTGTCAAATAACAGAACATATTTTGGTGCCAGATGATAAACAAGTGTCGTATTTCCAATAAAATTGCAGTGAACTTTTTTGGCTCCAGGGTGACCTGGTGCCTGTGATTGGTTGAGCCCTGATGCAACATGTAGCTCATTCCATTACTGCTCATTCTGACGTACTCCTTAAAGATGTTTTACAGTCTGTTACACTGTGAGCAGGTACTCCAAGGGAAACGGTTGGACTGAGGAGGAGGCAGCGGCGGCCCTGTCGTAAAGGGTTGGATTCAGCTTCGGAAAAAGAAGCAATTCAGAAGTTGCACAATCCCTTTTGACCTCTTTACACCATTTTGTTTCCTGACCTGCAACAGTTTCTCTGTTTTTCTTACAATCCCCAGCCTTAGTTTTTGGATTAACTGTATTTCATAATAACCAGCAATGTGTCACTGTGGCTCCCTGTTGGTCGTCTACTAATGAGCAAATCCTTCCTTTCTCCTCTCCTCCTCCTCCTCTCCCTGATCTTAGTTGGATGCCTTCAGATCCTGCAGTTTGGAAATGGATTTGTCATGGATGTCTCTTTGTCCCTGCTGCCTGGCAGTGATGGTGAGAGCACCTTCCTGATACTTTGTGCATGCGTGTGTTGGTGTTGTTTTCATTGCAAGCACTGCAGTTAGTGGGTAGCAGTGGCAAGTGAATCAAGTATTACATTTTTAAGTATGTTATGAACGTGGAGTAACCAGATCGCTCATTAGTGCCAAGGATTGTGCTTTTGAGGTAAACTTTTAAAGTTTGCACAGGGTATCAAATCCCACGCTAATTTTAAAAAGAGGAATAACTTTTTTCTTCCTTGGCTTACACAGAGTCGGGGTGGCTCAGATCAAATTAAGAAATGGGATGGGAATGGGAACTTTTGTAGTAATGGGAACTTTTGTAGTAAGTAGAAGGAAACATCGTCCTGCTTCTCTGGACAGTGAAGGCACCCCCCCCCCCTTTCTGACCCTTGGACTGCGGGTAGTGCTGAGGTTGCTGGCCGGCCGACAGAAACATTCCCTCCTCTTTAGTAGAAGTCAAATGTGTGAAAGGATCAGGGGAAGTTTTTTAGGATATATATGGAGATCTAGTAAATCCCATTTAAGCCTCTGTTAAAGTGACAGGACATTTTTTCCTCCAGGCCTGTTGTCAATCCCATTTAGACCAGACCTGGCCAGCTTGGATGCTGCCATTAGGAATAGCAGTTGTGAAACACAGTGCAAGTGGGAAGTCCCATTGCAGGAAGGCTGTAGGGATTTCATCTCTGAGGCAGAATATCTGTGGAAATAAGTTTTTCCTTAGCGTCACTTTGTGTCTGATCTTAACAGATGTGGTCTCGGTTGACTCCCTTTTCGTATACCTACTAAAGTGTGGCTTGGCAGTGATCTCACGTGAAAGTATTCGTTTTCAGGATTCGTTTTCAGGATTTCATATGCCTTCCTATGTGGAAGCAGCAAACGGCTGCATTGGCAGATTTGCCCTCCCTGGAGCATTTGCCTCAGTGGAGGGGTGAAACTATAGGCACGTGGCCACCACGGCCCTCCCTGACACTGAGATGCAGCGCCGGCATCATCAGCCGGCCTGTGGGACAGTGGTGTGGCCGGGGAGGAGCTGATGTTAGTCAGCTCCCTGTTAGGTCTCGAACCCTTACGCCAACAAACGGACTCAGTAGCGTTTATTGAGCAGGCATTGAAGCACCACACTAGTAAAGCCAGTTCTGGCAAAGTTGGCATTCACAATCCCCTTTATCCCCCGAGCGAGCTCCCCCCTTTTTTCTCAAGAATTTGTGAAAAACAGCCTTTGGAGCTAGGAGCCCCAAGGTCGCTAGCAGATAGCAAGAGAAAGCCACCCGGCTTCCTGCCCCACGAGATAACGAAGGCAACATTGTTCCCATGGGACAAGAGGGACAGGGGAAGCCTAGTTGTCTACGAGCGTGTGAAGCCACAAAGCAAAGATCAAGGAAAGGATGCGCAGGTGGCCGTGGTTACATATAGCACGCCGGTTACATATATCTTAACAGCAGCAGCAATGTGTTATTTTAAGCAGGCACATGGTTCCGGGAATGCATCTCAATCAACTAGATAACATCCCCCTGACATGGATGGCATCCCCCCGACATTCCCTCCCTGCCATCTGGCGTGTTACGCTGCCAGCCAGCCAGGAATGCAGACTTATGTAACCTTTTGGGTGGAGTGGGGCCTTGTCAGCAGCAGGGAGGTTTTAACACTTGCGAAACCTCCCCAGGATGCCAGGAAGCCACTTTGGGGGGTGGGGCAGGGTGGCCATGGCACCACGGCCGGCCACCTGAGCTTTTGGATGGGGCCTTTTAATTAGAGTGAGCTTTCTTT
Source organism: Sphaerodactylus townsendi (assembly GCF_021028975.2). Classification (NCBI taxonomy): domain Eukaryota; kingdom Metazoa; phylum Chordata; class Lepidosauria; order Squamata; family Sphaerodactylidae; genus Sphaerodactylus; species Sphaerodactylus townsendi. Next base: position 44,083,540 of record NC_059438.1, on the reverse strand, counting down.
CAGGTAGGTGGTGTCAAAGACAGTCTTAGAGTACATAACTGAGAGGTTTCCTGAGCTAGTGGATACATCACGTAACGCCAGCACCCCATGTGATGTGCACCATGTGAAAATTGATATACTTTTGTTTGAGATTATCAAGTTTATTTGAAAGGTATGTTTTAAAATGCTTATCTGAGGGACCGTCTCTCCCTATATCGCCCTTCTAGGCCCCTCCGCTCATCGGAGGCGGACCTACTGGTGATCCCTGGTCCCAAGGCGATCCGGCTGGCCTCTACAAGGGCCAGGGCTTTTACGGCTCTGGCCCCTACCTGGTGGAACAGGCTTCCAGGTGAGATCAGGGCCCTGCGGGACTTACAAAGTTTCCGCAATGCCTGTAAAACGGACCTGTTCCGCCAGGCATTTGGCTAGCCGGGATGATGTCAACTCCGCCATAAGAACATCTGGCCTCCCGTGGGTACATAAAGGGGGAAGGAGGGGTTGTTTAGTATTTTATAGTATAGTACAGCCATCTGTAGTTAGTATTTTATATATTATTTTATGTAAATTATTTATTGATGTTTTAAATTGTTTTAATGTTGATGGACACCGCCCTGAGCCTTTACAAATATAAATAATATAAATAATATAAATAATAAATAAATGAATAAAATAAACTCCTCCCCCCTATTTACAATTGTTAGTGTCTGTTCCTTGGGTACATTTTATTTCATAACCAACATATTTTCATAAAGAAATATGAAATTAACTTTTCACGGATGAGCAGCTAGTTACTGAGGCAGAGTATGCTGGAAAGTTGATTGATTTGGTGGCTGTCCAGAAACAATAAAAGATTGTTATTTACCTGTCCTAGTGCTCTCGTCTTAAGATTCTGCTTCAAGGAACTTGCATGTAAATCTGATGTTTTTCTTGGGATCTTGTCTTAATACTGGGATCATGTAGGCAGCATGTATATAAATTTGATGGCTTATTCATAAATAAACAAGGTTCCTGAAGTGGAAGAAGAGGAGTTTGGATTTATGCCCCACCTTTCTCTCCTGTAAGGAAACTCAATGTGGCAGACAAGCTCCTTTCCCTTCCTCTCTCTGCTACGGACACCTTGTGGGGTAGGTGGGACTGAGAGAGTTCAGAAGAACTGTGACTAGCCCAAGGTCACCCAGCAGGAATGTAGGAGTGAGGAAATACATCTGGTTCACTGGATAAACCTCTGCCACTCAGGTGGAGGAGTGGGGAATCAAACCTGGTTCTCCAGATTAGAATCCACCTGCTCTTAACCACTACACCACGCTGGCTCTCAATTGCATTGGGATGGTATCAATGCACAATTCTGATTTAATTCTTATTTATTTAAAAATCAGAATTGTGCCCCTTAATCCTCAGTATCCCAGCTGCGTATTGTATGCTGTGTGGTATCATGGCACCATCCATTGTATAAATGTTTACACAGGATGTAGAAGTTAAGAGCAGCCGACTCAAATAAAGAACAGTTCCCCACGCATACAGAGAACTGGACTTGTTTCCCTTCTTTTCCACATGAAGTCTGCTGGGTGACCTTGGACTGGTCTCTCAGAACTCTCTCAGCCCCACCTTCTTCACACAGACTGCCATAGAATCATAGAGTTGGAAGAGACCCCAAGGACCATCAAGTCCAACCCCCTGCAATGCAGGAACACTCCTGACAGATGGCCATCCAGTCTCTCTAAAAACCTCCAAGGAAGGAGACTCCACCACACTTCGAGGCAGTGCATTCCCCTGTCGAACAGCCCTTACTGTCACGAGGTTTTTCCTAATGTTTAGGTGAAATCTCTTTTCCTGCTCCTTGGACCCATTACTCCTGGTCCTAGTCTCTGGAGCAGCAGAAAACAAGCTTGCTCCCTCACTAACATCTAAACATGGCTATCATGTCACCTCTTAACCTTCTCTTCACCAAACTAAACATACCTAGCTCCCTAAGTTGCTCCTCGTAGGGCATGGATTCCAGACCTTTGACCATTTTGGTTGCCCTTCTCTGGACCCGTTCCAGCTTGTCAATATCCTCCTTGAACTGCGGTGCCCAGAACTGTGCACAGTATTCCAGGTGAGGTCTAACCAGTGGTACAATTACAATTGATAAAGCCCAGAATAGCATTGGCTTTCTTGGCTGCTGCATCATACTGCTGGCTCATGTTCAGTTTGTGATCTACCAAGACTCCCAGATCCCTTTCACATGTAGTGTTGTCAAGCCAGGTGTCCCCCCTCCCCCCCCTGAAGTGTTTAAATCACACCCCAGCTGGTGGGCTCCTCTTCCAGCTGCCCTCTTTACAATGAAAGATAAAACTGGCTTGATACCAACTGCCTGGATCAGTGCGATAATTGTCTCCATTTTCAAAAAGGGAGACAAGATATCGCCAACAAACTATAGGCCCGTTAGTCTTCTTTCTATTGTTGGGAAACTACACAGCAAACATCTACGAGGCACATTTACTTCCTGGCTGTCTCAATCTATTAGGCCGGGAGCAAATTGGGTTGGGACTGGGGAAATCTTACTCTTAATCACTTGATCAAACAGGAAAACCTTTTTTTTTTTAAATCTTAAAGGAGCTTTTGATTCAGTCCTCAGGGATTTACTTTGGGAAAAACAATCCAAAATGGGCAAGGATAGGCCACCTCCAGTCAGTTAGGAACTGCACAACAAGCCCTTGGAGGTGAGGTGGCCTTTTCAGTAGCCCTCCCCGTTGAGGCACGCTTGCTTTCTTAGAGGCACCAGTCTGAAACGTTTCTCTTCACCCAGGCTTCTAATTAAAGAGCTTGATCTTGTAGTATCATTGTAGCCTGGAAACTTATTTCAGTGGTCTGATTTTATGGACTGTGTTTTGCCTGTTTTGCTGGGCTGCATTGTTAACGCTCAGTTTTAATCTATATCTTTTAATGTTTTGTTTTTATTTTGTAAGCCACCTGGGGCAGGTTTCTAGAAAGGCGGCATAAAAGTGTCCTAAATTAATGAATGAAGCTGGTTGGCCCCTTGGTGTGATTCTCCATGTCCAGAGTGACGATGATAAGGCCAGAGGGACCTGTCCACAGCAAATTGCATTCTGGTTTCACAAGTTAGTCATAGTGACAATAATGTACAGTTTTGTGCTGTGTCTAAACTAAACCCAACCTATGACAATTGTTTTGTTTCAGTTCCAGTATTGGCTTGTGGTGGTGACGATTGCGGGATTCATTTGTTTGTGCAGCAGGATGGGCAGGTAACTGACTGCTTGCTCTGGTCTTCTATGTCCTAGTTCAGTTTTGTTGTAATTGCGTTTACTTGGTCATTGGGAATATTTTCTGTAGCTCAGTGACTACCAGAGTATTCTAATCTCCAGCATTTAAGTGATTCCCTTGGCAATAGGAAGAGTAGAAGAAGGAGTAGTAGTAGTAGTTTGGATTTATATCCCTCCTTTTTCTCCTATAAGGAAACTCAAAGAGGCTTACTATCTCTTTTCCCTTCCCCTCCCAACCCACAGCAATCACCCTGTGAGGTGGGTTGGGCTGAGAGAGCTCCGAAGAACTGTGACTGGCCCAAGATCATCCAGCTGGCAAGTGTTGGAGTACACAAGCTAATCTGATTCACCAGATAAGTCTCCACAGCTCAAGTGGCAGAGTGGGGGATCAAACCTGGTTCTCCAGATTAGAGTGCACCTGCTCTTAACCACTACACCATGCTGGCCATGTTCCAGTAGTTTTTTCTTCTGATTTTTCGTCTGCATCTGCAGCTGGCATCTTCAGAGGATCCTCTGAAGGTCCCAGCCACAGATGCAGGTGAAATGTCAGGAGAAAATACTACTGGAACACGGCCATACAACCTGGAAAAACCACAATATCCTAGTGATTCTGGCTGTGAAAGCCTTTGATAATTTGTATTCTCATAAGATAATTGCAAAAAATTGTGGTCCACTGTTTTTTCAAAGTATCTCTTCTCCCAGCTGCCTGTAATAAGGCTTGAGCTTGTGTTCTTTCAAAGCAACATTTGGTATTAATTCTTATTAATCAGTCTTTACCTGGCTATGAGTGAAGAGTTTCTTGGTATATAAGAACATAAGAACTAGCCTGCTGGATCAGACCAGAGTCCATCTAGTCCAGCATTCTGCTACTTACAGTGGCCCACCAGGTGTCTTTGGGAGCTCACATGCAGGATGTGAAAGCAATGGCCTGCTGCTGCTGCTGCTGCTCCTGAGCACCTGGTCTGCTAAGGCATTTGCAATCTGAGATCAAGGAGGATCAAGATTGGTAGCCATAGATTGACTTCTCCTCCATAAATCTGTCCAAGCCCTTTTTAAAGCTATCCAGGTTAGTGGCCATCACCACCTCCTGTGGCAGCATATTCCAAACACCAATCACCACGTTGAAGTGAAGAAGTGTTTCCTTTTATTAGTCCTAATTCTTCCCCCCAGCATTTTCTAAATTGTTCTAGTATTAGAGAAAGAGAGAAAAATTTCTCTCTGTCAACATTTTCCTACCCCATGCATGAATTTTATAGACTTCAATCATATCCCATGCCCTCAGACGCTCTCCTTCTCCAAATCTAAGAGGGATTCCTAAACGCTGCAGCCTCTCCTCATAAGTAGAAGGTGCTCCAATCCCTTCAATAATCATCCCTCGTTGCCCTTCTCTGCACTTTTCTATCTCTTTGATATCCTTTTTGAGGATGTGGCGACCAGAACTGAACATAGTACTCCAAGTATGCTGATTAGCACCTAACTGCTTTTATATAAGGGCATGACAATCCTTGCAGTTTTATTATTAATTCCTTCTTTCCTAATTATCCCCAGCATAGAGTTTGCCTTTTTTTTCACAGCTGCCCATGCATTGAGTTGACATGACCCCATGTGAACTATCAACCTTCTGGCACCAAAATCCCTTTCCTGGTCTGTGACTGATAGCACTGACCCCTGTAGCGTGTAATGTGAAGTTTGGATTTTGCCCCCTATGTGCATCACTTTACATTTAGCTACATTGAACTGCTATTTGCTCATTTGCCAGCCCACTCACCTAATTTATCAAAGGGTCCGGCTTGGAGCTCTTCATAATCCTTTGTGGTTCTTACCACCCCTACATAATTTGGTATCATCTCTGCAAAATCTATGGCCACCACACTACCCACCCTCTACTTCCAGGTCATTTTATGAATAGGTTCAAAGAGCACTGGTCCCAAAGACGGATCATTTGCGGGACCCACCACTCCCTACATCTCTCCATTGTGAGAACTTCCCATTTATACTCCAATTCCTTTGTTTCCTGTTTCTCAACCAGTTTTTTAATCCCATAGGAGGACTACCCCTCTTATTCCTTCATTGCTGAGTTTTCTCAACAGTCTCTGGTGAGGAACTTTGTCAAAGCCTTTTGGAAATCCAAGTAGACAATGTCCACTGATTCCCCCTTATCCACATGCCTGTTTTACACCCTCAAAGAACTCTAGTAAGTTTGTAAGACAGGACTTGCTCTCTACAAAAGCCATTGCTGACTCTTCCTCAGCAAGGTCTTGCTTTTCTACGTGTTTTCAATAATTTTATCTGGCCTTAATGATAAGATTCTACCACTAATTTTACCAGGAACAGATGTCAAACCCACTGGTAGCCTGTAATTTCCCTGGGTCCCCTAGACTCCCTTTCTGTTAAAATTTGATTGTGACATTGGCCATCTTCCAGTCTGCCTTCAGGAATGCAGAGCCTGGAATTTCAGGGATAAGTTGTATATTAAAGTGAGAACACTCAGCAATTTCATGCTTGAGCTCTTGGATGGTCATGCAATCTGGGCCAGGGGAGTTTGTGTAGCATTCGGAGTTTTGATCAATGGCTGCCATGAACTTTCTTCCTTGTCTACCACCATAACCCATTTCGCTAGTTCCTCGGATTCACCTCCTAAGAAGCTTGGTTCAGGTGCAGGAATTTTCCTCACCTGCTCTTGGAGTGAACCAGATGCCAAGAATTCATTCAGCTTCTTTCTGTAATCTCTCCCTGTCATCTTTTTTAGCACACCCTTTGTTTCCTTTGTCATCTAACTGGCCCAGACCTACCTTCCCCTTGCTGGCTTCCTAGTTTGATGTTCTTGAAGAGAACCCTGTTTGTTGCTAGTCATTGCATGACCATGCGTTCATCATAATCCTGTTTTGCCTCCCTTACAGTTAACTTGCTTCTTTTTTGCCACCATTTTATTGATTCTCTCTGGTATTCTTTCTTCTTATCAGTTAAGTTGGACTTCCATGTTTCTAAAAGACATCTTTTTTTTTTCCTGGAATAATTTCCTCAACCTCCCTTTGTTAACCATGGTGGCTTTCTTTTGGACTGGGCGCTGCCTTTTCCTTCTAACCTGGGTGAACAAACACATTTCCAGTTGAGCTTTTAAGACTGTGTGTTTTTTAAATAACCTCAAAGCACCTTGGACATTTTTGACTCTCTCTGATTTTCCCTTTCCAGCTTCCCTTGCACACTGTCCCCCTCATCTTCTGAAATGTTCCCTTTCTGAAAGCTTCCTAATGTAACTATATTAGTAGTTGTCACTTGTTCAAGCATGCTGAGATACTGAATCTGACTTGGAGCTGTTACTTGTGAATTCGCTTGTTCCCTATCGGCTCAATAACACTGGACTTCCCAAGCACCAGGTCCTGGGTCCCACATAGAATTAGATCGTGAGATCACATCTCCCCTGGTTGGTTCCTACAACCATCTGCTCTAAGCCACAGTCATTTAGCATATCCAGGAATGTTCTCTCCTTACTGTGGCGAGCCTGAACATGCATTTTTCCAGTTTATGTAGAGGATAGTTAAAATGGCCCATTACCACGACATTTTTGCTTTCTTTGTTGGCCTCTCTAATTTCTTTTCCATCTCAGAATCCTCTTGTGCACTTCTGGTCAGGGGGGACGATAATATATTCCTAATGTTAAACTATGCTTCACCTTTTGTATTGATACATCCACGAAGTAGCTTCTGTAGGGGAATCAGTCCCCCTGCATTGTTTATTTTATGTGACACTATGCTCTCTTTGATGTAGAGGGCCACCCCACCCCCAATACGCCCTGTCCTATCCTTCCTGTAGAGCCTGTAACCTGGGATAACAGCATCCCACTGGTTCTCCTCATTCCACCATGTCTCTGGGTGGGATGCCCACTATATCAAAGTCCTCCTTCAAAACTCTGTACTCCAGCTCCCCCATTTTAGGTCGAATGCTTCTACTATTAGCATAGAGACACTTGTATACTCTGTCTCTGTCCCTAATCTGGAATTTATGTGTTTTGCCCTCTAGCCTTTTGTAGACACTATCACTTATCACATTGCTATGCTCCTCGCTTGTATGTGGTTGATTTAGAAAAACCTCCCTCTCTGTCTGCATCCCCATGGACTCTGTATTCCGAACCGAAGTCACCTCAGCTTCTGTCGGCTTTCCCCCAATATCGGCTTTCCCCCAATATCTTTGTTCTTTTAATTTTCTTGCAATGTAGAACATTGACTTTCAAGTGATTGTGTCATGTAGTGAAGATGTTTGTTTATTTCAGTTTCAGAAACATTTGCTACTTCAGGGGCATGAAGACTGGATAAGAGGGGTTGAGTGGGCAGTTTGTGGTAAGTATGAAATGTAACAAAAACATTTTTAGGGTTCTAATATAGACAAAAAGTCCGAAATAGAAGAGCAAGCTGGGCATCCGAGGCAGATTTCGATCTGGCTTCTATATTAGCTGGAGCAGGATTTTATATCCAATGAAGAGTATCCAGAAAGAAGCTCCCTGGAAGACATGATAATTAGTGTAATTTTAATGTTTATCATTTGCTGTTTTGTGTTATTATTCTGCTTGCATGAATTTCTTGCTCCCTGCTTTCATAGAAGCATAGAGTTGGAAGAGACCCCAAGGGCCATCAAGTCCAACCCCCTGTCATTCAGGAACACACAATCAAAGCACCCCTGCAGATGGCCACGGGATCACACCCAGTAGTTTCCAAAGTTTACTGAAGTCTGCTTTCTTAAAGTCTTACTACACTTAGTATCCTCTTTCCATTGTATAACAAACTCCAGGAGAACATGGTCACTCCTACCTAAGGACCCAACCACTTCCACCTCATTAATCAGGTTGTTATTATTGGTTAGAAGCAGATCTAAAATAGCCAATCCCCTTCTTGCTTCCTCCACCTGCTGGACCATGAAATTGTCTGCAAGGCAAGCGAGAAATTTGATGGACCTGATAGTCTTGGCAGAATTTGACTCCCAACAAATATCAATATAATTGAAATCTCCCATTAGTACCACTTCTTTCCTTTCTGAAAGTTGGGTCATCTGCTCCATCCAACTCTTCAGTCTGGCTTGGGGCCCCTCACAATGGTAATAGACCCCATCACAATGAGATCACTGCTGTTTTTCTCTCCCTTAATTTTTACCCAGATGCTGTGAACATGGTTTCCAGGATTTAAGTCACAGACCTGCTCACAGCTCTAATCATCCCTGATGTATAACACTATTCCTCCTCCTTTCCTGTTTGATCTATTTCTCTGAAATAGGTTGTACCCTTCAATTATTACATTCTAATCATGAGACTCATCCTATCAGTGATGCCTATTATATTGTATTTGCCTAGCCGTGTTAAGAGTTCAAGTTCATCTTGTTTATTTCCCATGTTGGGTGCATTAGTGTAGAGACATCAAAGGCCATGCACGGTTCATGCCCCTTGGGTGCTTATTTAAGGTTTTATCCCCCTCACTGCTGGGTTTTTGAACTATTCGCTCAGTTCTCTCTATAACCTTCAGCCTCTTCTCTCTAGTACTAGGTGAACTCCTTCCCACTTGGATATTGTCTCCCACTTCACTCAGTTTAAAGCCCTCCTGATCAGGTTTGTCAGTCGCCTAGCAAAAATGCTCTTCCCTACAACTGTGAGGTGCAATGCATCCCTTTGCCAGCAGTCCCTCTTCATGAAACCGCACACCCCGAGAAGTCCAAGAAGCCAAGACGTTCCTGGCGGCACCACCTGCAAAGCCAGCTGTTCACCTCCGCTCTTCTTCTCTCCCTCCATGGGCAGACAATCCTGCAACTGGAAGGAGAGATGAAATGACAACCTGTGCATCCAGTTCCTTACACTTGCTACAGGTGTTAATATCCACATCACCCAGCAAAAAACCCCAAACATTCCACAGCTATTGCAGGTGATTGCAGCAACTCCCTGACTATCCATACTTAGTCATCTTCAATAGTGTTTCCTTCAAAAAGTCTTGCCTATTAAACCAAGGACTTGTTCGCTGAGCTCCAGGGAATGAGACCTAGAGTCTGGAGCTTCTGCCCCATGTCCAGACTCTAACTCACCTTCTGTTGCCTCCCCCAAGATTGCTGCTTACTGACAAACAAACAAACAAACAAAAACTTTGCGTGTTGCTTGGTGCAGTCTGTTCCCTCAACGAGAGTGCTGAAGACAGCTGGATGGCAGTTAAATAGAGGTGGTGACTCACCAGAATCTCCACTTCTGAGACGCCTGAGTGTCAGGATGCCTAGTAGTTGGAATGTTTTTGGGGCTTCTTCTTGCCTTCAGTGGGTGGGGGATGGGATGTCTTTCTCCGCTCTGTCTGGCCAGGTGCTGGCCAAGGCCAGGCTCAGTGGTTTCTGTTTGAGCTGTCTCACTGTCTGCATACTTTCTCAGTGCTGTTCTCATGTGGGGGGAATGTGGAAACATATTACTGTCTACTGCGTGGGAAAAGCCATTCTTGGCTTTTCCAAGCTGTCCTCTGGATCATGAATCAACCTCTGTTCTCTACATGGAGTTTGTTTCAGTTTTCGGGGATCAGACACTGAGGCACGCCCACAGCCAGGACAAGCACACAGCCAACTCTGAAGGCCCCACTGTTGAAGATTGTACTGGATGGGATGATAGCTGATGGTTCTAGGGGTGGACAGTACTGTCAAGTCATGAATGACTTCTAGTGACCCCGCTGAGCTTTCAAGGCAAGAGGCTTTGAGAGGCTGTCTGCCATGGCCGGCCTCTGTGGAGCAGAAGGGTCTGCATCTTTCAATCTTCCTCTTTTTTTCTTTTTAAAGATGGAGGCCTCTTCTTGGCCAGCTGTGCTCAGGATGGCCTGATAAGAATCTGGAAGGTTCACGCAACTTCGCTGCCCCTTCTGGAAATGGGAGAAGATGATGTCATTAGGTTGAAGGAGAACATTTTCACTGTGAAAGATAATGGAGGCAAGTCTGTATTTTGTGCGCAGTTGTGTTGTTTTTTTCACTCTAGATTGTGTAGAAGTGTCTAGGGTTAGTGGTAAGCTTTGCTGTTCTTGTGTGTGAGGTTGTCTTTTGTGGTGGAGAATCCACTAATGAAGTATTACTCTCCTCCAAAACTGGTCTGAGTTTGATCTCGCTTTTCTGACTGATTTGCTTCAGCTTCTCTCACGAACAGAGCTTCCCGTCTCCTCAACCCGCCGTACGGACAGTCTCTGTTCCAGGCCAGGAGACTCAGCCTTTCTGCTGCCGCTACTACGACAACAATAAGAAATAGGGCTATGCCGATGGCACTACACTCCTTTCGGCTGCAAAAAAGTACTTTGCAAGTGGAAATAAGTTTTCCTCCCATAGATGTCCCCTATTGCTGGAGCACCAGCGTGCCAATTGTGTGAAGGGAGGACAGCAACACACTAGCTGGTCCTTAGCATGCACAGCAGTGACGCTCTTCTAACAGACCCACCTGGATCTCTTGTTCTTCCTCCACATTCTCTAACAGTAGAATTGCCACCATGTCACTCTGCACATGTCGTTGGATCCAACCATCTGCTTGTGGAAAGTGCAGGCGAAAATGCTGCTTTCTGCTTCTTCCAGCAATCTCTTCTGATCCCAGGAAAGGGGAATCCTGGGGCTGTTGGGAGCCACCTTCACCAGGAGCCACGCAGCAGGGGTGGGGCTGTTCTGTGGAGAGGGGGGCGGTTGGACTTGTGCTTCCTCCTTCTTCCACCATCACAGCCCCATGGATGGGAGGAGCCCGTGGGAGGAGTTTTCAGAGGTTTTTCCATCTCCTCCCTCACCCCATGCCTTCATATCTTTAGATTGTGCTAAAAGGCATTTAATTTTAAATGTAGATTATTATTTATGTAATTTTTTTAATTAGTTCTCAAAGATCAAAAATTGATGGTGCTTTAATTTAACTTTGTTTTTGTTTCAAACTTTCAACTGTGCTGAAAAAGCCGGATCCAGGCCGTGCATGCCTCGCCATCTATTTGCTTTCAGGAAATATGGTGGGACTGTCCTGTAACTTGGACATGTGGGGTTCTCTAACAAGATGCCATCATCCCAGAGGCGTATCTAGGCAAACTGGAGACTGGGGACAAAACCTGAGTTTGGTGTCCTTTCCCCATATGGGCGGCCATCCTCCCCCACCACAACCAAACAATGATTTTTTTTGCACCAGCTCACAAAACCCCACCAACTCTCTTTCTTAATTTTGTCCTCACACCAACCCTATGAGGTAGGTTGTTAGCCTGAGAAACAGCTCCAAGCCAGTGTAAGTGGGAATTTAGCATGTAAATCTCTCACAAATCACCCCCAGTAAAACATTTACCAAACAAATGTCAGCATCATCTCTCACAAAACACCTCCAGTGGAATCCACCCCCAAACAGCATCACTTTCAATGGTGTTTAAACTAGGGAGTCCAGACTCTTCTTTTAAATCCACCTTACAGGGAGAATCTGGGGTCTCAAGTTAAAACAACATTGAAAATGATGCTGTTTTGGGGTGGATTCTCCCTCACCCTGAAACAGCATCACTTTCAATGTTTAAACTGTGGACCTCACATTCTCCCTTTAAGTCCATGCCGAAGGGGATGGATTTAAAAGGAGAATCTGGGGAAATGTGGGGGGTGTCTGCTATCAGGGGTGCAATTGTTAAGCTAGCAGCACCAAAATTTCAGGATATCGTTAGGATACTCTCCTGATGATACCACCCAGGTTTGGTGAAGTTTGGTTCAGGGGGTCCAAAGTTATGGACCCTCAAAGGTGTAGCCCCCATCTCCTATTAGCTCTCATTGGAAACAATGGGGGATGGGGGCACCCCTTTTGGGAGTCCATAACTTTGGACCCCCTGAACCAAACCTCACCTAACTTGGGTGGTATCATCAGGAGAGTCTCCTAACAATACCCTGAAAGTTTGGTGCTGGTAGCCTAAAAACCGTACCACCTGCAGGCCAAAAACTGAAAAAACACTAAAAAATACAAAAAATACACAAACCAACCTGAAATTTTTGCGCCCTCCACTAGGCAAATATGCCACTGCAAATACCCCATGTTCCCTAGGCAAATACGCCACTACATCGTCCTGAATTTTGTCTCTGTGTGGCTTATTTTGTATTCCTGGTGAGCCTTCTCCTGTGAAATCAGCTCCGTTAGAGCAGCTGTGAAGACTGTGGTTTTGCTTTGTGTGTTAGGTTTGGACACATCCTTTGCTGTGACGTTGGACTCTGTGTTAACTGGACATGAAAGTTGGGTCTATGCAGTTCATTGGCAGCCTTCATTTTTCACAGGTAAGAGCTGTGTGAGCCACAACTTAGGGCAGAACTAGACATGACTAAGAACTTTGTGCTGGTAACCAGATACAAAGAATAGAAGAAGAGTGATGTGGTGGCAGGTCACGCTGCATGGTATTGGGGGGGCGGGGGGGGGGGGGGCTGCCAGCTCCATGTTCTCCACTACATGGAATTCCACCCTACTGCACAAAATGTAATTGTCAACAGGGTACCTCTGTGCTGGAACCCGGTGACCTTGCTGCACTCAGACATTCTCCTTGCCTCCTTACCTCTAATCCAGTGTCATAGGTTCTTTCTTCTCTCCAAGAGAGGACCTTGGCTATGCATGAGCCAAGCATTTTAAGTAAGAACTGAACCTGTGATTTGCCAGCCAAAAATTAATATTTGAGCTCAGAAGCACCTTAAAGACAACAAAATTCACCAGAGGATAAATAAGCTTTGGTGCGTCAGCACTTGCTTTGTCAGATGCTGAGGTAGTCCCAAACCTTTAATTTACAGGACTTTTTTCGTTTTCTTGAAGGTGCTGTACATTGCCGCTAAGAAATGTCTCCCTTTCATGTTGTAGTCATACTATGTATCATTCTTTCTCTTAAAAGTGCCTGCTTTTTCTCATGTCATTGGTGTCTAATAAAAGAGGTTCTAATGTGGTATTTTTCCCCTTTGTACTGTAGATGGTAGGAGGGAACAGCCAATGAGATTGCTTTCTGCTTCAATGGACAAAACCATAATCTTGTGGGCTCCAGATGAGGAATCTGGGGTGTGGTTAGAAAAGGTAGATTCAGTTTTTTACCCCCCTCCCCCCTCAAAAAAAAAAACTTGTCCAAGAAGTTTCAGAAAGTTAAGTATATCTGGTGCACCTGAAGTCAAATCCAAGCCCAAAGAATTAAATTGAAAAGTCTTCATCGAAAATGTAAGTACTAAAATCCACATCCTGCCGCATGTTTTTGAACTTGTATTAACCGCTGTTTTAAATGGGGAGCTAATAATTTACTTATATTGGATTTTAATTGTTCAGTTTTGATTGTACTTAGCCGATTTGTGATTTAACCTTGTTGTACGCTACCCAGAGCCCTTCGGGGATAGGGCGGGTTATAAAACTAAACAAACAAACAATGTCCGGTGACACAAAAATGGTCCTGGGAAGCATGAAAAGCAAGAACTGCCTTCCAAAGGGGCTGCAGTGAAGGAGCCATTTTCCCTGAAAATGCCATCCTATCTCCTTGTAAATTGAAACGAAACCTTGCAAGATTTTTTGCTCTGTATCTTGTGTTTCTTTTTCATTAAGCAGAAGGGTCTGAGGGATCCCCCTCAGGATCAGACTGTTTACACCTTGGACTTCCCTGACTTTTGAAGGAGCCGCCACAGGGGTTTTCGTGGTGGGGCCTGCATGGGTCATGGGGCCCACTGTGATTTTTTCTGATACCCACCAGAAAAGGCGGTGTGGCCAGGTGGGGCTGCTTCCTAGTATGGTTTACTGTTGGGGATCTGATTGGCGGTGCAGATTAAAATAACTTTGTTTCAGTACAAGCTGCCACCATAATTGGGGTGCTGTGTGGTTTCTGGGCTGTATGGCCATGTTCTCGTAGCATTTTCTCCTGACGTTTCGCCTGCATCGGTGGCTGGCATCTTCAGAGGACCACCATAATTGTTTTATTCTCTCTTCTTTTCTGGTGCATTTTTAGTAATTACCTTTCTTGTTTCCTCTGTGTGGTTTTCCTGTGTGTGTCTACATCGTGGATATGGCCATCTTGTGGTTGGCTCTGCCCCCCTTAGCAGCCATTTTGTGGTTGCGCCCACCACTCCATGTCAGAACTCCTTCCTTCCTTCCTTCCTTCCTTCCTTCCTTCCTTCCTTCCTTCCTTCCTTCCTTCCTTCCTTCCTTCCTTCCTTCCTTCCTTCCTTCCTTCCTTCCTTCCTTCCTTCCTTCCTTCCTTCCTTCCTTCCTTCCTTCCTTCCTTCCTTCCTTCCTTCCTTCCTTCCTTCCTTCCTTCCTTCCTCCCTTCCTCCCTTCCTTCCTCCCTTCCTTCCTTCCTCCCTCCCTCCCTCCCTCCCTCCCTCCCTCCCTCCCTCCCTCCCTCCCTCCCTCCCTCCCTCCCTCCCTCCCTCCCTCCCTCCCTCCCTCCCTCCCTCCCTTCCTTCCTTCCTTCCTTCCTTCCTTCCTTCCTTCCTTCCTTCCTTCCTTCCTTCCTTCCTTCCTTCCTTCCTTCCTTCCTTCCTTCCTTCCTTCCTTCCTTCCTTCCTTCCTTCCTTCCTTCCTTCCTTCCTTCCTTCCTTCCTTCCTTCCTTCCTTCCTTCCTTCCTTCCTTCCTTCCTTCCTTCCTTCCTTCCTTCCTTCCTTCCTTCCTTCCAAGTTAGCTGTGTATTTGCAAAGGCATCATTCATCCATAATCCATAGATAGTAAATAGGTTTGCAAACTCATTGTTGGGAAGGAACTGGGTTTACATAAGCTGTGTGCACATTGAGCACAAAGTCATGGGAGAGGGGTTGTTGCATGAATGAAACCCCCTGTTTGTAAACACCGTTGTTGGGCTCTTGAGAATGTTCTTCCCTTTGCACTGCAAGCAACTTCTGTAGAAGCCTTCTGGCATCAGCCAGAACCTTTAAAAAAAATACCGGATGGTGGACTTAGATTTTCTTTTAATGTTTAGTGGGTGCTGTTTTTAATTTCTGTGTTATCATGGTTTCTTAGCTCTCCAAAGGAGAGATACTAGAGTCCTGTTAGGAATGTATTCTTCTGGATATGATGCTAAACCAAAGCTGGGGCGTAGCTATGTTGTGTAGAGCTTATGCCTGTAACTGTTAAATAGACCCAAGAAGGCCCATAACTGACTCACACATTTTGCCTCTGACTTGGCAACCAGGTCCGAGTCGGAGAAGTGGGGGGAAATACGCTCGGGTTTTTTGACTGCTGCTTCAGCCCAGACGGCACAAGGATTCTTGCTCATGCTTTCCATGGAGCGCTGCATCTGTGGAGACAGACTTCGGCGGACAAGGCAAGGCCTTTTATTCTTCTGACTGTTGGGCAGAATAGTGGGTGAGGAATGTCGTCTTGTCCTTCCTTACCTGCTGCAGACCTGCTTTGCTGTGGAGAGTTGTTCTTGCTTTGGCAGGTGCTTTGCTCTCTGACGGTCTGGCCTTGGGAGCCTGCTGCTGGGATGGGCCTCGAGTCTGGGCTTTTCTGGGTTTCCCTGTTCTCAGGTGGGGGTGGGGGTGGGGTTTGCACGAACCATATTATCCACTTCTGGGTGCCTTTTTGCCAGAATCGTCTTTCCTTTGTCTGTCAATAAAATCCTCTAAAACTATCAAGTGGTTTGTTGTCTGATCCTGGGAGTTGACACCTATCTGTTTTGCTCACCTGGTGTACTACTTCCCTGGCAAAGTGACCTGGTCTCCTGGATCCTAGTCTGAGACTCAGACCTCTCCACAATGGTATCCTTGTCAAGTTGTTTTTTAATGGCACTTCCCCAGCGGTTCCCCAGATTGTGGGCAAAGTGCAAAGAGGTTGTGAACACTCAAGAGGAATTGAATTAGATCCAAAGCACCGTTGCATCAGCAGAAAGCACTTCCGCTTGCTCAAAGATGTGGCCTCTTGTCCCCAATTGATGTGGGCATCCCTCTCAGACGTCTCTTGTCTCTCCCAGTGTCAGGCAAGAGAACAAGAAGAGAGGAACGGCCCATTCCCTGGATGCAACCCAGGGGGGGAAGGTAACATAAATTGGAAAAGGCAAAAAGTATTTACTGATCCAAAGATAAGAATGTTTTGGCGTAATTAACTGCAAAGAGATGATCAGGTCTCTTCCACCGAAATCAGCAGGCACTTAATGTTGGCAGGGTTGTGCCCAAACTGCTCCACCGCGTGCAGAGACTGTGCTTCCCAGTTCCACTCCCATCTTTTGTTGGTTCTGTTCTGGGCCACATCGAGGCTACTTGAATTCAGTTGTTTTCCCCAATCAATTCTGTACCTCTTTTGCAGTCAGTATCTCCTTCTGTCCACTGCATAACTGTTTACTGTTCAAAATATTCTCTTGTTTTAATAGCAAGAGTGGATTCCAGAAGTGGTGATTTCTGGGCATTTCAATAGCGTACAAGATGTGAACTGGGACCCAGAGGGAGAATTCATCATCACTGTCGGTTCTGATCAAACAACAAGAATCTTTGCTCCATGGAAAAGAGAGAACCAGCAAGAGGTATTTTTTGCTAGCATAATAAATAGCACATAGCAATTAATTGGATGTTTTCCAGCAAAATGTTAAGCTTGAGCAAAGATTTGTGTCTCAGATGTCCTATGACTTGTTTGTATTGTCTCTGGGTTCCTAGTCTATTATTATAATATTAGCAACCCAGCCCATTGCAGGGGAGATGAGGTGGGCCCTAGCAAAGGGTTGAAGAGGAAGCTGGGATTGTAGCGGGCCCCAGACTACCCTTCCTTGTGGCTCACGACTTACCTGGTTCTGTGCCTCGGTGGTGGGAGAGGTGTGGCTTGGGGTAGGTGGGAAGGTGAGATAGGGAGAGGGTGGAGAGGAGTGGCTTGGGGTGGGGTGAAAGAGGCTGGCAGGCATTTTGGGGCAGGGGTGGAAGAGGTGGGGGGGTGAAGCAGCTGCTCCGCTGCTTGGCTGGGGAGGCAGGAGGGCTTGTGGGGGCCCACGGAGCAGTGGCACCAAAAGGAATTGAATGTCAGGACAATGAACTCCGACCAGTGAGAGAGCAGGACTCACTTTGTGAGTCCTCCTCCCTCATTGGTGGAGAGTTCATCGTCCCAACATTTGATTCCTTAGCAGTTTATTGTTTAGGATTGCCCAGTATTGCTTAAGAGTAAACATTGTGCTGGAAGGAGTTGTTTCAAAATGACGCCCTGTTGCATGTTGGCTTCTAGCTAGATTTAATGGTGTCATGGCTCCTGTAGCATTCTGTGACTTTATTCTGTTTCCTGATCAAGAATGTTAGAAGAGAGAGGATTATCTAAAGTTAGCTTGGAGCAACAAGTGAGTTTAGAGTGGATTCCAATCTCTACTTTTTTAAATTCAATTCCCTTGATTTTTTAAAATGACAATTTTTCACCTGAGAATATCCCTGGTACTTCTAACAAGCTTTGGCTCTTTGTTCAAATGGGGATTCATTTATTGGAATTAATTCACTTCCTGAGTGCTTGTAAGTATGTGTGAATAACATCTTTTTGGTGAAACATGATCCTGGTAGATCTGGAACACAGGCCAGTGGAGCTAAAATTCCTGGATCTAAAATTATCTGTCTACTGAACTTCTGTGCTGTCTTTCGCCTGAGAAGCTTAGGGTGCTATTCATGCATCCCCTCCTTTTCCTGGTGAAGTAGGTGGGACTTATCCATGGTTAGTGTTTCAAGATCATCCAGGGAATTCCATGGCTGAGTGGGAGTTTGAAACTGGGTCTGTCTAATGGCAGCATCCCAAGGATAGCCGCATCAGAAGTGGGCTCCATGTCTAAATACAAATGTTTCTCTTCACTAGTAGCCAGCTAATGTGAACTATTCTTATAGGTAACCTGGCATGAAGTGGCAAGACCTCAGGTCCATGGGTATGACATGCAGTGTTTAGCCATGATTGGGCGGTTTCAGTTTGTCTCTGGCGCAGATGAGAAAGTGCTTCGAGTGTTTACATCACCTAGAAATTTTGTAGAAAACTTCAGTCGCATTTCCGGGGTCTCTCTGGAGAAGCTGCACTTTGGGGTAAGTATATGTTTAGTTTTTTTGTAAGAAAGAAATATCTTGAAACACCATGAGCTTTATAAATTTAGAATCCTCATTTGAGATTTAGGTGATCCTTGGAGAATTGTTGCAATTTCTTTATTTAAAAAAAGGTTGCAAACGAACCTTGAGTCTCTCTAATATAAAACCCTGGTGCTCGTACCTCAGTCGCTTGTGGACAGATTATTAAGGTATCTTTGGGTTGAAAGAGCAGAAGATGTATTTTGAGAGAATGAGAGACAGAGGCTGAGACAGGCAATGTTTTAATTTTTCTAGCAATTGAGATATTTGGTGATACATGTGGCAGTTGCAGATTTCTGACTCACTGGAAGTAGAGCTAAGGGCCACATGCCAATTGTTCAGAGCTCATGAGGTGTGACACCTTTATTTACAAATGAGATTGAGGACCCAATTGCTTAAACAGATTCTTTAAAATTTGCTTTTTAGCAAATGATTGATCTTCCAGACGGCGCTACTGTGCCAGCTTTAGGTTTATCCAATAAAGCTGTCTTTCAAGGTAAGCCTGTGTGTTAAGAACTGTAATGTGGGTGAAGGGGGGGTGGGGGCTTGGCATACTTTTGTGCATGCGTGATTTATGCATATGTGTGTCTTTTTGTTTTATTTAAAGCTCAGGTTTCTTCTTGAAACTGTCGGCACTAGTATGAGATGCCCCACAAACATTGCAGCAGAACTAAGATCACACACAAAAAAACCCAGAAGCATTGCCCAGAAAGAGCGTTGGACATAATATATCACAAACACTGTAAAAAAACAGAATTCCAATAGTAGAAAACAATGCAATCAGGGCATGATAATGCCTATAATGAACCACAGAATATGCCCCTGCCCTTGCCAGACAGAAGCGCCAAATTGGGGCACTCTGCCTCTGGCCCAAGAACCCAGATCTCCTCACCACCTGCTCCCCCTCAGGATCAGATTTGCTTTCCGGTTTTGTCTGTGCTTGGCCTGTTGCCTTGCTTGGTCCAATTTTATTTTTTTCCTGTTTCAAATTTCTCTTTTCTGTTTGTTAATTATACTGAGAAATTTAATTAAAATATTGTTTTAAAAAATGAAATTCCAGCTAAGACGACCATGCAGACCGTGGAGGAACACAAGACTTGTATAGTCTCTACACGATAAAAGCGTTTCCCCTTTGCTTGATTAGTCAAGCCAGTCAGCATGCCCACTGGACCGCTGCCTCCTGAGTCCCTTCTCTGCAACATCCCTCCCACCTTCTGACTAGGATATGAGAACTCAGAGATTTCTATTCCAACTTGTATCTGATGAAGGGAGCTGTTCTGCAGGCAAGCAGGGTGTAGTCAGGTCACAGTCCAACAGTTCATGGCACAGATGATCAGGCAAATAGGCTGGAGCTCAATAGTAGACCAGAAGCAACAGGAAACACACTTGTTGCACCCAGGCAGAAGCAGGCTCACAGCAAGGTTTATATGGAGAGTCTTGCCTCAGGGGTTGGGATTCTGCAATCCTCGTCAGATGTAGATACTTCTATTCTCCCATATCTCGCTGCCAGACGAGCAGTACTCCTCCTTTGCTTCTGCAGCAGCTGCCTCTGCCTCCTGTGCACAGCTGGCTTATCACTGGGTTCCCCAGGAGGATCTGCAGGCTCCCCCACCTGCCCATCATCAAGCAGGGAAGGGCTGGGAGTTGGTTCTTCTGCCTTCCTCTGGAGCAGCCTCCTCTGGCTGCATGGTGTCCTCAAGTTCTGCCTCAGAGTCCTGTGTGTCCTGGTAAGTCCCCAGGGGCTGGCTCATGACAGGAGCTGTGACTCTTGAAGGCTTTGTGCCCTGAGGCTCTCGTGGCCTCTGAGGTGCTCCTGGACTCGTATCTAGCTGTTCTACTGGAGATCCATTGTAGAAGTCCCTTACGAGGTGTTTTTCCTTTGCCCCTTCTTAGGAGAGTGGATAGATTTGTTTGGGACCCACAGTGAGGGGGAAGGAATTGTACACAATTATTCCACTCCCCCTCAGCTGTTGTGTGAATTGAGATGGTTGGCTTGTGTTTTGAGGCACAAATATTTTTCTTACAATTTAGTATTACTTGGGTTTCCTATCAGTGCATAATTGAGTTATAACTTAGACTTTGAATGATTTCTGTGTAATTTTTCTTAGCTATTTTATCTTTTCCATGTTATTTTCTTGCTGATTAA
Organism: Sphaerodactylus townsendi; assembly: GCF_021028975.2. NCBI lineage: Eukaryota > Metazoa > Chordata > Lepidosauria > Squamata > Sphaerodactylidae > Sphaerodactylus > Sphaerodactylus townsendi. The sequence continues at coordinate 44,063,154 of NC_059438.1, read as the reverse complement.
AAAAAATCTTTTCTGGCAGAGGACACAGCAATTCAGACCAAGGAAGAGGAGAAAAATGTTAATCCTTTCAGTCAGTATTGTGAGAATTACTTTCAGCCATGTAGCCTTACAGGTACGGAATCTGATTTGTGCATAACTTTATTTTTGAAGCAAAGTTTTGGAATTGAAATGAAAGAGAACAGATGAGTGAACAAAATCTGGTGGGACTGAGAAAGCCCCCCGTTTCAAACCAGTTATTTCTTGCAGAGCCTCCTACAGAAGATCATCTTTTGCAGAACACGCTGTGGCCCGAAACCCAGAAACTGTGAGTCACTTTGGCTTTAGAGCGCCAGAGGGGAAAGCATTGAAGGAACTTGGAAACTCACTTAACTCACTTATTTAAGCCATTTTCTCTTCCCTCTTCAAATAGAGATTTATTCTGGGTTAATTTTGGACCAACTGTATGATCATAAATTTGCATTTTGATTTTTATCCAACAAACTCAAGGCAACCCCTCTGACTTTCTTTCTACTTTGCCTTCACAACACCCTGGGAGGTAGGCTAAGGTGGCACATGGTGGCTGGCCAAGGCTAATCCAGTGAGCTTCCAGACTGAGCAGCTCCCTCATCACAACCCACACAAGTCTGCCATAGAAGGCTTGTTTCAAATGGTGCCTTCAAGATCTCATTTGTATCTATTTCTTTAATGAAGCATAGCCCACCTTATCGCAAAGGCTCAGGGCCGGTTTATTCTCACCAGCCATAAATCATTTTGAAGATAAAACATCTTCCACAGCTTCTGAAAGATTCTAAGGTTTTGGTCTGTCTTCAGAGGAATTCCTAGTAATCTTTACAAAACCTCAAGAGGTAGGTAGGCTGCTTTCTGCCTGAGAGAGGAATAACTGAGACTGAAAGTTAGTGGCTTTCCTACCCAGATTCAGATACTTATTTTATTATTTATTTAATTTAATTTTTAGATCTCCTCCCTTTACTAGCCCAAGCCAGGCTAAAGGCAGGTAACAACATCTGTAGCATATGAGGCAGCTGATATATTGCATTCTGAATGGTGGATTACAAAGGGACCACGCATGAGACATGATGACTTCCCTGTTAGGCCTTGGAACCTTAAGCCAATAAACAGATTCTGAAATATCAACCAGTAGCATTTACTGATGAGGCATACAATCACCATACTTGGCAAAGCTGACATTCCCAGTCCCCTTTATCCCCCACAGAAAGCCCCCCCCCCCGGTTTCCCAAGAATTCCTGAATACAGTCTTTGGAGCTGAGACGGTCCCAAGGTCAGCTGCAGATAATGAAGGAGCCTCCTGACTTCCTACCCCTATGAGGTAACAGATGTAATTCTTTTGTCATGGGACAGAGGTGCCAAGGGAAGCCTATTTTACTACAAAGTGTGTGAAAGCCATAAAGTAAAGTTCAAATAAAGAAGGCACAGATGGCAATGGTGACATATAGCAGGCTGGTTACATATATCTCAAAGCAGCATTGGTTTGTTATTTCAATTGGTTACACAGGATTAGGAATGCACTCCCCCCCCCAAAAAACCCCCCAGAGCTCACCTAGTTCTGTCTGTCCCACTTCTCCTCTTCACCGCTACTCCACTGCCTCCAAAGAGGCTGAGCAACACAGCTAATAGCAAGCCCACCTCTCAGAAGCTTAGCCCTTTCTGTCCTACTCCTTTTCTCCACTGCTACTCCTCTCCGCTGCTTCCAGAGACTCTTCTTCTTGCCTGTAACCAGTTGGTGGATCAGTGTCTAATACTTTTTTAAGGGCTTGGGAAAAAAATTATGTGCCATGTTAAGTCCTAAATTTAGGGGTGTCAGCTTGGAGTGGGAAAATTCTTCATCCTTATTTGTGAATGAATTGGAGGTATTTCCCATAATATTACTTGTCTCTGAAATATGGCTTGACTACCACAAATGGTATTTTATTGAAATACTCAGTCACAGAATTGCGCAGGGTCAGTTGCGTAGCATGTATTTGTCTCATGAAGGCAATGAAACCTGCAGGAAATTTGTGGCTTGTGGAAGTTGTTCCAGAATCTTGTATAATAGGAAGGAGCTCCAAAAGCAGAGTTACAAAGATTCCAGTTGTGGAAATTTTCCCTGGGAGTAAAACGTTGAAAAGTTACTGATTAGAAGAATGGCTCATTAGAGCTGGGTGCAACTCTTTGTGTCTGTAGTTTGCTCTTTAAAAAATCATTTTCCCCTTTCATTTTGTTTGTCACTTTAGATATGGGCATGGTCATGAAATTTTCTGTGTTGCTTGCAATGATGCTGGAACAGTAATTGCCTCTGCATGTAAGGTAAGGAAAGGTAGTGATTAAAGTGGTTTTGGCAAACAACTCTCTTCTGATATTAGTCTCTTAGGTTGAGGAATATCTTAAAATACTGAGATCCACGAGTATGCACAACAGCAACAGAAGATACTTTATATGTAGTGTCAGTTGAATGGATGTTAGAAAAAGAAATATATTGCTGTCCTCCTGGACTGTTCAAACAGTTTCCTTTATTGGAAACAGTATATCAGGCCCCTGGACTGTTCAGTTTATTTGTTTATTATGAAACAGAAATAAACATTTAGACTTCTGTTTCCAGACCTAAGCATAGCCAGTATTGCAGCCACCGTTGTGTCCCACATCACCCCCTACGTCATGTCCCCCCACCCTGGCTGACCAGTTCCGTGGTTTGTTGAAAGAAGAAACAACCTTCCCCCACAAGGTCAAAATAATCTATGCTCCACACTACTGACACAGTAGCTGGTGTCTAACAAGCTGATAACAAATCTGAGAAAACTCAAAGTGGAAGCATAGTGGGGGGGAGGGGGGGGGATGAGCAAAGAAAGGTTCCCATATTTAATATTAGGTTATCGGGCGTCACCCACGCTTATAGTCATGCTTTATTTTAAGTGCTAATGTTTAGATAGCCTCCGCTGCTTTTATAAGTTTTAGCCAATTTATGATGATTTTATTATTGTATTTATTATATGCTGTACACCTCCCAGAGCCCTTCGGGGACGGGGCGGTATAGAAGCCCAAAGTATAAATAAATAAAATATCCCAACTAGGAGTTAAATCATGGCAAGATCATTATGTAGGATCCGGATCAACCATTGACAGAATTAGAGTTTACACGCAAAGAAGCTTCCATTATACCCTCACCCCCCATTCCTCCTCCCTTCCCACAACACGCAAGTTCCACATCACCAGACACCCCCTTTCGGCACTAGTTCCCCAGGGGGAGTAGGTGCCCCGTCATTCCCAGGAGGAGGCAGAGGTACAACGTTCACCAAGTCAAAACAGTCCATACTCCCTAGTGTTTCAAAGTTCAAAGCAAGCAGCTGCATACCAAATTGACTAGCCCGTGCTGAAAAGCAAAAGTAACAAGCTAGTATATAGAAGCATTCCTAATAGAAGGGAATGGCAGGATCGGACCAAAACAAGTCAGGTAATGACACATATCAAGATTTTTTGCAAAGGACAGAGCAAAACTGATGATTTTCTTGCAAAATCTGTATGCAGAACATGAACCTTTGGGAAGCCCAATTCCTACAAAAAATGCAGCAAATTACCAAGTTAAATTTTTGGGTGAAATTGGCAGCTGCGTTTTACGGCGGATGATGATTATCATATACCTGGAATTATAGTACAATTATTTCAGAGAGGAGCTTTGTTAGTCTGTCGCAGAACGGCTGGATGCCAGTCCAGTAGCACCTTAAGAGATCAACAAGGTTTTGGGGTGCAGGAGCTTTCAAGTCTCAAAGCTCCATAACTGTTGAAGAGAACTTTGACTGGGGTGCTGCGGGGTTCCCGGGCTGTGTGGCCATGTTCCAGTAGCATTTTAACCTAACGTTTCGCCTACATCTGTGGCTGGCATCTTCAGAGGATTCTCTTCAGATCATCTGAAGATGCCAGCCACAGATGCAGGCGAAACTGGAACACGGCCATGCAGCCCGGAAACCCCACAACACCCAAGTGACTGGCCGTGAAAGCCTTCGACAATATATAGAACTTTGACTCCGTCTCTGTCTCTCTTTGCAGTCAAGTCACAGTTGACTTATGATGACCTGTAAGGTCTTCAAGGCAGGAGGCATTCAGGGACATCCAGTGTAGCAATGGCACAGGATGGTAGAGCCTGGATTTGCTCTGGGTCTCAAAGCTTAGGTTTGCAGCTCTGAGAAGTGTTGTATGCCTCTCCGGATGAAGGAGAGAGCCAGAGAAAAGCCTCCTGTACTCCTGAGGCAGTGTCCTCTGGTTGAGGTCATGAAGTAACACCTATTGTAGTCATACACTGGGGTTGAGAAGCCGGAGTTTAGCAGTGGTGCCATCATTTTCCAGCTTGAGCCTCTGACCCCCTATGGGAGGAAACATCCAAGCTCTTGTGGACAGAATGAAGATCTAAAGATAGTGATAAGAGAAGTCCAAATCCTGGTGTTGATAAGTCCGACAAAAATCAGGAAAACTTTCTCTAAAAGGCGGTGGTGTATTTACCTAGGGACGAGGGGTACCCTCTGTCCCCAGGTGCCATAATCTGGTCACATGGGGGTGCAAAATTGGCCCCCCACGTGACCAAGAAGATGGCAAGACAGCCTCATCTCTTTGGGCACCCTCGACCCCGCCTATGTCATCATCAACATGGGTGGGGCCAAGGAAGCCCAGCTACCGCCCCCTAGCCCCTGGCTCCCAGCCGGCATCCAGCAGTCCCTTCTGCCCTCCCCTCTGGTGAGAGCAGAAGCAGCTGCTGTCCCCCTTCCTCTGAAAGCTGCTTTTATAAGCACTGAGGCCGTGGGCAGGGCTTGGGGAGGCGGGGCCATGCCGCGGGAGACAGTTTGTCTCCAGGCACCATTTCTCCCCAATACGCCTCTGCTAAAAGGTATAAAATGTTGAACGAAATGTAAATTCCAGAAAATGAATTAAGACAAAAGCCAGCCAAGGGATAACCTCAAAGGAGAAGACTGCAAAGTGGGATAGTTGATTAAGACCTAAAAAGGACTAAAAAGAATCCAGACTTTATGTCCTCTCTGGTTGGCAGGTTGCCAGATTAGAAACAGAAAAGATCCTGCACCTGGAAGGTGTCACTAAACGACAGAGGGGGGAGAGATTGGTTTCCGCATTAGTTTATTGGAGACTCTGTGCGACTGTTCAATAGTGGCTGTACATAATGACTGCAACAAGAAAGAGTTCAGTCTCTAGGGAAATTGGGGAAATTGTTATCTTCTTCCACACAAAAGAAATGGCAGACCAAGTTTTAGAGGCTCACAGAAAATCACCTGTCAAGATGGAAGACAAAGATATTGTGATGAAAAAATACCCTTTAGAGTTTTACTGTGCATTTTTGTTGGACATTTTAAGAAAGAACGAAATTAAGTTCACATGGCCTAAATGGGAAGGGCTTCTCTTCGCTTTCAAAGGTCAACTGCAAAGAATCACTTCAATAGCAAGAACTAAAGAAATTTCCGAGAAAATGTAAAAAGAACTTACTTAACAATATCTAGTTATATAACTCAGTGTTAATAAGATGGTGAAACGAACTTGTTTATTAGAGTTTAAGATGAATAAAGTTTGGGAAGTTAGTTCAGGTATGATGTTGAGAGATGGGAGATAAGTGATGAATTGTGGAACCTAAGATGAAATGTTTGAATTTAGGGAACTTGTTAGGGAGATAAGTGTGTTTCTTTCTTTGCTTGAAGTTTTTTTCACTTTTTGATTTAGAATTTTTTTTAAAAAAAGAACTATGTTAATCAATAATTAAACATATGGATAAGATTAATAGCAGGGTATGGTCAGGAAGTTGTTAGTTATTTGTAGTATTTGCTCTTGTTCTGTTGGTTGAGCAGGATGACTTGTTCACTTGTGTTTCCCCCTCTGTTAGTTTTGTTGTAGTTATAAAAAAAACCTATTAAATTATTATTCTTAAAAGGCAGGAGGCATCCGGAGGTGGTCTGCCATTGCCTGCTCCACATCATGACCCTGATCTTCCCTAGTGGTCTCCCAGCCACGTACTAGCCAGGGTCAGGGGCTGAGGGGGGGTGACTGGCCCAGGGTCACCCAGGAGGTTCCCACGGTGTGAGTGGGAATTCAAACATGGGCTTCCCAGATCCTCCTCCAGCATTTTAACCACTGCCCCACTCCTCCTCCCCTCCCCCCGCCCCGACCTTGTTCGGTGCTCCTGGACTAGAATATAGTTATAATAGAATTGATGTCTGATGAGTATTGGATATAATTGATGTCTAATAAATAAGTGGCCTAGCTGAGGCAATGCTAGTCTGCTTTTTAGGCAATTTCAAAAATGGCATACCTTTCTGAAAGGCTTCCTGTGTTGTCTTCTCTTCTTCAAGAAACCAGATCAGTTTGAGAAACAGGATTTCTGCGGTGCTGTGTGGTTTCCGGGCTGTATGGCAGCATTCTCTCCGGACGTTTCTCCTGCATCTATGGCTGGCATCTTCAGAGGATCTGATAGTAGGAAAGGAAAGCAAGTGGAGTATATAGGATTCCTTTCCTACTATCAGATCCTCTGAAGATGCCAGCCATAGATGCAGGAGAAACGTCCGGAGAGAATGCTGCTAGAACACGGCCATACAGCCCGGAAACCACACAGCACCCCAGTGATTCCGGCCGTGAAAGCCTTTGACAATACATTAACCAAGATTTCGTTTTTAGTAATCAATTAAGATTCATATTAAAACACAAGAAGAATGATTTTTCTTTAGACAACGAGAACCAGTGTGGGGTGGTAGTTAAAGTGTCAGACCAAGAGGGAGTCTGGGGATCAGGCCCACCAGCTACCCCCAAGTGATTTGCTGCCAGGCTACCTACATCACTCATTCAAGGTTGTTCATCAACAGCCACCATGCAAAAGCCAGTTAGGCTTCACAACTGTAAGCCAATAAATGGACTCTGCATTGAACAGTAGCGTTTATTGAATAGCACCACACTTAGCAAAGCCAGTCCTGACAAACCTGGCATTCACAATCCCCTTTATCCCCTATAGAGAACTATCATCAGAGTTTATAGCAGAGCTACTCTGGTAAGATGGGAAGGTTTAGTAACCTTCTTGCACTCACTGCAGCCTCCTAGCACACTTGGAAAAGAATACTCTTCACACAAGATGTTTTTTCCATAGGAAGGTTTTACTTTAGTAATTGCAAGGTTACACAAGTCTATGCTATACAGGACTATAAAGCTATACAGAACTCTTCAGCAAGAACAAAGTTGAACACACACTCTCTGAACTTAGACTCAGTCACTGAACTTAGCATATACAATGCAATGGTTCTTATACATCCAACAAGGATACTTTTCCCCCACCCCGTCAACAGCCTCTCATTGGTCTAAAGCAGGGGTCTGCAACCTGTGGCTCTCCAGATGTTAATGGACTACAATTCCCATCAGCCCCTGCCAGCACAGCTGCTGGCAGGGGCTGATGGGAATTGCAGTCCATTAACATCTGGAGATCCGCAGGTTGCAGACCCCTGGTCTAGAGTCACAGTTGAACTCACCAATCATGTTAAAGGTCAACTGTAGCTTCTTGTCCCTAGACTGACTGTCTCTGGCCTTTGTGTTGGGCAAATCTCTGCTCATTAGAAGATGAACCTTTCTTTTTTATATATCATGACAAGAACCCCCCTCCCATTTTCCCCAAAAACAGTCTTTGGAGCTAAAGCGCCCCAAGATCAGCAGCAGATAGCGAGAGAGCTACCTGGCTTTCTGCCCCATGAGATAACGGATTTAATTCTTTTCTCATGGGACTAGGTGTCAGCGGAAGCCTAGTTGTCTACAAAGCTTGTGAAATCATAAAGTAAAAATCAAGGAAAGAATGCACAGATGGCAGTGGATACATATAGCAGGCTGGCTACATATATTTTTCTAGCTGCAGTAATTTGTTATTTTAAGCAGTTGCACAGTTCCAAGGAGGGGAAGCTTTGGAGTGATAAAAGGTTTTATCCAAAGGCAGTTCACCAGAACTAGCTTAATGTCAAGCCCTGGATCTGCAGACAAATATCAGACTTTGGATTTTTCAGTAAGAAGGTAGACATAGCTTGACATAGCTAGAGAAAGTCAGTTCTGGTGAACTGCCTTTGGGTAAAACGTTTTATCACCCCAAAGCTTCCCCTCCTTCCCTCACTCCCCTTTCTCAACCCATATCAAAGACAGTGTGAAATAGAACAGGAATGTTACAACCGTTATGGCACTTGGGCACCTCTACTTAGCTACATTGCAGAGATCAAGGGAAGATAGGAAAATGAAAGTAAAGATCCATTAACATGATAGAGCCCTTTTTGATGTCGGAATAGCTCTTACTGACACTCAATCACCTAGATAGCATCCCCCTGACACCAGTGAGGTTTACTGGTTAAACTGAAGCTAGATCCAAGAAAAGGGAACTCTGAGTCCCCTTTCAGAGAAAGGTGGGATACAAATAAATAAATAGAATTTGAGTATAATCTTTTCCCCCTTAAATATACCATAGTTCAGTTAATGTTTTATTCAGAAGGATCTTCTGTGTCATTTGTACCAGGGTGTTCAGAGCTGCAAATATGAGGGTCAACTTATTTTACTCCTATCAGGTAGGCTAGGCTGAGAAAGAGGCTCATCCAGTGAGTTTGATGGCTAAGGGGGTGGTGTTTGACCCCAACTTTCCAGTCCAAGCCCAACAGATACACCACACCAGCTCTGTTGTTGCTGTGAGTGTGCGCTTGTCTTTGGTCTCTCTGTGTGCTTGTAGGCAAGATTCAGATTAGAATTATTATTATTATGAATATAATAGAGCTGCCTCTCTATCTAGAGTTTCCGTTACAGCCACCTAGGCCAAGGGGCAAGGGAACTCTTCTCCCCTCAAGCCAGAGGGAAGAAAGAGAGGCAAAGGTTCCCAATCACAGACAAAAGTCTTACTCAGAATAAAAGCAGAGTTTATTTCTAAGCCAGCACAGATCCCACCTAAAATGAGAGCTGCCCCGACCGAACTTGTGGAAGGTCCAGGGTTTTTAAAGGGTCTCTTTAGGGTACATCAAAGCAGAGTCACATACGTTGCAAAAGATTTAGGATTGCAACAAATTATCCCACGTCAAACATTTGGTACAAGTTCCCAAGCAGCGCATTTCTAAACCAAGTGAATGTGAGAACAGTTATCTATTGCATCCTGGCTGCTCCGGCTATCACCTTGTTTATGGTACTTCTTGTAACAACAGTAAGGTCATCAAGTTCCTGAGAGGCCAGGAAAACATGGACGGGGTGTTTAGACATTCAAGTTGTTTATGGCTATCTCTGCATATTGGAAAGGGTTATCTTCCCAATATCTAACAGTAAATTAGCCCTATAGACTGAGGGGCTCCTTGTCTGGGTAATTAACTAAGGAATGTAGTTAGCCTAACCTAAGAGCAGAGGGAGAGATCTATATAAGTAATGCTACTATATTGATATCCTTATATTGTATTTCTTTAAAGCATAATTTCCAGTTCTTCAGCGTTGCTCACATGCTGACTTCTTGTTCTAACAGGCTTCTAAAAAAGAACACGCAGCCATCATTTTGTGGAGCACCACGACCTGGAAGCAGCTGCAGAGCTTACTGTTTCACAATCTGACGGTGACACAGATGGCTTTTTCCCCCAGTGGCCAGTTCTTGTTGGCTGTGTCGAGAGACAGGAAATGGTCTCTTTGGAAACGTGAAGATAATTCAGCAGAACCAGGTGAGATTTGGGAGCTGGTGCAGCTGGTTGCAAATCAGACACAGGAGCAGCAGACACGGGTGCCTTCCGTGGCTCAGTTCTGTTCCTCCTCCTTGGAACTTCATTTCTTTTTCACAAATCAAACTCCTAAGGAAGGCACCGGGCGTGTCTGCAGAGGCTGTGCTGTTTAAGGTGGGAACTCTTCTTGCAGCCATTCTGGACGCTGAGTGACAAAACTGCACAGCTCTCAGGGGTGATGAACGCGAGAGCTGGGCCTGCTGGGCCTGCACAAAAGGATGCCTTCCCACACTCCCAGGATGGGGTGTGCTTGCTGGGTCATTTAGAACAAAAATCCAGTATATTCCTCTATGTGTGTGTGTATCTCTTTCAGTTCAGTGCTTTAAAAAAAGTTGCTATACTCTGTCCCACATAAAGAACTCAGTAGAACTGACCATCCACCCACCTCTTCTTCCTGGATCCTTTTTCTAGTGGAACGCTCTGCTGAGTCCTAGTGCCTGACCTCCCCCCCCCCTTCTGATGTTCTGGAAGCCTTTTAAAATGTTATTTAAGCGCTGCTGCCATCAAAGCTGTTGTTATCTGTACCAGGAAACAGCATTTTGATAAGATAGCATTGATAGTGCTCCAGATGCCTGTTATCAAGACTTCCCTTTTTGTAAAGTTGTGCCAGTGCCATAGGTGGGAAAACTGGTGCCCGGGGCAAAATGGCGCCCGCGCTGCCCCCCCCTGCCCCCCATGCGCTCCCTCCCCCATGCCTGCCTTACCTTTAAAAGTTAAACGAGCAGCCTGCTCTGGTCCACAGAGGCTGCTTCGGGCTGCAGAGGCTGTTCTGGGCCACGGGGGTGGTCTGAGGGAAGGGGTGTGGGGAGCGATTCTCCTCCCCCCCCCCACACCTGCGCCCTGGGCGTTTATCCCCCCACCCCGTGGTAGCTCCGCCTATGAGTTGCGCCCACCATTTTCTTTCCTGCGCAACTCAAAAAGGAAGTCTCGATAACAGGCGTCCGGAGCACAAAAATTCTATCGTACCAAAATGCTGTGTTGCTTGGCAAAGACAATAATAGTTTCAGCGGCAGTGGTGCTTAAATAAGGTTTCAAAGCACTCCCAGAGAATCAGGCTGCTTTACAATGCGTGTGTATGCTGGTCAAACTTCCACTAAAACACAACAACTGTTCTTTTTGTGGAACAGAGTATAGTTTTCTTCATTATGGTGAGTGATAACTCATTGCATCACATATGTGAGAGAATTTGATGAATTAGAAATGGATGAATTTGATGAATTTTTCCTGTTTGCACCAACAATGTCATTCTTTGTGCGGGTAAGAGAACTGAGTAGAACTGTGGAACATTTGGTGTTTTTCATAGCATTATTAAGATAATAATTTCAGCAACTCTGTAAAACAAGGCCAGTGTTTCAATTCTATAGAGCAAGTAGTCTGTGCGTGTGTTGAGAATGAAGAAGAGGAGGAGTTTGGATTTACACCCTGCCTTTCTGTCCTGTAAGGAAACTCAAGGGGGCTTACAAACTCCTTTTCCTTAGAAAAGTTCCTTAGAAAAGAGTTAGAAATGCATCTCAATCACACAGATAGCCCCCCCCCCCCAAACACTGGCACAGAATGAGGAGGTGCCACTCACATTTCTGCAGAGCAGTTGAAAGGTGCCTGCTAAGGTAAGAAGAATCAGAAGAGATGGGAGCACGTCAGGAATCAGGGTGGGGGTGGGCTTTCTCTGTAGGCTGTCCCCGTCCCAGGTGCTTCTTCACTTGTCTGTACTTACCTGTTGCAATAAGGAGGGTTCTGTCTCTTGTCTCATTCCAGAACCCACTTTCAGCCTTTCTGCCTGTGCAGACCGAAACACGGCAGTCCACAGCCGCATCATTTGGTCTTGCGACTGGACTCCTGACAGCAAATACTTCCTTACAGGAAGCAGAGACAAAAAGGTAGGGCTTGCCAAAGGTATGTGTGTTTTGCTGGGTGCTGTTTTGCTGTGTTGTGTTGTGTTGTGCATCTCCTGTGTTGTATGCTGTGCATCTGGGGGAGTAAATCCTTCTTTTGGCCGAAGCGCTTCTGTCAGTGAAGATATTGGTATGCTGCCAAACCAAGTGGGGGCAACTTGCTTGCTTGCTTACTCTCACTCTCACTCTCTCTCTCTCACTCTCTCTCTCACTCTCTCTCTCTCTCTCTCCCCTCTCTCTCTCCCCCCCCTCTCTCTCTCTCTCTCTCACTTTTAAAATAAAATAAAATTGTTTTTGGCTGGACACTCTTGGGGCAGGCCAGTTCCCCCTGGCATTGGGAACTCACCCGAGGCCCAACTTGTAGCTTTGCAAGTCTGGCAGGCATGATGGGCGTCAGCTGAGGCTGCTGTTTCCCCCTGCCTGGCTGGCCCCAGGAGTGCTGGCAGTTCTTGGTTGCCAGGGCAGAGATCTGGCTCCAAGTGCAGAGCCAAATGCACGGCTTTCTCATCAGCCTGTTGTCAGTGGAGTTTTTAAGTGTGTAGTTATTTGGGGATAGATGTATTTTGCTAGAACAGAACCTTACTCTCCCAAATCCCAAATCTGTTTGAAGGGCTGCTTGAGCCTAAACTGTCAGTAGGCCCACATTGAAACGTAGACATTGAAGCTTTACCTGTGATTAATTTGTTGAGCACATTTTTCTTATGAAATCAATTTGCTCTGTGTTTGGACTCACATATTAAATATTTTGGTTTACTGTGTTACTGAAAAACCTCATTTGCCTTGTGTGGAACTTGTACAGTGTATTGACCACTAGAGGAGGAATTTTGCTCAAAACATATTTCCTCAGTTGCTGTTTGTTTAACAGGCTGACAGTTGTTGATTATAAGATTGAAGCAATGGATCACAGAAACAATCGATTTTTCCTTCAGAAAGTCCCTAAGAACAGTCTGATGTTGCAGAGATTATCAGATGCAGGGACTGCTGCAAACATTTATTTTTGAAAAAAAGGTTTTATGTTTAAGGCATGCAGCAGCTCTGCACCGAGGGCTGTATGTCTTCTTTGCTAAAAACAAATGCCCCACGTGCTACCCAGTTTCTGTGTCAGGAAAAGCTGGATCAGTGTAGTCTACATGTCAGTGTTATGCTTACTAATCAGATTTGCATAATTCCTCTTTTGCATAATTTTATTGGTTTTTCTGTTTTGCATGCTGCTTCAGTGCAGCCAATCCTGGAGAGAGGAAACAGGGTGGGAGGGACAGAAGCACCTACCACAAACAGTGGGACGCTCGCTCATCCAGCACTACAAAAGACACTTTCTCCTAAGCATCTCTCTAGAACCATAAGAGATGGAGACTTGATCTTTTAAAGATTAATGGAGAAGAAAAGATATGCTGATGTATCTTGAATTACCTCCTTTGTTTTAGGAGAAGAAGAGTTTGGATTTATATCCCCCCTTTCTCTCCTGTAGGAGACTCAAAGGGGCTTACAATTTCCTTGCCCTTCCCCCTCACAACAAACACAGGCAGGTGGGGCTGAGAGAGCTCAGAAGAGCTGTGACTAGCCCAAGGTCACCCAGCTGGTGTATGTGGGAGTGCACAGGCTAATCTGAATTTCCCAGATTAGCCTCCACAGCTCAGGCGGCAGAGCAGGAAATCAAACCCGGTTCCTTCAGATTAGAATGCACCTGCTCTTAACCACTACACCACTGCTGCTCCTGAAGAATCAATGTACAGGGAGCCCCATCTGTGTCAAGGATTTTGGGGTTGATAATTGATTAGAGTACCCTTGTTCTGAAAATAAGTTTAGGAAATTTTGCTGGTCATGAGAACTCTTTATTAACCAGGCCAGAGGTGTAGCTGGGCCATGCTGTGCCTGGTGTGCACTCTGTTTTCTGCCCCCCGCGGTGCCCTGCCCTGCCCTCCCCAACACCACACAATTACCTGAGTAAAACAGTTCAGGCTGGAGAAGCGGCCTGTTTCCTTCAGGCTGAAAACTGCTTGGTAGGAACTACACTTTCCATGAGGTAAGTGTGCGTGTGGGGGTGCTGTGGGGGGGGGGGCGATTCCCCCCCACACACACACACACGGGTATGCACCTGATGCAACACGGACACCCCTGCCTCCTGGGAGCTCTGCCTCTGAACCAGGCCTTTCCAGATGTTTGATTTCATGTAGCTTTGAGAGGCCTTCTTTTCTCACTCTAAATTTTTCTTTATTTATACAGATTACAGTAAGCTATCTTTTTGGTTGCAAGCTCTATGTTCATTTGAAAATCCTGCCTTTAGTTGCGATTCGTCTGTAAATGCAACTATTTGGGGGGGGGGGGCATGTTTTCTTAGTGGGGGAAGGGTCCTCTAAAGACAGGGTTGTTTTTTCCTAAATAGGAATTAATGTCTTGTTTTCTAAAACTAGTGATTGTTCTGCCTTTGCTATGGTCTTGGTGAATGGGCTTTTCAGAAGCAGTTGCTCTCAGTGGGAGGGAAGCAGCATTCCTTCCAGTTTCCACATCCCATGATTATGTATGTAAGGCAGGGGGTTGATGTGTGTTTCTGTTCAGGCATCCTGGCCTTGGCACATTCCAGGATCTGGGCTATGTGCCCAGAGTGGCTGGGGAAAGTAACCTTGCTTTTGCGCTTATCATATGTGTGTGTGTGAAGCTTGCTTTCTTGCATCGTGGGAATAGGTTTGGGGAGGCCTGGGAGGAGCCCCATGTTCTGTAAAAGAGGCTGCCTATTCCCGGGAAGGTCAGAATCTGCATTGCGTGTAGTGTGATCGTTGAAGTTTATGAAATAAAGAGCTTTTCAAGTTACTGTATTTCGGGTCCTTCGAGGTTCCTTACATGTATGTCTCAGAATGGTGGTGGGCAAATTCAGAGTCCCCCAGTGTTTTTTCAGAACAGTCAGCCTCACAGTTCACCCATATTGCTGTGGAGGAATATATGAACCCTCAATTCCAACTGGTTTGCATTTGCATTTCACTGCCAGGGGGCCTGGGGCAAGCTGTGCATTTTCAGGATATGAGAAAATCTCTGATTCCCTTGACTGATACAGGACATAATTGGCAAAATGCAAGAATTGTGCTAAATTGGAGCCATTCCTTCTGCTTCTCCTTTGTTTAAGAACATTGTTTAAATCAGACAATCCATAAACTAAGAAAAAGGTATCCTGCAATCTGAGACGCAGACTGGCATTTTAATTTTATTTTTATCCTGTGGATTCTGCAAGTAGCTATCTTTGCTACCTCATTCTAGCAATCACAGCTTCAGGCCTAGCTATTTATAGGCAGGCCCATCTCTGATCTGATCTTCAGTTACATCTTTTAACTAGCTTTTGTTCCATCTAACCATTGTAACAAATTTCAGAGCGACAGCTTTATTTACCTACAGTAATAAAACAGCAAGAAATCCTCTCTCTTTCTCTCTTCCTCTCTCTCTCTCTCTCTCTCTCTCTCTCTCTCTCTCTCTCTCTCTTTCCAAGCAACTATGCATGTCAGTTTACACAGTGTCTTTTTGGCATGGAGAAGTGGTTTCCATAACAACTGAAGGCACTGTGACCGAGCCATCTCATCACGGGCTTAAGCTGGTTCTGCCTTCCACAAGAGGTCAGCCTGGTGGTTCTTCTTAACCTTTTATCCCCTAAGGAGGCAGCCTTCGTGCATGCCCCTTAAGCCACAGTCCAGTCCTCCTCTCTCTGGGAGAGAGGCGGGCATTTGCCATGGCTTGGTGCCCCAAGGCTTATGGCGGGTGTGGAGGGGGTGGTCCTTCTGAGCTGCGGTTCTGCCATTGCAGCTTGCGTCCAGGTGGGCAACGAGTGGCATCTTTCAGCCGCATTGGAGAAGCTGTGCAGACACTTGTCTTTCTGAGAGGCTGCATTTCAGTACTGATGATATTCAAGTCAGACCCCACAAATTCTCACTCACAGGCTCCGTAGACCTACAGATGGTAAATATCTCCTTACATATGATGTCCCAACCCAGTGCTGTTGAGTTTCCCAGCTGGCACCAGCGCCTGAGTTCAGACTACACAGAAAAAAACAAGAGAAGCACTTCAGGCAGGGTGATTTATTTATATATGTAATGGAATTTTATTTCATGTTTCTTTTATTAGATTTGATACCCCACCCTGCCCTGGCCAAGGCTGGACTCAGGACAGCTTACAAGCAGAATGTTATCACATTTGTTAAATAATTAGCCTGATCAAAAATTTGAACTTTGTACCTGTCAAAACCCCAATAACTGGAACCAGGACTTTAGAAATAGTAGTGGCATAGGAGGCTAAGAGCTCGTGTATCTAATCTGGAGGAACCGGGTTTGATTCCCAGCTCTGCCGCCTGAGCTGTGGAGGCTTATCTGGGGAATTCAGATTAGCCTGTTCACTCCCACACACGCCAGCTGGGTGACCTTGGGCTAGTCACAGCTTTTGGGAGCTCTCTCAGCCCCACCCACCTCACAGGGTGTTTGTTGTGAGGGGGAAGGGCAAGGAGATTGTCAGTCCCTTTGAGTCTCCTACAGGAGAGAAAGGGGGGATATAAATCCAAACTCTTCTCCTTCTTCTTCTTTATTGATAGTAAGCATAATATAGTAAAATTATTGTCTTTACAAGACACAGATTATATGTTCCCAGCAGTTTCTCCTCCCCTCCCGCTCCCCAATGAAGAGATATTCCCAGGAGAGAAAAGGGCCAGGGAAGGTGGGAGGAAAGCAGAGCAGTTTCACCCAGATGCACCCATTCTAAAAGGCAGATGACGATTCTCTTTCTCAGGCCAAAAGTGTGAGAAGGATGTCTGAATAAACAACATGGCAGGACCCAAACCACCTCTGGCGAGGATCATGACATGCACAGCCCCCCACCTGGCCTAAACCCTTCCCATTTGCATACCAGCTGTGATGAGGAAGGAGAGAGGAAGTCGGGACGCTAGTAGATTGGCCGGGGCCCCATCTTACAGACCCTGCAGAACTGGGTAAGGTCCTGCAGGGCCCTGATATCATCGGCTGGGAGGGAGTTCCGCCAGGCCAGGCCAGGGCTGAGAAAGCCCTGGCCCTGGCTGAGGCCAACCCAATGCCCTTGGGGCCAGCCAGATGAGCCAGGAGCCCTCCGTGGGCAGTGTGGGGAGAGGCCGTTCTGATAAATATTCATTATTTATTTAATTTATGTACACATGTGTGTGATGATGCCATCTCAAGCATACATCCAGGGAGAATCTTGGGCCTGTCAGCTGCCGGCAACACCCTTGCTATTAATGTTTGACTCCTGTATTTCAAACGCAGAAGCTCAGCCCCCCACCCCCCACCCCCACACGTGGCATGCACAGAAACAGTAATTCCTCAACGAGGGAAGGGGGATGGTTCCCAGCCCTCTCATTTTGATGCCCTGTTTCTGAAGGTCCTGTGCCAGTGGAACAGTTTCCGTGAGTGATTCTTTGCCCTTCCAAACAGGTCGTCATCTGGGGCGAGGGCTGTTCAGCAGAGGAGGAGAACGAAAGGGAAGACCCAGGTGCCGTCCAGCTTTGTTTTTCAACCCTGGAGGTCGGCGATTCGGTCACTGCACTTAGTGTCAGCCCTGTGCTTGCCTCTGATGGGAGGTACGTCTTCTGCATCCCCAGGACAGTCTTGGAAAGCCGTGTGGCCCTGGCTCCTCGTGGCTCCTGCACTCTGTGCTGCTTCCAGTGCCCTGAGCTCTTGTCGTTTTGCCTGGAAGCTGGGGTATGCATGGAGCGACTCATGCCGGAGGATTGTGCCTCGTCTGAGCCAGATGTTCAGCTGTAATGTCCACATGGCATACTTGTGGCAGGCCCACGTTACTACCCATTAGTGATGCCTTTAGAATCAGGGCTGGGTGAAGGTTTCATGCACACGCCACTTGGACATGGCGCCAGATGCACAGAGATGCTGAGCAAACCATGATTTGTACAGATTGGATTCTCCCATGGAAGAAAGGCTCCTTAGACTGGAGGAAGAGTTCAGACTTCAGCCAAAATGGAAGTGGGGGATAAATATTTCAACAAATACATGGATAAATGAGTAGTGAGATAGGGAGAAGATCTGCCATCACAATTGCACAAAATTGGAAAAAGCCAAATTGTGCCTCCTTGAGCAGTTCCCTGGTGCTTGTGCTGGGCTAGGTGGAATTTGGAGCAGTCCAGTCATGACAGGATCAAAAAGCAGCAGGTGTCTATTAGGCGGTGGGTGGACGACCCTTACAGGGAGTGATGAGGCAACTCAAAGGGAAGACTTAGTTGGAACAGGTCCCCGCTGCCAACTGGACTTCTACATTTCACCTGCACAATCCTGGTCTGATTTATACTTGCAAAAAATGAGGGGTTAAATGTTGCAGTGGTGGAACAAACTGCACTGGGCCAGGCTGTGGATGGAGTATCACATTTTTGGAATGCTCCCCTCTTGGAGCCGCAATGGCGTAGGAGGCTAAGAGCTCGTGTATCTAATCTGGAGGAACCGGGTTTGATTCCCAGCTCTGCCGCCTGAGCTGTGGAGGCTTATCTGGGGAATTCAGATTAGCCTGTGCACTCCCACACACACCAGCTGGGTGACCTTGGGCTGGTCACAGCTTCTCGGAGCTCCCTCAGCCCCACCTACCTCACAGGGTGCTTGTTGTGAGGGGGGAAGGGCAAGGAGATTGTCAGCCCCTTTGAGTCTCCTGCAGGAGAGAAAGGGGGGATATAAATCCAAACTCCTCCTCCTCCTCTTCTTGTTCTTCTTCTTGTTAAAAACTCCCTGCAAAAAGAAAATCAGTGCATCAGGCAAAGAAAAGCATTCCTCTTTGTTTTCTGTTGGCTGGAAGCTTTTCATTTCTAGTTGGAGAAGAGGAAAAAAAGCTGGAACTGACCACCTCACTGACCCTCTGCAGGGGAGCCGCCCCTTTCTCTGGAATGTCTGAAGTGGGCCTAATCAGCAAGCCCCTCGTGGCGGTCGTGGCTCGGAGGGTTCTTGTTTTGTTCTCTCGGGAATGTTCTCCTGGGAAAGTGGACACCAAGATGTGCAGCGTGATTGTGTGTGTTCTTTTAACACAGCTACCTTGTTGCAGTGGGGACGGAAGGTGGGAAGATCCACTTGTACAAATGGAAGCTGTGCAATCAGCACTCATCAGGCTCCAGTTGGACTTCCTGTGCGGTGACCAGCAGCAGGTAATTCCCTCTGATGAGGTTTGAGAGCCTCTGGAAGCTGAGCCCTGGTGTCCTTAATGCTGCGGGGTTCGGGCTGGCCTGGGCAGCTTGCTTTCTACCTTGGGGGATTGGCGCTTTTCACTGGGCAGTTTGTGGTATTTGGGCATTGGCTAGTTCCGCCTGCCTGCCTGCCTGCCTGCCTGCCTGCCTGCCTGCCTGCCTGCCTGCCTGCCTGCCTGCCTGCGTATCCCTTCTTGCAAAAACCTCATTCTCTTTCTTCCTTATTGCTGAGCTCTATGGCAATTATGAGAACATTGAAGGGCAAAGATCCTCCAGATTTCCTTGGCTCTTGGAACATGGGCTCCATCATGTTGCAGCAGCACACTCTGTGCAGGGTCTCGCAGTTCAAACTGTTCTGTGTGCCGGCATCTATGAGTGGCTCCGCCAGGTGTCTCGCTGCTTCAGTTTCAGTGGTGGCAACTTTCTTTAGAGGAGTGTCTGTTTGTTGCCAAACAGTTCTTCTGTGTAGGAGCTGCAGTGGCGTAGTGGCTAAAGCAGTGGCTAAGAGCAGGTGCACTCTGATCTGGAGGAACCGGGTTTGATTCCCAGCTCTGCCGCTTGAGTTGTGGAGGCTTATCTGGGGAATTCAGATTAGCCTGTGCACTCCTACACATGCCAGCTGGGTGACCTTGGGCTAGTCACAGCTTTTCAGAGCTCTCTCAGCCCCACCCACCTGACAGGGTGTTTGTTGTGAGGATGGGGGAAGGGCAAGGAGATTGTAAGCCCCTTTGAGTCTTCTACAGGAGAGAAGGGGGGATATAAATCCAAACAACAACTCCTCCTCCTCCTCCTCCTCTTCTTCTTCTTCTTCTTCTTCTTCTTCTTCTTCTTCTTCTTCTTCTTCTTCTTCTTCTTCTTCTTCTTCTTCTTCTTCTTCTTCTTCTTCTTCTTCTTCTTCTTCTTCTTCTTCTTCTTCTTCTTCTTCTTCTTCTTCTACTACTACTACTACTACTACTACTACTACTACTACTACTACTATCCTGCTGCCCTTCGGGTGTGATTAAATTAAAGGAAATTGTTAAGAGCAGTTCAGTTTAAGAATGGAGTTCTGCTGCATCTGTTACGGAAGTTGCTCTGATTTGGATTCAGTTTGAGTCTGTTTGGGTTGGGTGACAGGTTGAGAAAGTCATCCGTGTTACAAACAGAGGGGTGTTTGTTTTGCATGCTGCTTCAGCCGGCTCCTTGCTACAGCTCCCATCCCCGGCGGTTCTTAGCCTCGCAGCCTCCATGATCTCCAGCAGAGCCTTTTGGTGTCCAGAAAGGACCCTTTGCTGGCCCTTTAAAATCACAGAAGGTCCCTCAACAATGGGAGGGTTTGGCTTACTTCACGTTTATTACCTTGGATGTGCCTTCTCTGCTCCTGTCAAATCAGCCAGTCTAACCTCCATATCGCAGTTGAGGTGCTGAATCGGGGCCAGCAGCTTCTCTGCGATTCTTGGTCAGCTCCCAGTAGATACAGGATTTGAAGCAGGCCTTCTGTAGGCATTTGTGGTATGCTTGTTTTCCCATTAGAAGCCCCCAAACCCCAATATAAAGATTACAGATTACCCCACATTTGTTTATGTTCTGGGTGTACAAACCCCCCTTCCCCCCCCCCCCCACCCCCATTATCACTTGTGTTCCAATGCAGTTTTGAATTTAAACCATGTTCAGCTGAATTTCAAGGCGGGTTAAACTAAAGCTTTCAAATGACAGTTGAGTGATACGTGTGCATAGCCCTCACATACAGCACTTCACAATCCAGAGGAACCAAAATAACAGGATATGTGAACAATCATCCACATGGATTATCCACTCTGTTCCATTTGGGATTCTGGGCTGTGACTGCAGAATTCCTGTGAGATCACAAATGTTTGGATCTCTTGCCAGCTTTATGCTGATGACTTTTCCATTTTTCTGGATTGACCCCAGTGATTGTGCAGTTCTCTGCACACCCCAGATATGGAGGCCCGTAAGACACTTGGGACACAAGAGGGGACTGGTAATAGGAATCTCAGATATTTTACCTGACAGTTATCTATTTCATAGGTAGATCTTGGGTACCAATTGCCATTTTCATATAATAGTTGTGAGGCAACTTTTGCTTGATACATTTTTCATGCATAAGGCATATGTTGACGACCGTTGTTAAAGGAAAAATTAATAGAAGAACGGGTAATGGTAGCTTTTTCTTTGGACATTTTATAAATATCTACCATGTCTTCTTTCCAAACTGTGGTCTGCAAAAGGATAACCCAAAAGGCAGATATTTACTCAAAAGGCAGATAATCTGGAATGTAAAATGATCCCCCTTTTCCAATGATGAGACCATGTTGGGGAGCAGTTAATCCACACGCAAGAAACTTTTCACCTGTTCTACTGTCAGATCCCCAATGATGGAAACGAAGGCATCCTGACATCTACTGTCTGCGCTCCCATCTTCTAATTTTGAGCTATGTAACATTTTTCGAATACCATTATTTGGGATTTTTAAATAATTAATTTTCTGCTGATTCTGTTGGCAGTATTCAGAGAATAGTTTTAAAAGATGGTTCAGCCCTTGGCGGGGGAAAGGAAGAATTCCTGCATCATCCTCCTTCCTAATTTGGGCATGTGGCTGCCCAGGAGCGATCTACCTACGAAATAGATAACTGTCTGGTAAAATATCTGAGATCCCTATTACCAGTTTCCTCTTGTGTTTGCTCCAAATAATTTATATGGATATTAAATGAAATAGGGTTGGAGCTAATATACAGCCCTCTTACACTTCTGATCACTGGAATTGCCTTAGAAAGTGGCCCTTTGTTATCTGTTCTTGTTTGCTGTTGTTCCTGGTCATAAAATGTCAGTATGAGACCCAAAAGTCCCTTATCGGCCAGGATTGGATGTGGTGTTTGAAACCTTTGAACCATTCTTAGGGACTTGATTCCTGTGAGGAGTCTCTGCTTTGCATGCAGGAGGCCCCAGAGTGGACCGCCAGCAGCCCTGTAGGAAAAGGACCAGGCAGTGAGTGGGGGATGTGAAAAAGCACTGCCAGACGCCCTGGGGAGCCTCGGCTGGCCGGTCTCGGGAGCAGTCGTGGCCCGAGGGTCTAATGCTTTAAGAGGGATTTTTGGAAGGATAATGACAATACATAGAATATTCGTGGTTTCGGGGGATGAAATGGCATGGTGTGGTGGCCATGGCACGTTTCTTATCTACAGGCAGCAGTAATTTGATTATTCCGAGCTGGCTGCATTGCAAAGGAGCACACTAATTGGAGAAACAATTGACGTTCTCAGACCTCAGAGCCCAGCTGAGTGAGACATTTTGCAGTTGTGCAAGATGAATGAGGCACCCAACCCCTCATTGCCTCTCTCTTTGTTGCAGCCAAAGCCACTCTCTTGCAATCAAGCAGCTGAGGTGGAGGAAACATGTGGGCAGAGCTGGCCACGGCACTCCTGAGAGCAGCAGGTGGCTTCAGCTGGCGAGCTGTGGCGCTGACCATGCAGTGAAAATCTTCAATATCAATAGACACCGACTTTGAACAATGACCTTGAGTCACACCAGCGCTTTGGCTTGAATTATCTGTAAATCAGTTTTTAATTGCTTTATATGGTTTCCCTTTTTATTTTGCATTTCCTATTCTGACAACCCTTATTTATTAAAGCAGTTTCATGAATGTATGTTGTGTTGTGCGTTACTGTTCAGCATGTTCTTTCCTTCATTTGGACTCTGCTGTATACAGACCAGGGGTTGCCTTTGCCTTAGGGAGATGTGACTTGCAGTGAAACAAAGCAGAGAAATGTCCTCTCCCTTGCCTCAATTTGAATTGCTGATGTACTTCGTGTCTTTCCCCACATGATCGTGTGCCTGAGTCCTCACCCCCTGGCTTTTGTCTGGCCATCTGAATGGGGAGGACTCCGGACCATCAGGTGGTTTTGAAGTCTGTTTCAGAACTTTGAATCTGAGATGTAATTATGCCAGATGATTAGTAGCTGATTTCCTGATCTATGGAACAGGCGTGACCTGCTTTCTTGTTGCCACGAGACACCAGTGTGAGTTCAGGCTGCGCTGGAGAAAAGATGTTGTTCAGAGACCACTGATGCACTTGCTCACCAAATTCTCTAGCTCTTCAGCTACCCAAAACCATGGCATGGTGATGGGAGTTTCTTCACCTTCAAAACACCTGCCAAAAGGTATGGGGTGTTTCAGTAGAAATGTGTAGGAAGCATGAGGTCAGCTAATGATGAACTTTTGATCAATCCAACAAAGTAGTCCCTGTTCTTGCTTGTGGCCCTCCTGTCTGTGGAGAGCTGAAGCCAGAGAGATTGCCTGGAGCCGCCTGAGCCTGCCTGGGGAGCCATTGTTACCACCGGGGCTGCCTGGAGTTTGCCGGAGCTGCCTGAGTTGCTGTTGAGGTTGGAGGAGCTGGGAAGCTGTCGCTGCTGCTGAGGCCGCCCAAGTTTGCGCGGAGCTGGCTGCAATTATCCAAGGCGGTCGCGGCGGTCAGGGAGTTATCATTGTTATAAGGACCGTCAAGAGTTGCCTCAGGACTCCCTGGAATCATCTGAGGCCGCCCGGTGAACCATAGTTGTTGATTGGGGTTCTAGGGTCACCTGGAGCTACCTGGAACTGCCTGGAGTTAGATCACAGCTCCGGAATGAGACTTACTAAAGCTTCAGGGGTGAACTCGGACTGGGAGGGTGTTGAAGTTACGTCTCACAAGGTCTTTGTTGATGCTGCTGGCCTGGTGCTCCAAAGGTTCACATCGCGGTGGCGCAGCCTAGTAGGGTCCTGAGCCATAGCACTCCAGCCATTTTTATGGGAGATTTTTAAGAGCTCTAGGAGTTGTAGAGGCAGTTTAATTCCAATGGGTAAGAAGCAATGAAACGAGCCCAGGTGAAGGACATGAAGCAGGCCTGCTCTGTGCTCAGGGACAGACAGGGTAGGCTTGGTCAATTTCTTTGTGATTCTTGGA
This sequence comes from Sphaerodactylus townsendi, assembly GCF_021028975.2. Classification (NCBI taxonomy): domain Eukaryota; kingdom Metazoa; phylum Chordata; class Lepidosauria; order Squamata; family Sphaerodactylidae; genus Sphaerodactylus; species Sphaerodactylus townsendi. Next base: position 44,039,406 of record NC_059438.1, on the reverse strand, counting down.
GGGAATATGGGAGTGTTGAGCCAAGAAGTCTCCTTGGTGAGCTAAGGGGGAAGGGAAGGGTATCCAATGCCAGCACTTTGGTCCAGGGTGGGGGTTTTCTACTGTAGCCACTGTCTGAACATCACTTTGGGTTTGGCATTGGAAAGATTAATCCTCCCACTCCTCCTTGATGGTCAGGCTCCACTCCCAGGACAGACTTGTCATCATCTGTGAATTTCGATTTGATGTTGCAGCTGCTCCAGGCCAGCATTCCCTTGGGGGCTTCTTCCATAGGTGTTCAGAACTCCTGTTCCTCAGCACGTGGCCCATAACTCCCAACCATATAATCATGGGCCTTGTCAACTTTTACTCCTTTCCTGAACATATCTTGAATGTACTTCAACCCTGAAACCATCTTGTGGTTCACCAGAAATGAGATCTTTATCAGGTACTCCACACCTTCCTTTAGCACAAAGGACTGCTTCTTGAAGCTCTGAGATTCAGCTCCAGTGGGCAGGGCCACCGGCACAAACCAGAGTCAGTTTTGTTACCACCACATTTTGAATGCTGGGATCAGCAGCAATGGCTGCATTTCCAAACAGGGCCTCTTTGTACTTTCGTAAACTCTCATCATCTTTGCCTAGATCAGGGGTAGGGAACCTGCGGCTCTCCAGATGTTCAGGAACTACAATTCCCATCAGCCCCTACCCCTACCCAATTGGCCATGCTGGTAGGGGCTGATGGGAATTGTAGTTCCTGAACATCTGGAGAGCCGCAGGTTCCCTACCCCTGGCCTAGATCCTGGATACTCTTCTGGGCAGGGGGCTTTTCACTGATCGAGTTCTCATCCAGCAATCTGCGCCCGTTGCTCGGCCATCTCTGCAAGATCAGTCTGTGTCTCGCTGCTCTAGCCCTGCTGTTGCTGCCACCCCCAGATCCACCCCCAAATGTAATAAATAAATAACTATAGTTCAAGTATGTCAGTTGTACAAAGGGCTCCTAATCCAACGCCAAGCGCACAGCAGCAAATGATGCTTGTAGCCCATGTTGATGGCTCGTTCTTGATGCCTCCTGGGATGGGGACTTCCCCTGTGAATCAGAGAATCTATTTGGCTGTTCTCTGTGTTGCTCCTCGTGTAAAGAAAATTAATCGTTTCTCCCTTGATTCATACTTGAGGTCAGGGACAAATTTGCTTTGACTCCAGCAGTGAGCCAGTTTGGTTTCTCAGCCTTCAGGTCTTTGTATTTATTGCAGCAATATGTATGAAATTTCTGGTGTGCCACATTGGGAACCGCTGGCCTTCAGTGCTCTCAGGTGTGTGTGTGTGTGTGGAGAGAGAGACTAGGTTTACTCAGGTTTTACCCAGAGCATGCATAGTGGGACATAAAAGCAGAAGCCACAGTAACCAGAGTTATGGGTGGTCCTGTAGAGGAAAAAAACCCTGAAGCTAGACCACCTCACTAAATGGGGGCTTGGAGTTGAACCTTCTTTGTTTGAGAAAGGCACCTCTGCTTTCAGGTTGCAATGATTTTGGTCAGGAAGCTGTGGGTCAGGTTTTCTCTATTTTATTAGTAAAACAGATTTTTTTGCAACAATTTGTTAAAAATTGAATTTCCATGCAGTATAAGGGGTATACAAGAAAGGTTCCATGTACTTTTTTGTTTTAAGTTCTGGCAGTTCCAGTCTAGGTTAAAGCATCTGTGCACTAACATTATTGGAAGATGCCATCGGGGCACAGCCTCATCATAAATTTCTACAGTACATTTTTGCTGTTGTATTTAAAAAAGAAAAGAAACAACCATTAAATAGCTATAGTCACTTTGTGGATCTTATTTTTCTGCAGGACATTTTTTTAAAAAATGTGGGAGAAACTACGGTTGCATTTGAGACAAAGATGTACAGCATGATTTAAACCTAATAAACAGCACACAGTCAGTATTCACAAAGAGTTACAGACACACACTCACTGCCAACAGTCCAATACTTCTTGATTTTTTTGTGTGTGTTTCCTGCTATGTTGGAATAATATTTTCTACAGAAATTTGTGTATACATTATATACAGTATTATTGTCCTTTTTCGAAAAGTAGTTTTGTATTCAATAAAGTCCTGATGAAGTCTTATTAATAAATTAAGAGAATACTGTCAACACACATACGTACACACACACACACACCAGACGACACCTTCAGTGGTTAGTGCTCAAACGGAGTAATGTGATCTACTTCCATGTGGTAGACGTAACACTCTGTTGTCCTAACACTGCCTGGTGCCTCCATGACTTCTTGGTAGTGAGGGGTGTTCTGGGAGAGATTTTGCCCCTCCCCCAGTGGATTAAGATTTGCAGGTGAGAGAACCGGGAAGGAGGCATTGAAGTCAGCTGCAGTGACTTGTTTGATCACCTCTCTTCCAGCACCACTGCTGGACTTGGGAGTCATCTGAGGGCATAGGGCAGGGAGGGGCCATCGTGGCAGCCACGCCCCTCTTTTGAAAGCTTTGACACAAAATTTAGGGGGGAAACTCTAGTTCTGACTTCAAGCATTGTTGCACTCCCTGCAGGCCTCTAACATCTGGGGCTAGAACTGGAGTGACAGACGGCCTTCAGCTTTGAGCAAGGAGCTGCGGCTTGTTTTCTGTGTCCCATGGGAATCTCTGATGACACAATAGGTCTTGCTCCTTTTTCAAGGAATCTGCTGCAGCCGGTGAACCAGATAGGGCAGTGCTGTAGACAACAACACCGCCTCTCTCGTGCCACTGCCGGCATTCAGCCAGTTCCAGCACCAGGCTTCAAAAGGTGCCTCTGCCCCTTTTGCACGGCTACTACGTGGGCAAGACGGATGCAGTGTGAACCAGGGCTTAAACATGCACATAAGATTAGGCTCACCATGTAAGGCATGTGCTTGAGCATCATCCTTGGCTCATACGTGCTGTAGAAGAAGGGGGAGCAGGGAGCAGCAGACATGTTCTCGAGTTGTGGATGTGTAGCTGCGTAGGAGGAAGGGCTTCAGCAGGTGCGGCACTTGCCGCTGGTGCAGTGGGGGGCCCAGAGGGGACCTCGCCAGCTGAAAAGTCTCTCTGCCATGTAGTTGTAAAAAAGGGGGAGGGGTTCCTCTTTGGCTCCAACCTGCAGGGCTGCACTTGGTTCAAATCCTGTTAGTCTTCAGACTGGCAGAAATCCTGGTGAGTTTGTCAGAGGGGGGATGAACTCTCTGAGTTTAAAACATTTGTTTTTTTCCCAATTTGAAGGAAAGGAGGTTCTACTTGCACGCACGCACACACACGCAACACAAGCACACACACTATCCCAGCAGACACAATTCAGACTGGCTGATGTTCAGATCCCGCTGCCGCTCACACACACAAGTACAAAACAAGGGGCTGTGGCTCTGCAAACTTTGGCTGCAGCAGCCCCCCCGCCCCGCCCCCGCCCCTCCTGCGGAATTCACTGTACTGCAATGATGCTGTGGTTTAAATCAAGCCAACTTAGGGGAGGGGACAACCACCACCATTCATCTTATGACACTAAGACTTGGCTACCTGTCCTCAGCCACTGGCCCCAAGTTTGCACACAGATGGTTGGCACTAGGACCCATCTCTCAGCAGAAGAGGCGGCTGTGCAGACCTCCTCTTGGATGGACTCTTTTATCAGCTGCTCCACCTGGGCTGTCTCACGTGAGCTGCAGGCGTAGTGGAGCTCGGCCAAGTGCAAGTCTTAGTGCCACCACAGCTGGGAGGGTCCCCCCCTCTTGAACAAAGGCCCAGAAATAAACGTCAGCCTCGCTAACTAGTGCCAACCGCCTCAAACAGCTGTGAGTAATCCCTGCACAACAAACATTAGCCATTTCAGCTGACAGATCTCAGGTATGATTCCTCTCTCGCACTTTCCCCCCTTTTTCTTTTTTTTTGCACATGGCTCAATGTTTTCAGTAGCTGCATAAAGCTTCGCGACACTGGTGTGGCGTTCATGTTGTCTTTTTTTTGCGAGTGTCAAGGTTATGTTTTTAGCCACCAGGAGGCATTTGGGAAGAGACATGGTTTGGTTACTTTCTTCGTGCAGAAATAACAATGTCCACAAGTAAGGCTACAGATCAACCTCTGGGGAACCTGCTCCATTTGGCCTGCTTTTCCACCGCTGTGAAGCTGATCCATCCTTGACAATGGCCTTGCAACACTTATTCCTCTGTGATAAGAGTAAGGATTCTGTAGAAGGCAAGTGTTTGATACAAGATGTTCAGTCCAGTCATTAAGTACTAAAAGCAGTACAGGAAGCTCTGATCCCCCGTTGCTACAGGCCAGAGACCATCACACGGAAAGAGGGCGGCATGTGTCTGTGCCTGGGGCTGGAGTTGGGGCTGACACACGGGCTGGCGCAACTTGCATCGATCCCTCCTATGGATGGCAAATAGGCGTGGTGAAGGATGGGCAGCTGCAAAGACAGGCGACGCTGTATGCTGTGAAGAGAGCAGCAAAGGATGAGCAAAGAAGTAAGAACAGTCACTTCCTGTCATTATGGACCATGGTTCCAAAACAGAACAGATGCACCAGCAAGTCTACCTTCGCAACTGGCAGGGACGTAGGGCATGGCCACGCCTCCCCAAGCCTCGCCCCTGGCCTAGCACTTATAAAAGCAGCTCTCCAAGGCCGGGGGCGGCAGACTCCCCCGCCCTGCCCTCCCCAGCCCCCCACCAGCTGGGCTCCCAGCCGGCAGCTGGCAGTTCCTTCTACCCTCCCCTCTGGGCAGAGGCATGGAGGGAAAATGGAGACCGGTGCAAAATCTGAATTTGCCCCCCCCCCCCCAGTGATGCTGGAATCCACCGCCAAACAGCATCACTTTCAATGGTGTTTAAACTAGAGAGCCCAAATTCTTTTAAATCCACCTTAAAGGGAGAATCTGGGTTCCCCAGTTAAACAACATTGAAAGTGATGCTGTTTTGGGGTGGATTATCCCCCATCCCTGAAACAGCATCAGCCTTCTCAATGTGGCGTGGTGGTTAAGAGCAGGTGCCATTTGTTCCTAATCCTGGAGGAACCGGGTTTTGATTCCCTTGCTCTGTCAGGCCCTGAGCTGTGGAGGCTTATCTGGGGAATTCAGATTAGCCTGTGCACTCCCACACACGCCAGCTGGGTGACCTTGGGCGAGTCACAGCTTTTCGGAGCTCTCTCAGCCCCACCCACCTCACAGGGTGTTTGTTGTGAGGGGGGAAGGGCAAGGAGATTGTAAGCTCCTTTGAGTCTCCTACAGGAGAGAAAGGGGGGGATATAAATCCAAACTCTTCTTCTTCTTCTAAACTGAGGACCTTATATTCTCCCTTTAAATTCACGCCGAAGGGGCTGGATTTAAAAGGAGAATCTGGGGGAATTTGGGGGGTGCCTGCTGTCAGGGGGTGCAATTGTTAAGATAGAAGCACCAAACTTTTAGGGTATCTTTAGGAGATTCTCCTAATTATACCACCCAGGTTTGATGAAATTTAGTTCAGGGTGTCCAAAGTTATGGACCCTCAAAGGTGTAGCCCCCATCTTCTATTAGCTCCCATTGGAAACAATGGAGGATGGGGGCACCCCCTTTGGGTGTCCATAACTTTGGACCCCCTGAACCAAACCTCACCAAACCTGGGTAGTATCATCAGGAGATTCCCCCAAACAATCCCTGAAAGTTTGGTACTGCTAGCCTAAACAGTGCACCCCCTGCAGGCCAAAAACCAAAAAAACACTAAAATGTTTTAAAAACCCACAAACGGGTGGGCGGAGCTTTGGACATGAATGTGGGGGGCGGTTGAACCCGAAAACCCCCCCTTACCTATGTCCTTGGCAACTGGTATTTAACACCAGCCATATTTTGAACTGGTTGAGGCTGAAGGACCAGCAGCATGGACTCTACCAGTAGACTGTTTTATTCAGGATGACATTCACCTACTAGCATTTCTAAATTATGAGTGTAGAAGAAGAGTTGTTTTTTCTCAACTGTAAGGAGTCTCACATTTCCTTCCCCTCCCCCTGCAACAAGTACCTTGTGAAATAGTTGGGGTTGAGAGACTGCAAGAATTGTGACTGGCTCAAGGTTATCCAGCAAACTTTATGTGGAGGACCGGGGCATCAAACCTGGTTCACCAGATTACAGTCCACCACTCACATGGAGGAGCAGGGAATCACATTCAGTTCACTAGATTAAAGTCTGCCACTCTTATCCACTACACCATGCTGACTCTTTAATTTGTGTCCTTTTATGCATGCTATGTATTTTAAGTTTTATGTTTTATTTACATTGTAAAATGTTTTGAGTTCCATAAGTGGAATGGCAGCTAGAATAAATAAGTAAATTGATTCACTCACGTAAGAGCTAAAATACAGATAAAGGTCTCTCTTTCACGACAAGAATTGTAACAAATACGTTAGTGTAGCTTTATTTTACTATTGTTTTGAACCTAATAAAATTGTCAAGGTGGGAATAGGCAGAGACACTCATCCTTGTTCCTGAAAAATCACTAGGATGGCACCTTTGATGTGAACTGAATTTCCCAACTCAAGCTAGCCTGGGACACAACCGTAGATTATTTCTGCTTTTGTAGATGCAGCTCCAAGCAGAGATACAAACTGTATTTTCAATACAAATGTGCATTTAAACAAAACAAAAACAAAAAAGTTATCTGGGGAGAGTGTGGCGAATTTGGTCTGAAATACTTTAAACAAACTGGCTTCCAATGGTGGAATTTATGGCATGTTGAAGTCTCTGCAAAATGTGAAAGATCTTTGCTGCTAAAATACCAGCCAGGGAGATGTGAATCACCAGCTGGTCAATGAGTGACCAGGAGATAACCCACATTGCTTCAAGAAACTTTCCTCCTCAGTAAAGCATGAAAATGGAGGTTTTTGAGACTCATTCTGGTGATGGAAGGATTCTAGAAAGCTGGAAGGATGAATTACAGCTGGAAGCCACATGGAATATAACTAAACACAGCCAATCCCCACCACTTTTTAATGCTGGAAAATAATCGTATAGATGAAGAGAGATTTTTTTTCTGTGCTGATGATAGTACCATGGTGAGATAAGCCTTTTCTCTGGGAAACCATACATCAGAATGGTTTCTGCTCTAGCAAACCTAGAAACCATGTATGGAGGTTAAATAGAAAGAGATTGGAGTAGGTCTCACTTTATAAATACTTGGGCGTTGTGTTTCAATCTTCTAGATCCAGAACTGCTCACATATGTGAGCCGCAAATGTGTCCAAAAGCTCCGGCGCCATTCAAAAGTATTTTTGGCATAGAGGTGGTCGTTGTATCCCAGCTGCCACTAATTTATTTAAGGCCAAATCATTGGAGCAACTACTATATGGTGCCCCATTAACTATTACTGGCCCTTTTCACAACCTTGAATGTATTCAATCCAAATTTTTGAGGACTATTTTACAGCTTCCAAAGAATATCTCAAATACAACAGTGCGAGTAGAGACAGGATTGGTGCCAGTTCAGTATTGCCTTAAATTGATTCACTGCCAGAAGGGTCTGGTGAGATTGGTGATCAATCCATTTATTTAAGAATATAAGAACATAAGAAAGAGCCTGCTGGATCAGACCAGAGTCCATCTAGTCCAGCACTCTGCTATTCGCAGTGGCCCACCAGATACCTTTGGGAGCTCACATGCAGGATGTGAAAGCAATGGCCTTCTGCGTCTGTTGCTCCTGAGCACCTGGTCTGCTAAGGCATTTGCAATCTCAGATCAGGGAGGATCAAGATTGGTAGCCATAGATCGACTTCTCCTCCATAAATCTGTTCAAGCCCCTTCTAAAGCTATCTAGGTTAGTGGATATCACCACCTCCTGTGGCAGCATATTCCAAACACCAATTACAAGTTGCATGAGGAAATGTTTCCTTTTATTAGTCTCTCTCCAGCAGCAACTTAATTTCAGTGTATGCCCTCTGGTTTTAGTACTGTGAGAAAAAGAGAAAAAATTCTCTCTTAACATTTTCTACCCCATTCATAATTTTATAGACTTCAATCATATCCCCCCTCAGATGTCTTCTCTCCAAACTAAAGAGTCCCAAATGCTGCAGCTGCAGCCTCTCCTCATAAGGAAGGTGCTCCAATCCTTCAATCATCCTCGTCGTCCTTCTTTGCACTTTTTCTATCTCTTCGATATCCTTTTTGAGATGCGGCAACCAGAACTGAACACAGCACTCCAAGTCCGGTCGCACCACGGCTTTCTATAAGGGCATGACAATAGTTGCAGTTTTATTATCAACTCCTTTCCTAATTATCCCCTGCATAGAGTTTGCCTTTTTCCCAGCTGCCATGCATTGAGTTGACATTCCCATGGAACGATCAACTAAGACGCCCAAATCCCTTTCCTGGTCTGTGACTGATAGCACTGACCCCTGTAGCATGTATGTGAAGTTTGGATTTTTTGCCCCTATGTGCATCACTTTACATTTTGCTACAATAAACTACCTGCCTGGTGGAACACTCTACCACCAGCTGTCCAGGCCCTGCGGGATCTTGGTGAGTTCTGCAGGGCCCAGACTGAGTTGTTTCACCAGGCTTTTTGGGGGACCAGCCGATAATATGCGCCCCCGACTTTTGCTGTCCCATACACTCTGGACCCATAACAACTGTGGGGCCCTCCGCTCCCCTTCCTCTTTTTCTGGGAGAGTTTCTATGAGTTTTAAGTCAGTTGCCAATACTTTTGTATTCTTTTGCATAATTTTGATTGTCTTGAACGAGGCACTGTTTAATGGGGTTTTAATGGGGTATTAATGTTATGGTTACTGTAACTTGTATTTATTTATTTGCTTCAACACTAGTCTGTTTTATTCATCCTGTTGTTCACTGCCCAGAGCCCTTTAGGGGAGGGGCGATAGATAAGAATGAAAAATAAATACATTTGCCATTTCTTAGCCCACTCACCTAATTTATAAAGGTCCACTTGGAGCTCTTCACAATCCTTTGCGGTTCTCACCACCCTACATAATTTGGTATCATCTGCAAACTTTGCCACCACACTACCCACCCCTACTTCCAGGTCATTTATGAATAGGTTAAAGAGCACTGGTCCCAAAACGGATCCTTGGGGGACACTACTCCCTACATCTCTCCATTGTGAGAACTTCCCATTTACACCCACCCTTTGCTTCCTGTTTATCAACCAGTTTTTAATCCATAGGAGGACTTCCCCTCTTATTCCTTGATTGCTGAGTTTTCTCAATAGTCTCTGGTGAGGAACTTTGTCAAAAGCCTTTTGGAAATCCAAGTAGACAATGTCCACTGGTTCCCCCTTATCCACATGCCTGTTTATACCCTCAAAGAACTCTAGTAAGTTTGTAAGGCAGGACTTGCCTCTGCAAAAGCCATGCTGACTCTTCCTCAGCAAGTCTTGCTTTTCTACATGTTTTATAATTTTATCTTTAATGATAGATTCTACTAATTTACCAGGAACAGATGTCAAACTGACTGGCCTGTAATTTCCACCTGGGTCCCCCCTAGTGACCCTTTTCTTAAAGATTGGTGTGACATTTGGCCATCTGTCCAGTCTTCTTGGGGATGGAGGGATCAGATTTCAGGGATAAGTTGCCTATTAAAGTGAGAACATCAGCAATTTCATGCTTGAGCTCTTTAAGAACTCTTGGGTGAATGCAATCTGGGCCAGGGGATTTGGTAGCATTTAGTTTATCAATGGCTGCCAGAACTTCTTCCTTGTCTACCACTATCTTCGCTAGTTCCTCGGATTCATCTCCTAAGAAGCTTGGTTCAGGTGCAGGGATTTTCCTCACCTGCTCTTGGGTGAAGACAGATGCAAAGAATTCATTCAGCTTCTCTGCAATCTCCCTGTCATCCTTTCCCCTTGGCTTAGACTAGTACACCAGAAACTGTCATACTGTGGTCTCTCATGGCAATTAATTTCAACTATCAACCATGACAGAGCCAGAGATCTTATTAAGTAGAGGATAATGGATGTTGAGAGACAACACGATCTTAATAGGCTCAATAATCCAATTTTTAATACAACAAATCTTAATAAACCTTTTGCTCCCCTTGTGGCTACCTGAGAGACCAATTAGTAGTGAGGATGAACACTGGTGCACAGGTTGTTACTTTCGCTACTTTTTTGGTGTGTGCTACGGAAATATTACCATGCCTTTTATAGTTGGATGAGTTCTTAAAAAATCACCCAAATTAGATATTTTAAAAACTTCTTTCAGAAAGGCCAGGGAGTCATTAGTCTGCATTGCAAAGGATCCTTCAATAACATAATTGTTAATGTGACATGGCGATTTAATATTAAACTCTTCAGGAACCTTAACCCTCCTTCAGTTTAAAGCATCCCAGGTTTTTGTTGTGGATGTGAGAAGTAAAAGTGGTGCCACTTACTGTTCTGGGGAGTTGATGTCTTCTATAAAGTCTTTGCCTGTTCTTGAGGGCTCTGTGGTATTCCATGGGGCTTGTGGATTTTGATCAAGGTGATTTTTCAATACAGCTTTCTCAATATCTATGTGAAAGGAAACTACACCTTTTAATTGCAGAACAGCAGACCATCCTAGGGTCTACAGCAACGTGTTTTAAAATTTTACATAATGTGCAGCAATGGTTCTTGTAGCCCTAAGAAAATATTCAAACATTTCAAATGTCAGAACAATCTGCAGGATAGAAAACAACAATTCATGAGGGATCAACAGCAGGCTCAACGGCCACAGCCACTGGTCAGATCAGCTGCCCTCCTAAGCAGGAACATTTTAAAAACCATTTTCTACATGTTGAGTGATTTACCCAAATGATTGTCCTTTCTCAAGAAATTCCAGAGGAATAATGCTATTTTTTGAACTCAAACCTTTCTTCAGCTCCTCTGTTTCCCACCCCCCACTTCCAAAAACCTGGCCCTCAACAGCTTTTGCAGTCCCAGCTGTCCTGGTGCTTCTTCTGGCTCGTGTCCTGCGCAGGCAGATCTGACCTCCACAACACTGACTCTGAGACCAGAACTTCTCAGTTGTGTGGCAGCCACTTTCCCATATGGTGATCTCATGCTGTTGTGGGTATCACACAGCCACATCTGCATGGGTTTTACAACACTCACGCCTGCTTGTCCTATGGCAATTCAATGGGGAATGGGAGCAAATTCTGGTCCGCTGTGGGTAGTGAGAGTCACTCATGTTATATTCTGCATGCAAGAGCCAACTATTACATGTGAAGCAACCCAGAATTAGGAGAGGGTTCCTCCGGTTGAGAAGTCATTGACCCCCAGTATCAGTCCCTCCAGGAGATCTTTAAGAGACAAAAGTGAAGATACTCCTTAGCTTAAGTTGGAGGATGGTGAGGCAGTGAGCTATGCTAGCATTGCACATCACGCACATGCGTGTGCACACACACACACACACAGCCCTTTCAAAGTTTAAAATTTCTTAAAGGTTTTGAAGGGAGATTAGGCACCAAACACTGCCATTTCCCCTAAGCCTCCTGACAAGTTGTGTCAGTGAAGAAATTGACTGATTTGTGCATGGAATGCTTACCTCAGGGCTTTTAGCTGCACAGTGGGGCTGCAGTGTGGTCTCCTCACATTTCTCTGATTACACACAAAAAGGCATTCACTACTTGTTCCACAGCATGCTTGCTGAAGTCTCAGTGGGCCTCTGCTTTTCCTGGTTCTCTTAAATCTGCCCATCAACTCCCTCTTAAAGGCACAGATCTCATCACACCTGGGCTTTGTTAAAGCCCTTTAAATTGCAGTTATATTGATATACCTGTGATTGCAGTTATATCAACATTGTAGCACATTTTAAAAAATAACCCCCCGCCTCAAAGGAAAGAGGTAAAACAATTCCCTGGACCACACTCTGCTGAAGAAGGGGATCATGTCCTAGAAGAGATATTCTCCCCACCCCCCACCAACCCCCAACACACAGATACACTGACACACACAGAGTTCCTGCTGCTGCAGCCTTGGGAGGAGAGACAGACTTGTTACTAACAGTTGGCCCACTATTCGTAATTCATCCTACAGACATGCCTCCCCCCCCGCCCCCACTGTTGTTAACGGCAATAGTTCTGGAAGTGAGAGCAAGAGGGAAATGGCTGATCTGGCATTTGGAGGTTTTCAAATGCTATAAAAGATGGCAAATTTGCAGTGATTTTCTGCTTATATCAATATATTGATATACCATATAAACTACTCCAAAACCAAGGTGGTGGTCTTCAGAAGATGGGCCAGGAAATTTGTGTGGAGTATCTTGAGTACACCAATAGAACAAAGTAGCTCCTACAAATATCTGGGATTAATATTCAATGAGACACTTTCTTGGAAGGCACATTTGACATCCTTGCGTGCAGCAACTTTTAAAAGTATGGGGTTAATTGTTAAATTCTTTTTTTTCTAGAGGGGGCTGTTCATCAGTAAAGTGATTCCTTGTATGTTATATGGGATAGAAATTTGGGGCTGGGACAAATTTATTGTGGACCCTATTGAGAAAATTCAAAACACATTTATGAGAAGAATTTTGGGTCTTCCTAAGTGATCACCTATAACCCTTATGAGAGCGGAATTAAGATTACCCTCCATAAGAGCGCGTGCTAAGACACACATTTTAAAATATTGGAGGAAGCAGTGATCCAGTGATCCAAACTCTATGTGTCATCAGAGTCTGATGTTGCATCTGGTCCAACAGAAATCTTGTTCAGAATATCTTACTTTAATTCAAGCATGCTGTTCCATACTAGATGATGTTCTCAATAGTGGCAGCCAGGAAATGGCCCAGAGGGACCGGATCTTTCAGGTGGATGCAGTAATAGATAGAGATTGAATTAATCAGTCCAAAGTTGCCCTCTTCTTTCAACTTTTTAAGAAGGACTATTTTAGGTCACCATATTTAGAGAACTTGTCAACTATTTTAGAATGGCACTTACTAACCTGAGATTCCAGGCTACACCAATGACAGTGTTTAGAGCACGATGTAGTAATATGCCGGTATCTAACTGTAGATGTATTTGTGGCAGTGAGGCAGATGAGGACATTCTGCACTGTGTTTTGGAATGTCCTCTATATGATGACATAAGGACTAAATATATTAAAGGATTTCTCCCAATTGTGGGGCATACTGGCAACACTGGGAATGCTGATTTGTGTACAATCTGATGGTGATCCATACATTTCCAAGTAGCACTTTTTGCTCATGTTGCAAGAAGGATCAGACTACTTATGGTGTCATAATGATGTGTTTTATTATTTGACAGGGATATTTGTATTAGTACTAATCAGTTTGTTTCAGTCTTATTGGTATATGGGGTCCTTTTGTGCATGTACTACTGCTACTACTATACTGATATACCAATACCATCAATAACAAAAAATTAATTAATAACAAATGTGAAAAGGAGGAAGGGGAGGTGTGTGCACAGGAGAGCGAGGAGTGGGAAGGGCTGGGGTGGGTAGAGGGAAGATGTTGGGGGCAAAGTTGTGCTTACTCACAAATCTCCCCTGCTGTGCCTTGTGCATAATGTGCCTAGGATAGCCCTCCTATTGCCGATTAACTGCAGCAGGGAGCACAGCATGAGAGGCACACTTCCTCAAGACTATCTGCACACCTTGGCTTGATTTGACTGCTACATACCTTTGTTCTCTGTAAAGTTGCCTATACTGAGAATATCATTGAGCTCTTGATAGTGGTTTTGCCTGATATACGTGGTCTTCTCAGGAGTGTCCTGAAGCTGCATAGTGACTTCTTCTAAAGATTTGTCCAGCTGTTAAAAAAAGAAAAAAGATATTGGAAGAGTATTAAAGCATGTTTTGCAATCTTTTTGTACACTGAAGGCTGGGATTTCCCCTCCCTTGTGGCACACAGAATACATATATAAATTGGCTGAGTCATTTGGGCTGGACAAGCCAGAAGCATTTCTATGACCTGTTGGCTTCTTATATTTTAAGACTGAGCCTTTAAAAGTGGATTGATCTTAGATTTTTTTTTAAAAAATCACAAGATACTTGCTTGTAATGTCATTGTTTTTAGGAGTAGATTTTTGGCACTGACCTCTGTATTCCCCTTCGGAATCTTTGTCAGCAAGTGAACATCAAAATGCAATTTGGGATCAATATTTTCTATTCTGTTTGAAGGAACAAGAGATATAAGTGTTTCATGTTCGTGACCAGATGATGATATTAAGAGATGCCACAGAAGAAGAAATCTTTAAAAATGACCTATATGGAACAAGGTAGCCCACGTCTCTTCCAGTTTGACCTAGATATGTCAAAAGCAATGGTATTTTATGTCTAGATGCAAGTTGTGGTTAAAATGAGCAGAGGTGCTCTAAAAACGGTGTTTGATATTGCGTTTTATTTTGAATTAAATGTGCTCATCTTTTTTATTCAATTAATTTTTTAGGAAGTGAACAGGAGATTTAAAGAATGGTGCCAACATTTACGAAATTGAAATATTCCATGGAATATTTAAAAAGTAACGATATGATGTATTTATAGAGGAAAACCCCCAGGATATCATCTTGGAGAAATTTAAACAGCATAATTCCTACACAGCCTTATAAACTTTTTCCATAATGTTCTAAACTACATATTTATTTTTGACTCAGCTTTAACATCCCTGTTATGAAGAACATGTTATTAGATACTGAATGTGTCAAATATTCAACCTGTATAGACATTTTGTTTTTCCTGGAGGTTAAGTGGATGTGGACAGCTGCAATGCTGGCAGTGCTTCATCCTTTCAAGGAGAGGGTGTGGCAGATATATGGCCATTGGATGACCTCTGATGGTGTCAGTCCCTCTCAAAAGGGCATCCTCACTCAACACGTTGGGCTCACCACATCATCACTAATGGAGAATCTGTGGCTGTGGAATCTGAAGTGGATCACAAATGAGCCACTGCATTGTGGGAAGGCTGCTGCAGGCTTTTCCTCCAGCTTCCCTCAGGGCCGGCGCTCAGCACCCTTTGCTCACGGCCTCATCCTTCATTAGCAGCGGGATTCTTGAGGCTGCAGAAGAAGAACAAGGGCGGGGCCAGGCAGGGTCCTGGGTCACACGGGGGGCTAGAAAGAGGCCTTCTGTGGGGGGCGGCAGTGGCTGAAGTCCCTTGGAGGCTGTTCGCTGTTTGGAGGCTCTATTGGGACTCAGGGCTTCTACACGGATGGAAGTTCTTCCCATCCAAACTGTGGGGGATTCCACACAGGGCAAATATGATGAGTGTATACAAATACAATACAAAACATTTGGGGGGAGGGGACTTGGCACAGGTCCCATCCCCAAAACGAATTTGCCCCATTTTATTTCGCTCAACCCGTATTTTTGGAAATTGCTGAACAAGCCACCCTTCTGCAAAATCCCGGATTGGAGCCGCTCCCGCACAAACCCAAATGGCGGCACCAGAACCAACCGGGCCCGTAACGGCGACAGTGAGCGCTCCAAAGAGGGGGCAGGCGTGTCCCTGGGCAGCTGAATGGCCGGTCTCACCCCCGGCAATTGGCACGCTGAGGCGCACAGGCACTTGGGTGGAGCAAGCCACCTATACCAGGCAGCACGCGGTGGCCTCGGCCTCTTTTTCGACGCATCGAGGCAAACGGAGTGGTTTAGTGGCAGTAGCAGTATAGGTCTTTGTGCAGAGATGGCGTCGGAGAAGCGGGGTGGGCGCTTAGCCCTTCAGGTTGGACAAAATGTGGGGATGGAGGCACCTCCCATGTTTCCAGTTGAGGAAGGGCACTTCTCCCCTTTCGATGTAGCCAAGCTCAGCAGCCTCCACCCTATTGGGCAGGGGATCCTGCCCTGTGTCCCACGGAGGGCGCTACAACGGGTTGGTGGTAGGAGCCTTTGGGATTCGAGGAGGCGAGCGTAACAGGGCACTCCCCCCTGGCATTATGGCCCTCCTTTTAGGTATGAGCTCCTGAGTGTGTCAAGCGCGCGCAGGGTATCTCGAAGGGGGGGGGGAGGTTTTTTCTGCGGGGGGTATGGGTCCTCCTGGCGAGGAAAGGCCCGGGGTGAGTGGAATACCAGGGCTTGCTGGACACAAGCTCTGTGTTAGTACTCATTTCTGGACGAAGATTACCGTACCCCTTCAATTTCCTTTACAGCTGCATGGGCACGAGGCGCTTTTAAGCGGCTGGGGTCGTGGGTTGCTGATTGTAGTGTAGTTTCCCATCAGGCTGACGAGGGTGGGTCATTATGGCCCCTCTTCCGTGGGGCTGGATCTCAATCAGCCCCTCTCTCTTAGTCTCCCCTGGATTACAGCAGGGTTGTTAAGGGGGACAATGTTGGTCTCCGCAGGGGCGGAAGTATTTGGCACAGTTTGGCAAACGAACCAGATGAGGAAAGAGGGGGGCTGGATCCCATTGGGGTGGTTAGGGGGCTGGTAGGGACGGCCTGTTCCCAGTCAGCCTGCACCCCCCCCTTCCTGCTCTGGTCGCTTACCACTGTTCTACCACACGAGAGGTGGTGGGGGGTTAGAGTGGTTTTGGATGATTTTTTAATAAAAATAAAAATAAATAAGACATGACTTAGGAACAACAAGGCAGTCGGGGGAGAGAGGCTGCTCTGAGTTTGTGCATCACTTTACAGTATATGACTATGGTATTTCATGACTATTCTTTATTTCAGCAGGGGAGTGGCGCTTGTCTAGCGACTCGGGCTCCCCAGCTGGTCAAGATGATGCTGCCGGCGATGCAGGGGAACCCCTGGCAGCTGCGGCGATGGAGGGATTGCAGTGATCCCGTGGACCAGGGTGTGCAGACAGCGGTACGTTGGCCCATCCATTCCCTGGTTCGTGGACTTCCAGCGTCAACGCATCCTGGGTCGGAGCCAGTCCTGGTTTTCTTTCCCTGCAGTGAGGGGCAGGAAGGGTTTGCATGAGAGGCAGCGGTGGTGGTAGAGCTGCTTGCTTCATAAGAGGTACTGGGCTGTCGTTCATCCCCCTTTCCATTATAGGCACTGTTCAGAACACCCATGGCAGGCCAGGCAGCTACCAGGAGTCACCCCCTCCCACAGCACGGTTGTCGGGTGGCCGGGGGGGGGGGGGGCAGAAAAAACAAGCTTCTTGGCAATAGACATGCATGTTTGACTGTGAGGGCACAGATCAGACATGCCCCTTACATGGGCTTGAGTAGGGGTGGTGCGGTTGATGGGGACAGGCGGCTTTAGCCCACATGTTTGCACCTCCAAGATGGTTTGGCATGTCAGGCCAAGGCCCACTTAGGGTTACAAGGGGTGGGAGTTCCCACGGAGGGGTCACCTACCCCCCTCTCTCCTACCTCTTTATTTCTGTTTCATGGGGAGCTTGGTCATTCCCCTGCCATACCTGGTGTGGGGGTTGCCACCCCTTCCCCCCTTTTTTGGTGACTGAGAGCTAGTTGGGACTGGGTTCTCCTCTGCCCCACCCCCACCCCACTCGTCATTCTGTATTCTGGTGGGAGAGGGTGAAGACTCATAATTAAAGAGCCGGTGTGAACTCCCTATGGGTAATATGTTTCTGTACTGTCTATAGGTCCAGCAGGTCGTACCCAGATCTGGATCGTGGGCCACAGCGTGATCCATTGGGCTGGCATGCACGCTGCTGAGTCCAAATGAGGTCATGATCTGCACCTCGGGCCTGGCATGGACGTGGTATCCCGGGGCAGGTGTTGGGACTCCTTGATGCCCACCATTCAAGAGGCCATGGGCAGACCGGGACCCCCTGATTCCATTGTCATACATCTGGGCGAGAACGATCTGCCAACTGTGACGGACCTGGAGCTGTCGGCAGGGATGGAAGCCAACCTGCATGGGCTACGATCTCTACTGCTGGGAGTGAAGCTGTTCTGGTCACTCCTGTTGCTGCGGTTCTGCTGGAGAGGAGCCAGGGATCCACAGAAAGTGAACGAGGCACGCTGAAAAGTGTCCAAGGCAGCGGCGCAAGTGGTCTGGTTGCTGTGCGGTGGGGTGATTCAGCGCCCTTGCACTCGGCTACAGATGCCTCTGCTGTTTGCACAGGATGGTGTGCACCTCTTGGAAAGGGGCACGGACCTGTGGCTCATTGCAGTGTGGCAAGCTCTGCATGATTGGCTGGAATACCAGCGGGGCCCCGTAGGGTGGTCTGGGGGTTCCCGCACCCGTGCCAGTCAGTGCATGGTAGCACTTGGTTTCCAATTGAATGGCATACACCTGTCGGAAAGTAAATCCGACGGATGGTGTGCACCAGTCAGTGTGGAAATCCGCTCCAATGGCGTACGCCTGGTAGGTGGTTGGGGGCTTTGGTTGGTTGCTGTGAAGCTGTGGCGGGAGCTGCCAAGTCAGCTCGGTGGCGGTTTGGGCAGAGGAGTGCATCATTTTGGGGGAGGACCAAGCTTGCAGGCCAGACCTCCCCACCTAGGGAGGCCTCCATAAGAGGCAGAAATTGGGAAGGGCTCGGGGAGCATGCCCAGAAGGGCCTCTGCTGGTGAGCCCGATGCCCCATATGACAGGGCCACGGGAAGGGGGGCGAGTGCTCCATGGCCAGGAACACCTGTCCTCCCCGAGTGTAAAGGGGGGAAGGCTGGTTCAGCCAGGAAGATGTGCTCCTCTGGATTGCCCAGCTTCTTTCAGCATTGTTTAATAAAAAGGGCTGCGGCCCTATTTCAATCCAAGCCGTGTCTGTGCTTATTTCAGTAGCCTCTGCACATCTGGCCGCAATAGGTAAGAAATGCTTCATTGTCCTCCCTTCCACCCATTTACTGTAAGTTCCGCGCCGTTCTCCATCCTAAACAATAAAATGCTATAGAATAGAATGTCATGATGTGGAACCCTCCACCAATGGGGGAGCAGGATCCACAAACTGAGTCCTGCTCCCCTGGGTGTGGGCAACATTTGATTCCCCTGCCTGCGGAGCAGCAGCACCTTGGCACTGCTGCTCTGTGGGCCCCCAGAGGCTCTCCAGTATCCCCCTTCCCAACAGCAAGTCCGGGTTGCGGAACTGCTGATCCATGCCTGGCATCTGGGCCTGCAGAACAGCTGCTCTGTGGGACCTGCAAAGCTTTCCCGCCTCCCCCTCCCACCCCCAGGATTCAGGCTGGGCCTGTGGAGGGCCCCTGCCTCCCTCTCCCAAACAGCCAGGCCAGGCCTGTGGAGCAAGTGCTCTGCAGCCTGGCAAAGCCCTCCCACCTGCCCCCCACCCAAACACCCAGACCAGAACCACCAAATCCCTCCCCCAAACATCCACATTCCACCCTCAGCTTTCTGACCTCCCCCACCCCAAGCCACTCTTCTCCACCCTTCTCCATCCTCACCTTCCCTCCTACTCCAAGCCACACCTCTCCAATTTTCCAGCCCCTGCCACTGGGCCGAGGAACCAGGTTGAGTGGCAAGCCTCATCTTACCCCTAGACGCATGGGGGGGCAGGGCCTGCCTGCAGTAGTGGGAAGCCTGTTGCAAGGGGAGATGCCTCCTCTTCCGCCCTTTGCTAGGGCCCCTTGCATCTCCCCCACAATAGGCTTAACTAATCTGCCCACCTGCCATTCTTGGCCGATTGCCCAGGAGGATGTGGAACGATTCTCTGAGTACCTGACAGGGTTCAAAGTCCCCCAAGCATGTTTTCTTCTTATGGCAGTGAGTATGACCACTCTAAAGCAACAAGTTCATTATTGCCCTACCACTGCAGGGAGGTCCCTGTTTCTATTTTAAAATTTTGCATGTTGCACATGTGCAGCTACACAGGTGCAGCCGATAGTATTGTGGGATGATTGGCATGGCTGTGGGGTTCATTTCTGTATGCCTGCACAGCTGCGCATGTGTTGCAGGAAATAAAAGAGAAGTGTCTCCATGCAAATCCAGATTGTTTCCTTTGGCTCCAAACACATCTGAACAACACGCATATGAACAAGGGCGTAACGAGGAAAACTGGAGCCCTGGGCAAAACCTGAGTTTGATGCCCCCCATGGGCGGCAGAGAGAGGCGGAGCTCCCCCGTCCTCCTCCCCTGGTGGCTTTGTGAAAACATACAAACAAACTTATCCCCTTGATTGAAAGGGCATGAGATGCAGGGGGCGGGTAGGCGGTGGTGGGCAGCAGCGGCATTTAGGGGAGAGCGGCGCAGTCGGTGGGTTGGCCAGGTGCATGTGCACCCCTGACTGCTAGTCCTGCCACCCCAGAAAGATCTATCCGAGAACGCAGCAGGGCTGACAAGAGGCGGAGTACAGGCAGCAAGGTTTGGCAGTTCAGCTTGGCCCGATCCGTGGATTAGGCTGAGCTAAGCTGGTTCAGAGGTGCTTGGAGGGCCAAGGGTCCGAGCCTGCCCCCTCCAAACTCTGCGCGATCCAAACTTGCGATAACATCCGAGATTCTCTGATGTGTTTTTATTTTTTGGTGGTTTTTCACATTTAGGCCTGCAGGGGGTGTATTTTTAGAGATATTGGCACCAAAATTTCAGGGTATCATTGCCTGCTGGGTTCCACAAAAAACAGCATTTTTAAAGCTAGTGACACCAAAATTTCAGGGTATCTTCAGGAGACTGTCCTGATGACAACCCCCCAAGTTTGGTGAAGATTGGTTCAGGGGGGCCAAAGTTAATGGACTCCCAAAAAGGGTGCCCCATCCCCAATTGTTTCCAATGGGAGCTAATAGAAGATAGAGGCTGCCCCTTTGAGGGTCCATAACTTTAGCCCCCCTGAACCAAACTTCATCAAATTTTGGGGGTGTCATCAGGACAGTCTCCTGAAGATACCCTGAAAGTTCTGTGACTGTGCCTTCAGAAATGTGCACCCCACAGGCTGCACCAGAAATTCCCCATTGACTTCTATAGAAGCACTGTGGATATCAATACCAGAGGTGAAGCATAGTTTAACATTAGGAATATATTATCTTCCTTCTGACCAAAGTGCACAAGAGGATTCTGAGATGGAAAAAGAAATTAGAGAGGCCAACAAAAGCAAAAATGTCGTGGTAATGGGCTTAATTTTAATCTCAATTCCCCATATACCAAACTGGAAAAATGCATGTTCAGGTCAAGCTTAGTAAGGGAGAGAGAACATCTCCTGGATATGCTTAAATGATGGACTTTGGCTTAGAGCAGATGGTTTGTAGAGGTGCATCCTAGTTCTAATAATTCTATGGGACCCAGGATCTTGGTGTAGGAGGAAGTCAGTGTTGTTGGAGACTGATAGGAAACAGCCGTAATTGACCACAATTCTGTCAGATTCAGCATCTCTGCTATACCGCGAACAAGTGACAACTACCTAATGTAAAGTTACATTCGCCTCTCAGAAAGGGAAATTTCTCAAAAGATGAGGGGGGACAAATTGCACAGGAGGAAGCTTCGAAAGAGGGAAGAAATCACTAAGAGAGTCAAAACTGTCCAAGATGCTTGGAGGTTATTTAAAAACACACAGTTATAAAAGCCTCAGCTGGAATATGATGTGGTTCCGGGTGATGGTTAGGAAAGGCAGCTTCAGTCCAAAAGCAAGAAAGCCACCATGGTTAACAAGGGAGGTTGAGGAAATTCATTAGGAAAAAAAGATATATTTTAGAAAATGGAAGTCCAACTTAACTGATGAAAGAATACCAGAGAGAACACAAATGGTGGCAAAAAGAGAGAAATAAGTTAGCTGTAAAGGAAGGCAAAAAAGGATTAAGAGGAACGCATGTATTGCGAACATCAAGACCAGTAACAAACAGTTCTTCAAAGTACATCAAAAGCAGCAGGAAAGCCAGCTAGGGAAGCTGATGGAGGCCAGTTAGATGACAGAAGGAACAAAAAGTGTGCTAAAGATGACAGGGAGGATTGCAGAGAAGCTGAATGAATTCTTTGCATCTGTCTTCACCCAAGAGCAGGTAGGAAAATTCCTGCACCTGGAACCAAGAAGCTTCCTTAGGGAGGCGAATCCGAGGAATCCAGCTGAAGATAGTGAGTAGACGAGGAAGAAGTTCTGGCAGCCATTGATAAACTAAATGCTACCAAATCCCCTTGGCCCAGATTGCGACTTCACCCAAAGAGCTCAAGCACATGAAATTGCTGATGTTCTCACTTTAATATGCAACTTATCCCTGAAATCAGGCTCCATCCCCTTGAAGACTGGAAGATGGGCCAATGTGTCACACCAATCTTTAAAGAAAAGGATCTAGAGGGACTTTGAGGAAATTACAGGCTGGGGCCAGCTCAGTTTGACATCTGTTCCCTGGGTGCAAATTAGTAGAATCTATTATTAAAGATAAAATTATTAAACATGTGTAAGAAAAGCAAGACCTGCTGAGGAAGAGTCAGCATGGCTTTTACCAGAGAGGCAAATCCTGTCTTACAAAACTTACTAGAGTTCTTTGAGGGTGTAAACAGGCATGTGGATAAGGGGGAATCAGTGGACATTGCATTTACTTGGATTTCCTAAAGGCTTTTGACAAAGTTCCTCACCAGAGAGCATTGATAAAACCCTAGCAATGAAGGATTAAGAGAGGTGTCCCTCCTATGGATTAAAAAACTGGCCGAGGAAACAGAAACAAAAAGGGTGGGTGTAAAATGGGAAGTTCTCACAATGGAGAGATGTGGTGGAGTGGTGGTCCCCTAAGGATCCGCTTTGGGACCACAGTGCTCTTTTAACCGGCCCATAAAATGACCTGGCGTAGGGGTGGGTGAAGCAAAGTGGTAGCCAAGCTTGCTGATGATACCCAAATTAGGTGCAGGGTGGTGGAGAACTACAAAGTTGATTGCTAAGAGCCCTTACCGGACCTTGATAAATTCAGGTGAGTGGGCTAAGAAATGGCAAATGCAGTCTTAATGTAAGCAAAATGCAAAGTGATGCAATATTAAGGGCAAAAAATCCAAACTTCACATTATTGACGCCATAAGCTGGTCAGTGCTTAATGTATCGCCGACAATTGGCAGGCGTGGATTTGGGCGCCTTTAGAAGCTGATCGGCCCGCTGGAATGTCAACTCCAAATGCGCCGGCAGCCAAGTTAAAAAGGCAAACTCTATGCTGGGGATAATTAGGAAAGGAGCGATAAATAAAACTGCAAAAATTGTCACGCGCCCTTATATAAAGCCGTGGCGCGTACTGCAATTTGAGTACTATGTCTGCAGTCTCTGGCTGCTACATCTCAAAAAAGGATATCGGGCGAGATAGAAAAAGCGCAGAGAAGGGCAAACGAGGGATGATTGAAGGAATGGAGCACCTTCCTGCATGAGGAGAGGCTGCGGTAGTTTGGTAATCTTCAGTTTCAAGAGCATGTCCGTGTATATGACAGTCTATAAAATTATGCATGGGGTAGAAAATGCTGATATGGAGATAAATTTTTCTCTCTTTCTCACAATATTGCAAAACTAGGGGGCATTCATGGAAAAGGCGGGGGGGAAGAATTAGGACCAATAAAAGGAAACACTTCTTCACGCAACGCGGGAATATGCCGCCACAGGAGAAAGGGATGCACCCTAACCTGGATGAAATTTTAGTGCGGGCTTGGACAGATTTTATGGAGTATAGCCGATCTATGGCTTCTATAATTCTTGATCTCTCAGATTGTCGCCTTAGCAGACCAGGTGCTCTGGTATAGCAGCAACAGCAGAAGGTCAGCTTTGCTTTTACACCTCCTCATGCGTGAGCTCCTAAAGGCACCTTGGGGGCCACAATGTAGCAGCAGAGAAAGCTTGGACTAGATGTACTCTGGTCTTGATCCAGCTGGCTAGTTCCATGTTCTTATGTTCTTATCAATGGGGAAAAATCAATGCAGAAGTAAGATTCTGGGGGTGCCTGTCAGGGGTGCAATTGTTAAGCTTAGTGACAATTCAAATTTTAGGGAATCATTAGGATCTGTTCCGATGACACCCCCAAGTCAAAGCTCGTTCAGGGGGGACAAAGCATGGACTCCTCGTGCTGCTATTAAATCCCCCATCTCCTTAGCTCCCATTGAAAACAATGGGGGATGGGGCAACCCGTTTGGGGGTCCATAACTTTGGACCTCCTGAACCAAATTGCACCAAGCTTGGGAGGCATCATCAGGACAGTCTCCTTATGATACCGGCATTTTGGTGCCGATTATGATCGGCATTTTGGTGCCGGTATCTCTAGAAATGCGCCCTCTGCAGGCTGAAATGTGAAAAAACACCAAAAAATAACAACGCAGGAGCATGCCCTGCAAAATTCCTGAGCCCTGGACAGCTGCCCGCATTGCCCAATGGACATTACGCCACTGGATATGAATGGGGGAAACGCAAATGGGTTCCTTTATAACGACTGCAACCTGTTATACAAGTATGGTGCGGAATCCACCAACAATCACTCTGACCATGGTTTGCAAAAGACCGTGAGTTCCTCAGAAAGCTCTCTATTTAGCCCAGATAAATATGTCAAGGCCCAAGCAGATATCTCTGAAATCTGTGAAGCTCCAGCTGGAACACTCCTCTGTGTGGGGGACACGACCTGTGTCCTTTTAACATTTAACTTTGCACAATTCCAGTCCCACCCACCCAACACACCTCCCAGTTGCTGTCAGAAGTTCAACTATACAATCTTGGGCAGCAAAGTTAATTCCAGTCTCTCTGAATTAAAGAAATCAGTAGTAACATTGAGCTGTGTGCACATTGTCTGCATTGCCTAGTGCTGGGCTTTTATAACAGGGATCATTGGAATTATTCCAAAGGAAAAGACTGGGTAAAAAAGAACTCTAACTATTTTAAAAGAAACAGTCGTCTTTGGGTTAAATAATTATAAATGGTGGAACCCCATGTACAATTTCTCAATTGACAGGACAGGAGGATTTATTTTTATACATAAATGAGAATACAACATTTAAGGCCTGGATTCCATGTATTTGTTCCACACAATCCTCTCTCTGCCTGCTGTGGAGATTGTCCCCCATTTTAGAGTACATTCCCTTTGCACTAGAGGCAGTTTGAGACTCCTTAAAAAACAAAGGTCTTGTAAAAAATGTATGATAGGAAGCACATTCGGTGGTGGAGAACCATCTCTGCAGTGGCCAGAGAGAAGCACAGGATAAAGGCTCCCCTGGCCAGAATGCTAATCTGCATGACAAATTCCTCTCTTTTCAGTTTCCTGTTTCACACGAACTATTATCAGATGTTAAAACAGCTGAATGACTCAAAAGCAATTGGGTGAAAGTGGTATAAGATTTTAAGGCTGACAAGTAATTTCTGTATTCTCATTATGCTTCAAATTCAAACCCATCTGCTTAAAAACTTTAATGTCTTTCTCGAATACTGAATAACTGCCAACTAAGAAAATTAATCCTTCATGGTGGGATGAGGAGTGTATTTATCTCATTTTAATCCCACCTTCCCTTTGAGGAGCTCAGGCTCCATGTCGTCCTCAAAATAACCCTGTGAAGTAGATGTGACGGAGGGAGAATCACTGACCAGAGATCTGGCAGCGAGTTTCATGGTGAGGCCTGGCCCAACATGCGTGGGAGCGAGCCCAGAGCCCCAGAGCCAGAGCCCCTGCGCCTGGCAGCATGGGAGGGAGGAAGAGGAGAGAAGCTCTGGAGTCTGGAGGACGGGGTTCCTGTTGTGAGGGTGGGGAAATAATCTACCATTATGGTCTAACTCTCTAATTTGAAATTCCTGCGGTAACGCAGATCCAAACCTGTTTGTGGTGAAACCGCAGAAACCTTCTATCCCTCCCCAATCAAGAAAGGAGTACATACAGCAGACACACCCGGTTGCAGAACTCTTAGCAATCCCCACTACCAGGCGAGCTCGCTTTGCTGGTCTCCCCTGATTGGCTGGCATGCCTTGATGGGGCGGGACCTTTTCCCACTGAGGAAACGTACATTGTAGGGGCGTGATTAAAAAAAACACCAGCGTGTAAAAGTTTAACGTTTAACTGTTTAACTGTGCAAACAGTGAATCGTTACCTGTAAAAACCATTAACGATTCAAAGTTACATGTTTGACTGTTTAACGTTTGCGTCCCCTTCTGCTGGCCGATCGCAAAAGCGGAAATGAATCCAAGGAAAGGCTGCGTGCGCATCGCAGCGCTGATTGGTTGGCCCCACTCCGCGTCACACTCCACGGTGGGAAACGAGTCACGGTTTCAACCCTCATCCCTCCCCTCGGATCAGCTCTGAACCGTGTTAATGGGGTCTGTGCCACTTGCAACCAGGTCCTGCTGGAATGCAGATTAACGAGAACGAGAGCCAGAAACGGAATCTGCCATGCAAGCCATGGGGAGGTCGTCCCTCAAACCTGGTTAGTTTGTGTTCTGAAACCTGGCTAAGACGGTAGTGGGAATTCGACCTATGAAAGGCTAGCTTGCCAAAGAGGATGTCTGGGGATGTCAAGGAGGGATAAAAATAGCTCACCTTCACCCAGGGATGAGCAAACAAATATTTTCCCCTTCTAAGTAAGAACGATATGAGGAAATACGTATCAATCATACTTTTAAAGGTGGCAGGTCTTATTAAAAACACAGTCTAAACTAAGGAAAACTCAAAGAATCACTTATCTTCTAAAAGACAGAGCAGAAGGTTTTTCACATCAAACCCACAGGCTCCTAACAGAGGGATGACTGAAAGATCTACTTTACAGTGAGCAGCCTCATCCCTTTCCAGAGCAGCCAAAGCAGGACACAACCCAGCCAAATTAGCACAGTGTTCATTCCCACCCTGGTTAATGAGAAGGACTGAAACAAACAAACAACTCTCCTGGCATATCACCCTTGACAATACGTGGCTATTGTGACCTGAATAATCAAGCTGTTATGTGAAAGGACAGCTCGAGCATATATGCTGTGTGGCTAGTTTGTTGAAAACAGGACAATTCAACACATGTAGGAATAATAGTACCAGCCCAGCTAACAGGGATATTATAAGGGTTACTGAGACAATACATGTGGACAAAATATTATTAAGATGCTGCAAAATCAACAAATCTCTGGATTGAAACTCACTTCTGTTATGAACTTGCAAGACTGATTTAGGGAATTTTCAATTTCTTAATCCCCCTTCTTTGCAATTTGGAGATAAAAGCAAAACCCTTTATGTGGTTGTCAAAGGTAGTGGTTAGATGCAAGCTGGAAATTGACCTCATTTTCCCCAGCACCTCCCTCCCCTCCTCCTCCTGGCAGCCTCCCGTCTCCCCACCGTTCCTGGCTTCCTTTCTCTCCTTCCCACTCACCAACCTGCCCTGACCCCCAACCTTCAACTTTATCATTTATTTAATTTATTTATACCTTGCTGTTTTCCTTTCTCCCCAATTGTTCTCCTCTTCTCCACTTAATTCTGACAACAACCCCTGTGCGGTAAGATACCCTGAGACCAGGTGTCCGGCCCAAGGTTGCTCAATCATGGCACAGTGGGGATTTGAACCTGTCTCTTAGATCCTAGCCTGACACGTCCACACTGACACTCATGGGGTGGCCACTGTTGAATAGTGGTGAGTCACTGGTTGGATGTCTCTGGGCCTGGGAAAGGTGTGCAAATTGTGTGGCAGTGAGTCACCTGGGGGTTGCTGCCAGGTCTGGCCCCAGTCAGTCTTTCCTCCAGGTTGGGGGGCGGGAGGGGAGGGGAGGGAAGCAGAGGTGGACTGCAAGGCCAAAACAGCCTTGAAAAGGGCCCTGCTCCGCAACCTTTGCTGACAGAAACCTGGCAATATTGTTCTAATTGTCTAGCAACCCCCACAAGTGCATCCATTTCTTAAAGGAGCAGCAGTGGCGTAGGAGGTTAGGAGCTCGTGTATCTAATCTGGAGGAACCGGGTTTGATTCCTAGCACTGCCGCCTGAGCTGTGGAGGCTTATCTGGGGAATTCAGATTAGCCTGGGCACTCCCACACATGCCAGCTGGGTGACCTTGGGCTAGTCACAGCTTCTCGGAGCTCTCTCAGCCCCACCTACCTCACAGGGTGTTTGTTGTGAGGGGGGAAGGGCAAGGAGATTGTCAGCCCCTTTGAGTCTCCTGCGGGGGAGTAAGGGGGGATATAAATCCAAACCCTCCTCCTCCTCCCTCCCTCCTCCTCCTCCTCTTCCTCCCTTCCTCCTCTCTCTTTCTCTCTCTTTCTTCTCTTCTTCCTTCTTCCTTCTTCTCTCTTCTTTCTTCTCTTCTTCTCTCTTCTTCAGCTCTTCTTCTTCTTCTTCTTCTTCAACCTACAAGTGCTACTTCTATAATGTTTGCAGTGTGCGGTTAACCCTGAACTCCACCACCCCCATTTCAGATTTTTTTGCTTTTCTCAGATTTGCAGAAAGATCTGACTTGTATGTTTATAGTCCTAGTCTCCAGATATAAGTATCCACAGATGGGGCCATGCTGAGAATGAGATATACTGAATATTCCAAAGCACTACGGACATGTTAATATTAATATCGTATAGTGCTGAATACTCTAACCCTCCTTTGAAACAATCCCGTCAATGAATTATAAGGAATCATGCCAAACCGACTGGACAAACAGGGCTTAGTTTACACTAACGACAAGTTGTTTACATGTAATTGTTGCTTGAGTGGTCATCTGTGCATTCTTGGAGAAAGAAACTATCTACAAGGAAAAATATATTAAGGCCAGTATTATTGATAGGAAAATGCTCTCAGAGGAGCTCCCTTGTGCTGCCAACGCTGTGGTGGATAGAAAGGAACTGAGCTGGAAGACGGACTTCTCCCCCATCGGGGCACATGTTCTGCACCAAACCTAGCTGTGCAGAATTGTGCACAGGCACAAAACTCATAAGTGTTCAAGCACAGAGACATTGAAGAACTAACTAAGGTATATTATTTTGTTCAACAGTGTTGCAAAATAATTGGCAGGAGCTCCTCTGTTAAATGCATGTTGATATGTTCAGGATATGGCGATACGTCAGCAGACATGGCCTGAGCTACCTTCCAGGGCAGCTGGGGGGTTGTCTGTCTTTGCAAGTACAGATGAACTCTTGGGCTGAGTGAGACAGGACACACGGGGGAGTCTCAGTCTCCACAGTTCTATTAGATTTGAAGTTGACAAGTTCTGATGGAAGAGTCACTCTTAGTTTTGAACAAGTTCCTGGCTATATAAAATTGGAAACCACACAATCTCCACAAGACAGGACAACCAATAACAAAAGCACACAGTGAGCAATACCTCTGTAATTTTCATTCTCAGCTCATGGTTTTCTGATTGCAGACCTTCTAAGCGAGTCGTGGTGGTCTGGTTGACACTGGTGACAGAAGTTGATGTTTTTGAGTCATCTTTCTTCTGATTTTGTGTGAACTGGAGGCCTCTGTTTCGAGTTGCAGCATCTGGGTTTGTTCTCAGTGTGATTAACTAAAAGTGTTAAAAACAGTAGAAAAATCTGAAATGGAAAAAAACCTGAAGAATATTTTTTTTGTACCAGTAACAATTTTTAAAAAGAAGGTCCACTTAAAGCTGAGACGTCAGGGTTTCAAGCAGTCTTTCCCTGTTCAGAGTACATGGGAGACAGTTATTCAGCCACTTCTGCACAACTAAGTAAAGATATCTTAACATGCCCCATGTCTTCCATGGCAGCCCTCAAAGTAATGTCAGAAGTTCAAGATAGGAGAACCTGGTGCACCCCGCATCCCCCCACCCCCCACATCCTCGGAACTGGAGTGATGTGCAGGTAGGAAGGAGCATTATTGTGGGTTCATTCCACACCATGTTGGATTTCTAACACTACTGAAACAGCAAAAAAGGTCATACAGCCTCCTGCATCACTGAAATAACAGGACTCTCCAGATTTTTTCTACAGTATTAATTTAAACATTTATTTCATTCCTCCTTTTTAGATTTTCTTCCTTCAAAGTGAACACAGTCTACTAAAAGTAAACTATTGAGAGTGGCAATTTCCTATTCGCAATGGGGAGAGCAGAAGCCCGCCTTCAGGGATGAGCTTTAAAAGCATGGAGGCTGCAGGGTGGGGCTTAGGGTGGTTGGGTCCCACCCCCGAGCCCCACCCTCTGTGCTTTTAAGGCTTGTCCCGGGAGCCCGGCTTCCACCCTCCCCAGGCTCTGGGGAGGGCGGAAGCCAGATTGCAGGGAGCCTGAAGGGGAAAGGGAGGGGCAGAGCTCCGCTGTGGTGGCACCCCACCCTTTGTACGTCCTTGGAAGCCGGCTGCTGCTCTCCCCAGGGCCTGGAGAGGGCAGGAGCTGGCCTGAAAGGAGGGCAGGAGGGGGTGCGGTAGGGGGTGGGCACACGCTGTTCCGTCACATGGGGTGTCCAGCGCCCCCCACATGACCAAAAGGCGTGAGCCTGGGGACATGGGTGTCCCCATGTCCCTAGGTCAGTACGCCACTGCTCCCCAGCATCAATATTCAGATATTTCCTGATTCTGATCATGGAAACATTCTAGAGGAATTGCCCATGATTCTTAAAGTAGTGAATTTAAGCATTTTTTTTAAAAAAGTAACGCCAATAATAAGACCCAGAGCAAATCTATCACTTACCTTAGGAACAAAGACTAAGCAGAGTGTAATGGTACTACAGAATATAATGACTAGTGCCACAATGCAGAACTGCACATTGGGTTGGTCCCGAGTGAGAAAGGAAACAGCAGCTCCAATAATGCACATGATGCCCACATTATAAACACTCATGCCGATGTATTTACTGTCATTCAGAGCAGGAATGCTCACATTCCGAGTTTCCCAAGCCAAGAAGCAACCAAATAACTGCCGCCAGGGGAAAAAAGAAAGAAAGAAAAAGGTTGTAATTTTAAAAAGATCAGCAGATATAACATTTCACAGATAATATGTTTATTATGCTTTAAGAAGCCATGCCTCAAATAAAGACGTAGGACATCATCCAGCCAAAGTGGAGAACAGCAGAAGGCCACTGCTTTCACATCCTGCAAGTGAGCTCCCAAAGACATCTGCACAGTAAAAATATTCTTCTGTCAAAAGCCTGATTCCTTGGTATTTTTTTCTACTAGTCTTCCTAAACGTAACTGACCAGGGCTAGATATGGGTTCTGGTTTGACACTACTATGCATAAGCAGGCAATGGCCAGTCGTGAAGCGACAAGGGGGCGGGTGTGTGTGTGCGTGTGCTGTGCACCAGGCGCATGCCTGGGGGCGTGGAAAATTGCCCCCAGGCCCCTCCCCCTTTCCTTATTTCTTATGGCATTCTTCCTCTCTTCTTCCATTAATCGTAGCCTTTGTTCTCTTTCTTTTTCAGGAACTTTTCAGGCTGCAAAAAAGGCTTCCTGTTTGTAGTAAAATGGGTTGTTTGAATCCATAGTTCCCAGTGAGACCTTTGTGGAGCCCCAAGGTCTCCTGGGAACTGTAGTTCCCATCAGGCCGTTTTTTTTTTTTACTGAGAACAGGCCTTTTGCAGCCTGAAAAAGTTCTGAAAAAGGAAAGGTGCTAAGGTAAGTGTGGGAAGGGGGGGTGCCACGGGGGGTTGGGGGGTGGAAAATTAGAATGCGCACCAGGTGCAGTTTGGCCCAGCTATGCCTCTGGCAACAGCAAACCGCCTCTGAATGTCTTTCCTTGAAAACCCCATGACTGGATGATGCTTTATAACCCACCCACCCACCCACCCCCTTGTTGGGTTTCCTCTAAGACCAACCCTAGTCTAATGAAAAATAGGCACTGGTTGCTGTGTTACGAGGCATTCAGATTGAAGACCCTCTGCATGGAGTTGACACCAACAAAGGACCTCTCAATGGTTACAGGCAAGTGGCTGAAGGCCTGAATGACACTGAGGCTAAAAGGACATGATGACAGGGGTGGATTAAGAAAAGTTACTGCTGAGGAATCATCAGATCAGAATGTGTTGAGCTGTTTACCAGCCTTGCTAGTCTACAAGCCACAGAACTGAACAAGGTCCTGAATTGCATTTTCTCCTCTTCCATTTGTCAACTTTTGATTGCATTACTCCCCACAACAGTCTATCAAGCACAGCTCTCCTTGCATAACTAGGAAAGAATCTGGATTTGCAGATGCCCACCCATCACACACATGGCATCTCTTCTCCCAGTCTTGCACTAGGATCATGGCTTAAGGGCAGCTCTATCAAAGTGACCGACACTTCTAATATGAGGTTAAAGTATGGAAGAGGAAGACAACGTCTGTTTCTGAAGAACCTGGTCCCATGAAACACTCTTGTCGGGGGCAGTGCTGGGCCCTGATGCCCGCTGGCTAGGAAAGACCCTTCCTCCTGAAAGGACCCGGCCTGTTAAAAAGATGAGGCACTTCCCAAAGTTCAAGACTGCCCCATCCCCCGGCCACTGGAGAATCAGGGCTCAAGTGGATTCTCCAGTGGATTCTCCGGCCACTGGAGAATCAGGCTCAACCATGCCTCCCTCTTTCGTGGGGAGGGAGGGACTTTATGTTATTGGATTGCTGGACGCCACCTCACACTCAAATTTAAATTCAAATTTTTGAATTTTTAAAATTGGACTAAGACTTGGAAATTTTATCGCTGCTTTTATATGTTATCATTTTATATTGTATTTTATATGTTGTGCACCGCCCAGAGCCCTTCGGGGATGGGGCTGTATAAAAGTTTAATAAAATAAAAATAATAAAATAAATAAATAAGTGATCCATCTATAACAGGGGCCAGCAATCTTTAGCACCCCAAGAGCCATTTGCCCCACCTCCCCAAGCCCCGACCTCTGCCCCCGGCCTCCCCAAGCCCTGCCTTCAGCCAAGCGGGCAGGATAGACAGCGGCAGTGACGCCAACGACGGCAAGTTGCACTTGGGATGCGGTGAGTGCACCTCCTTCCACATAAATGCCATGGCGCATTTGCATCAGCTCTTATGTGGAATTCGTAGAGAACTTTCGTACTGTGGCCAGTAAAATTCTGGATGGGGGTGATGATCCAGTCAAAATGTATGCTTTTCAGCAAGCCTTGCATCTGGAACTGCTGAAATGGGCACTTCAAGCGGGACAGTCCGGTTACTCTGATGGAGCGGTTCACACTGGCAGGCATGTCTGATGCTCGAATGCATGAGGCCAAAGCTTATGCCAGTAAGGCCACCGGACCCCCAAGAGACCAGCGCCTCGCCAGAAACTCACGGAATCAGAAAACGCTTGAGGGCGGCGGCTTGGATTGTGCCTCTATTGTGGTGGGTCTGGCCACATGGCTCCTGCATGCCCGGTGAAGCAGTCAGCGAAACCCAGCCAAGAGTGATGCATCGGCAAAGGGACCTAATCCGAAGAAAGGAGCAGTGTGCCTTGCTCTACCCATGGAGCTGGATTACTATTCTTTGGATTACAAAAGTTATGCAAAGGCCACTCAAGAAATGTCCAAAGACATTTCGGAGAGGGTGAGTGAACCGATCATCCTCCCCTTGCTCATCTCTAAAGGTCTGCAGGGACTGAATGTAAAGTCCATGCTTTGGTGGACTCTGGTTGCTCCCACTGCTTAATGCATCCCAGTGTAGTGGAGAGCTTGGATTTACAATCGATCCCCATGCACAAGCCTCTGTCCTTTAATCAAATGGACGGTAGCCCAATGCGGGGACCCCAGTTGATTCGTGCATTGAATCAGTGTTGGTGCAGATTGCTTTTTCTTAGAATGTGGTAGGTCATAGATCATGATCTGCAAATTCAATGGAAGGATCATATTGTAACTTTTACAAAACACCCTTGTGGGGAACATATGTCATTGCATCCCCTCGCAAGTTCTGGTCCACTCAGCTAAGGAAAGTAAGCCTTCCCAACTCGGGAGGGCATTTCCCTACCCTATCAGGATTTGTGGCAGGTGTTCGAGGAAACAGAATGTGATATTTTGCCCCCTCATAGAGATACCGATTGCAAGACTGAATTGGTCCCTGGTTGTAAATTGCCTAAGGGATGTCTGTATCCCATGAGTCCTGCAGAGGATGCAGCTCTTGAGATTTTTAAAGTAAAAACCTTGTGTTTCTTTGTAATTTTATACAAAAGTTTTCCTCGGTGAAAGCAGCTTTGCAGCAATTCAGTACTGCTCTTGTCAAGAAAAAAAGGAAGCTAATCCGGGTGGAGGACTGTGTAACCGATTTCATCGTGGTTTGAATGCTGTTTCTACCACCAATAAATACCCTTTACTGCTGATCAAAGAGTTGCTTGCCAATCTTGGCAAAGGTTGGATCTTCACCAAACCTGACTTGAGGCATATTACCGAGTGCACATAGCTGAAGGCTATGAACATTTAACTACATTCAACACTCATTATGGCCAGTATGAATATTTGGTTGGGGATATGATTGAAGTCTATAAAATTATGCATGGGGTACATTAACAGTCTTGATCCAAACCCCATCCCGCCTCCGCTTAAAAGTAGCTCCATTTTTGCTAGACTGGGCTGTGTTTTGTAAGCTCTCATCCAATCATTTATTTATTTAAAACATTTCTGTGCTGCCTTTCTACACAAATAGGATCCCTAAGGTAGCAAACATTAAAGGAGCATTAAAAAGAGGTATACTTAAAACAATTAAACAATTCAATAAAACATACAAACACAAACACCCGCAACACAACCAGCGAGGGCAGCCCATTCGTGAAGACATGAAGCTGCCTTACACTGAAGCAGGTCATCGAAGGTGCCTGGCAACGGTTCTCCAGGGGTCCTGGCATCAGCCTTTCACAGCACTTCCTGCCTGGTCCTTTTAACTGGCAATGTCAGGGATTGAACCTGGGGCCTTTTGCATGCCAAGCAGAGGCTCTGCCACTGAGCCATGCCCCCCCCCCCCCCTTGATGCTGGCTCCAGGTCTCCAGCTCCCATCAGGCAGAGTCTTCCCTGTCTCTGGCTACTTGGTCTTTTTAGCTGGAGATGCTGCCGGGGACTGAACTTGGGACCTCCCGCGTGCCCAGGGGTTGCTCCGCCCTCGAGCCACAGCCCCTCCCCACTAGTATAGTGCAGGAAAAGCAAATTGAAACAAACACTTTCTACTTGCTGAGGCAGGAGCTCCAAAGTTTTGGTGCCATGATTGAGAAGGCCCTTTCCTGGACTGGTACCCACCTGGCCTCAGATGGTGAGGGCAGCTGAAACAGGGCCTCCAAAGGTGACTGGGGTGGACAGGGAACTTCATATGGAAGAAGGTGGTCCTTCAGGTATGATGGGCTGTAAAGGTGTCTCCAGATTCCTTGTCATCACATCCATCCCAGGTGAAGAGGAGAAAAACAGATGACTCCTCCCACCGCATCCCCTTGATACCTTCAGCCAGTGATTTCATGTCATGGAAATCATGGAGGATAAAACAGGGCTTTAAAGTGCAAGTGTTCCCTATATGAATCATTGCTAGTTGCACACTGTACGTCAGCTTCCTTCGCACAAAAAGCCTCTCTAGAAAGACAACCTTCCTTAAGCAAGAGAGAGAAGAGACTTACCATGAGAAGGCCCTTGTAGGCATAGACAATGCCCAGCCAAATGGTCATGTGGGTGTTTTCACAGTGCTCTAAAATGGGAAGAATAGAAATATCTCGGCCTGCAGGGTCGGGCTGCAAGTAGATAGAAAAACAATACAAAAAAAGAGAATTGCATTTAATGGATGCTTCTTTGGATGTTTGTGAGTCAAACAAAGAATTCTGGCAGCAGCAGCCACTAAAGGGTGCTAAAAGACAAGAAATGCTGATGAGCTGGGAAAACGGGCTTGTGTTTCATTGGTCATGTACAGTATGAAGCAGAGTGCACGTCATATCACCTAACAACATCTATCAAGTCCCACTGTCTGCTTTAAACCTAGTTAGTAATGAACTGAGCGCTATCAGCTGCAGCACAGAGAAAACCCTTGGCACAGTATCATAAGCCAATATTATTGTCCCATTATTGCAGATAGCAGAGAGAGCTCGGTTTGCCTAAGGACATTTAGACTTTTTCTGCATGCTCAAGTTACTCCTGATTTTTAGGAGAGTTGATCCACAAGCATTAAGATCAGTTTGGGCAAGGTGTTTATAGTGGTGGAGTCAGGTTAATTTCTCATGGCTGAAATATTGAGGATTTTCAAGAAGGTGTTGTCATTAGCATAGTTAATAGTGGTGTCAGAGCAGCCCCCCCCCTCCCGCCACACATTTTATTTAAAAATTGGCCCAAAAATATTGATATATTGCTGTGGTTTTGTGATAATAGTTTAAGCAGTTTCTGGTCTGAGAAAGATAATTGTGGGGGTGGGGATAGAGAAAACACACACAAATGCCTTTTGATTGGTAAAAAAGCTACAACTTGTTTATGGTAATCTGGCAGAGGAGCAAAGGAGCAGCACGGGCAGATCCTGGCAGTGGGTGACCTGCCTGCCGACCTGATGAAGCACCCTTTCCCCAGCCCACCTGAGCAGCCAGTAACTGGGAGTCAACTGGACATTCTCTTGCTACCTGGGGGCGTGGGCCAACCAGCATGTGGTATAGCGGCCCTCCACAACCCAAAGGTCTCTTATAGCCACCCCCAATGATGGGGAGGCAGGTGCGCAGGTGCTGCCCCCCCCCCCCAATGCCCAGCCCACCAAGATGTGACAAAAAACCAACACGAACACAATGCCAGTAGAGAAGTCCAATAAAACCCATCACCATTTGGGGGAGGGAGGGTGAGTCACAAACAGAAGGCGGAGGTCGGTGCAGAGCATCCTTTAGAGCTCTACTAGATTGTGGTTCCATCCCCTGCCAGCCTCAGCATGAGAAACTTTTGTGGGGGGGCTACACATTCACAGCAAGTCTTAAGCAGAGTTACTCCATTCTCTTACACTGGAGCATTGCTGCATAAGATTGCAAAGGCAGCCTCTTAGTTCACATGCCTGAGGGTAGAAAGAGGATTTGCCAGCTGTGTGAGATATTTGCTATTTTTTCTTACATTTTTATTTTTGTTATATTTAGCTAAGTTTATTAAGCTTTATTTAACCTGTACAAAAGTTGTGGCTCTGTGTAGATAAGGCACATGAACCTCTGTAGGATTCTGCAGAAACCAGCTTTCCCACAGTCGAGCCCTGGAGTGTGGTGGGCCTGCCTGCCTGCCTGCCTGCCTGCCAGGACCTCCCCAAAGAGGAAGAGACAGAGGACCAGAAAGCTGGCCCCAGCCCTCGGGTGCCACAGGAAGATTCAGTGGACAAGGCGGGGACTCCCTCAGGCCAAAGTCAGCAGGCCGCATCCCAGGAGTTTCACCGCCCGGTTCCAGGGCTGACACAGAAGCACTGCAGTCGCCGGAGTCTGTGGAATGCTGGAGAAGGAGGCGCAGTGGCGGCGCCAGAGCATGCAGTGGGCAGTCCAGATCAGGGCCGACAGCCACAGAGGCTGCTCAGCCAGCGATGAGAGGCACTTGTCTGTGGAGATGTTGCACCTGCTCCTGATCAGGATCCTCTGGTAAAAGCAGCCCGTGTGGAAGTGATTTGCTCACAATCCTTGTGTGCCTGATGGTGTGCTTGAACGTTGTGTGCTTGGCCTTTGGGCTGGATTTGGACCTTGCTGCTTGGATTTACTCCTGACCGTGGACTGTGACCCGGCTGGTGCTTGGTGCTTGAAATCCTCACTATTTGTGTGTTGACCTGGACTGGGACTGGGACTATGCTTGCTGCCTGTTGCCTCAGATGCCCACCTGAACCTGGGCATGGACCTCTAGAACAATTCAAGGAGAGGCTTAAGGAATGGTTCACTGTATTCTGTTCCCTTCTGAGCTTGGCCTAATAAGAGTAATCCCCTCAGCATGTGTATGAGCTTGTCCATTCTTGTCCTCCTTACCTGTGCTTGCTCCAGCCCCAGGGTTTGGGGACCTCCTGGACTCCTCTAAGCTTGCTGTGGGTGAGGCTACTGCTATGTTGAGTTTGGCTGTAGATTGCTACAGCCCAACTCAACAGCAGCAGTAGCCATACCCATAGCAAGAGCCTCTATACCAAAAAGAACCCATGAAACACGCCACCCCAAAAAGCAACAGATTTGGGGAGAAAGGAAATACTCCAGATTTGAAGCTGCCATGGGGGAGGACTAACAGCGGGGAACCTCAGAATGAGATCCTAGGAGTTCAAGGGTCATGTATGGAAAAAAAACTCAATTCATCCTGACCTCAAATACAGGATGGTCATTGTGGAGAAATTGTTTGTATCACTTTAATTTTCTCCAACCTGTTTGTAGCTGCTTCAGCTAAAGACAGCTGTGAATCACCACGGGCTGCGGTTGCTGCTCTGGTGGATAGGGCAGGAGCTGCTTCCGGCCTCATTAAGGGCAGAAACAGTGGAGTGGCCATGCCAGGTCAGGGCAAGCATTAACACAAAGGGTCGCCTGTTGGCCATGTCAAAAGGGGAGGGTAGCTTGAACCTTTAAAGGAGCAGGCAAGCCTTTGTGCGGGCCATGTGCTTGGGCTGGCTAGCTATTTACTCTGTTTTGATGTCCTGCCTTTATCCTAAGTATTTTCAAGCAGTTAAACTCTGCCAGTTAGTTTTATCTGTTATATTTCTTATATAGCTCACCCTCCCAGACTTTATGGACTCCCAAAAATCCACAAGGACTCCACTCCACTCAGACCCATTGTGAGTGCAATCAGATCTCCTACATATGATTTGGCGAAATTCCCAGCTGCACAACTACAAATCCATATTGGATTGACTACACATTACATTAAGGACTCAGCGCACTTCACTGAAAAAAATCAGCAATCTTAAACTCAACCCCAATGACAAACTGATCAGCTTTGATGTGATTTCCCTATTCACCAAGGTCCCCATAGTAGCAGTTAATACCATGTGGTGCACTCATTAACCAGAAATTCCCAAAAGACATCATAGCCGTGTTTCAACATTGCCTCACTATTAGCTACTTCCAGTGGGATAATGAATTCTATGAACAGAAAGATGGGGTAGCCATGGGTAGCCCTCTTATTCCTGTAATAGCAAATTTTCATATGGAACACTTTGAGGAGCAAGCCCTGGAAACAGCACCCAAAAAGCCCACCATATGGTTCCGTTATGTGGATGACACATTCACCATTTGACATTTCATTTTGACTCATATATATTTTTGTATGCATCTGTGATATCTGAGTTTTGAAACCCAAGAGTCTGGCATATTCAGTCCAAAGGGAGGTGTGCATTGCTATTATGATATAGATGATTTGCATGTCTTGAAAGATAAGAGCCAGCGTGGTGTAGCGGCTAAGAGCAGGTGGGCTGTAATCTGGAGAACCAGATTTGATTCCCCACTCCTCTACATGAGCAGGCGAATCTTATCTGGTGAACCAGATTTGTTTCCCCACTCCTACATTCCTGCAGAGTGACCTTGGGCTAATCACAGTTCTTCAGAATTCTCAGAGGCCCACCTACCTCACAAAGTGTCTGCTGTGGGGAGAGGAAGGGAAGGAGTTTGTAAACTGCTTTGAGACTCCTTGCAGGAGAGAAAGGGAGGTATAAATCCAAATTCTTCATCTTCTTCATATCATATTCTGAGCACTTTTGCACATGCAGAATAATTCATTTTCAATCCACTTTCAATCCACTTTCACAATTGTTTGCAAGTGGATTTTGCTATTTCACATAGTAAAATCCAGATGCAAAGTGCACTGAAATTGGATTGAAAGTGCATTATTCTGCATGTGCAAAAGTGCCCTCTGACCCCAAAGCATGATGTTTTAAATTGTTCTTATTGGCAATACAAAAGAGCATGGGGTTAAAGGGGATTGGAGTAATTAATCCTTGCTACATGATTTAAATATAGATGCAACTTGTTTTGGCTAAACTCAGCTTTTATTATTTTTTTATTAAAATACATAATTATCTTGATATGGCATATAATCCACATTTTTCTATTTTATGTTTTGCTAGTGCTAGAGGTAATGTCTCTAGCAGAAGAGCTAAGTATTGCACCTAAAATGTCATTCATGTTGTCGACCGCAAAACTTGAGGATTGCCACTCATTTGATGATTATTCTTTCCCATTTCCTCTGGAATAAAATAATATCTCTGTGCTTTCAGAACCTCAGCATGTGAGCTGGATTTATAGAAGTTGTCATTCCAAGTAAAATGCCTGCTCCACTTTCCTGTGAATCTGCTGAGTACAGAGGAGGCTTTTAGCTGTCAGTCCCTCAGGAGTTGTCACGGCTCTTCTTGCACATTAACATTAATAATTAGTGAGGCCTGGGAACGTCCTTTCCCTTCAGACTGCCTCCTACTTTCCTTTATAAACAGCGTTCAGAGTTTGTGTAGGCCGATATCACAGATGAGGCAGAGGGAACAGCATCCACCCCCCAATTTCAAAACAACATATTCACCAAAGCAGCGCTAACAACCTCATTTTGCAGTTTTGGAACAAGGCAGGTGGGAGCCATATTGAAAAAATGGAGTCTCCCTCTGGGGCAAAGCTGAGAAATAAATCTTTGCAATAGGAGGACGAGGTAGGAGGAGAGCTGATGCAGGGTCAAGGCACAATAAAGCAAAGGCACAGAGTGAGCCAAGCTGGGAAAGCAAACTTGATCTGTATCTGAGCCTGGTGTATAGAAATTAGGCACAAGTTGTTTTTCCTTGCATAGAGATAAAGTCTTAGAGGAAACCTCAAGAAAATGCTTAAATTTTTGCTTATCAGACTTCAGTTTAAAGCACAGAGATGGAACCAGTAATTCCTCTTTGATAAGAGGAAGCATTGGTCTATTGCCACCACACAATTCTCTCAGTCCCAAGTAGGGCACAGTAGAAGCTCTGTTTTAGCAGCTGGGAGTGACAGAACCTAGTCAGAAGTGGAGTCAGATGTGCAGCACTACCAACATCTGCTAGTGCAGGACCATCAAGAGGACTCCCCCATCCCCGAAAAATATCTAACCAGAATATTACCAAAATATTACCAGAATAAAACCAGAATATTACCAAAATATCAAACCAGATATTACCAGTGGGGAAAACCACTTATTCCCCATCCCCATCCCCCACACACATATTCAAGTTGAGCTGTGAAAACATGAACTTTGGGTTTCTACGTTTATCGAGCTCCAGCAGAGTCTTAAAACATTAAATTCCCTTGAGTTGTCGAGTTTCCAAAAGGAAATCTACTCTGCTCAGAACTTTCAAATCCTCACTGCTAAGAAATGTTCTTAGTCAGTCACATTCATTCACATCCAAGTGGGATCCTACTTGCCAAAATCCCTTGCTGATAGAATCAGGAGAGCTTTATTTAGACCAAGGCTACATTCGCCTACTGGGCTGACTCCTTTGACAGGAAAATGGGAAACCTGTACAATTCATGAAATGTTATGACAAGGAACATAAACCTAATTTGACTCCCACCCTGCCTGACCCAGAGATTTCACCATACAGATGGTTGCCGCAAACACAGCCTGGTTTTTGATTCCAGTAAGAACCCATAATGTTGTTTACAAGAGTTGTGATCAGGCTGACAAAACCAAGAAAGCAAAGTTCTGTTCTAGCCACTTCACCTACACAATGTTCACATGTGAGTTATCACTGAAACACTGCCCCATTTCCTATTTGCATCTCTGTTCAAACAAAGATGGCCCTTCTGATCTCTTCCAACTCTATTATTCTAGGATTATGTGTTAGAGAACAATAGATAAAGTACTAGCTTCAAATATTTTTTTCATTACCATATGGAAAGCTAGTTCTTATTTA
The DNA here is from genome assembly GCF_021028975.2 of Sphaerodactylus townsendi. Taxonomy (NCBI): domain Eukaryota; kingdom Metazoa; phylum Chordata; class Lepidosauria; order Squamata; family Sphaerodactylidae; genus Sphaerodactylus; species Sphaerodactylus townsendi. Next base: position 43,998,066 of record NC_059438.1, on the reverse strand, counting down.
AAATTTGTATAGCTCAATACTCAACACATTTTAACCACCTAACAATAGAGGCTTGCCACACACTGCCCCAGCACCAGCCCCCCATTCCCTCCCCCCATCTAGAGCCCCTTTTATTTGAGCAATAATCAGTGATCATTTTCTGCCCAAAACATAAAGCCTCTTACTAACAAAGTCAACAGGTTATTAAAAGCTCATCAGAACAAGAATCTCCTAATTTTAAAAAGCCCTTTGCTAGAGCTATTCCTTGGGTGGCTGATAAAATCTAAGCTACAATGCAGCTCTCATTTTTCTCTCCCATGCAGCTTCTTCTCAATCCAAGTCCAGCCTGCATAGCCCCTTAATCATACATTCCACCCACACTCTTAGATCTGGGATGATACGAAGCTTCAAGACCTATGCATATAAATGCTACCACAGTCCTGCAAAGCGACAGCAGAGTCTTTCCAGCAGAGGCATCCACACGATGGAGCAGCCTCCTCAAAGAGGATCAAACCTACACTTCCCACTGGCAATTTGTTTTTGGAATGTTTCTCAACAGAGGTATTCCTGGTGTCCATGAAATTAAATTGAGATAATGTTTATTGTAGTTTTTGTTATTATCATATTAATAAGGTTTCAAAGATAGATGTGGCTCCTCCGTGCTGCGGTCCTTGGAAGCCAGAGGATCTATCTCCAGCTTGTTGAATTTGGCACCCATCTGTTTAGGAATGTGACATCTTCCACTTAGTGGGAGGTGGCAGATAAATAGTTTGGAACCAGCCAAGAGTGAGAATTCTGTGGGCATTAGCTAAAATTGAAAAGTTTGCTCCTGGTTTTAGGAATATATTTGTTTCCAAGTGACTTCTGTAAATAAAACAACAGTTACAAGCTCACTGTAAGTTTACAGTGAGTGTGTGTGTGCATACATGCGTGTGTGTGTGTTTGTGTGCCATCAAGTCACAGTCAATTTATGGCATCTCCTTAGGCCATGACCTGCCTCAGAGGCCCATCCACGAAGGGCGCCCAAAGTCCATAGCATGGCCTGCCAACACCAAAAGCAGAGAGGGAACCAACTGATGTCGGCTCTTCCCCTGACCACGCCCCCAGCCCACCCCCCGCTATGCCAGCAGTGGCAGCAGAAGCCCTGGGATGCTGGCGCAGTGATCATTACAGTGTTCAGGGGGGTGGGGGGTGGCAGCCGCTGCTGCATACCAGTGGGATTGTCCCTCCATTGGGGTAAATGCCCCGGGGAGGACAAATCGCAGATTCACCCCCCCCCCCCCGGTGCTGGATGGGGATCTTAATGAGGAAGCGCCAGTTCTCCAGGTTAGAGACCACTGCTCTTAACCATCACATCAGGCTGGCTGTCACAAGTTTACAACACACTCTCATTTAAAGGAAATTAAACTCAGAAGCACTGCTCTTAAGACTTGCTCTTGGTAGAGAAAGCACAATTAAAATTAATGTGATTCTTGCTAACTTTTAAATGTGAACTTTGATTTATAGTGCTTCTGTTGAATTTGACTTGAATACATTTTGTGTTATCCTTATGTTTGTCAATTAACATAACCCCTCTCACCTAAATCATGGGTGAAAACAGCTTGTGGCAAACCTCATCCACATGAGCCAATAAACATGGGTGCAGGATGGTAAAAAGCCCATTCTGCTGGGGGAACTTTGCACAGATCCCGCCCCCCAAAACGAGTTTGCCCCATGTTATTTTCTCCAAACTGAGTTTTTTGAGAATCTCTCTATTTGCAAGTCTTTTACAAAATCCCAGGTGGCAGCCAATTGTGAGTGAACAGCGAGGCAGGAGGTCCTTTATTCATCTCCGGTTTCCTTTTTTTTTTAAAAAAAATCACGGCTTACATCTGCATAGCTACGCAGGTGCAGATCGTCGTATCATGAGACATCAGCATGGCTGTGGGGTTCATTTATGCATGCCTGCATAGCTACGCATGGGTGGGAAGTAAATGAAAAAAAGAGTCTATATGTGAAGTCTATATGTGAAGGCACAGCAGCAACCTGAATTGTTTTCATGGGCTCCAGTTGCTGCCTGCACGGGTGCATGTGAACACAAAAACAGGAAAATGGGTTACTTTATCCCTACTGCAACCCATTATACATTTGCTTGTGCGGTAAGGGCTCTAGAGGTGTAATCCTGCCAATCTGACAGTGAATCACAAATGATTAATAATTTGGGGTTAGATTTTAGCTATCTGGGCAATCCCTGTGATAGTCATTCCATCCAGTCTAAAACACTCTATCATGTTTCTTAGCATAGCAGGTGGCTTTCCATCAAACGTCTAACAAAAATCAAAATCTATTCTGCAGACTTTGTTTCTCAGCTTACTGTAATGGAACAGGTGCACTCCTTTCTAGGCATCAGTAAATTGATGTTGTACAAAAAGTATTTGGGAACCAGCTCAATAGTTGAATTCACACAGGAAGTGAGAGGACTAGAGGCAAGCTGGTCTCCCACTGAAGACCCCTAGATCGGAAATAAGGTAGTAAAGGCAGCCAAACGTGCTGAGCAGTTCCCCAGGGAGTCATCTTGTCCTCGGAGATACAATAGCACATTCAGGCTTCCCTTAGGAGAACTATAGAGACTGTGTTACCGCTGCCCCAGTAACGTAAAATAATTCTAGGGGTGATTCAAGTGATTTCAGATCATGGCAGCAAAACAAAAGGAAAGGTACGAGAGACCAGAGATTCTTTGAGAGCAAGTGAATTTCTTTATTTGCAAATGATTCCTCGAAAGCAGCTCAGCAAAAGGCGCACCTGAAACCCAGCGTGGATCAAGTTTTATATCTACCATCAGGGGGAGGGGGCAAGGGCAGGCAAAAGGGGGCAGGTAAGGGGGCAGGTCCCTTACCTCACAGCAACAGAAAAACACCAACCCAACCAAAAAGGTACAATTACAAGTTCATGAATGGAGTTGTGAAGTCTCGCGATAGGACACCTCCTCGTGGCATTGCAGAAGCAGGGAGCGGAGAGTGTCCCATTCATAAAACCTGGGCCATCGATATCACACCCTCCTCATCAATGGGTGTTGTATAGTGTCCTGTTCTGAGGCTCCTGCCTCTTGGTTCCAAAACAAAAGGAGGTTTAAATAGTCTAATGAGGGTGCAGGAATGTTCTTCAATGGCAGGAGCATCTGGAGCTGCCATCACCAGGTTTAATTTGTAAATCCAAAGGGTTTTGTTCTGGGCTGGTGGGATTTCCTGGGTGTTGACTTCTGCCACATTCCAGGACTAAATTCCTTGAGTTCCACTGTCAACTACTATTGGCTACAAAATATATATTTTCCTACCTACAACAACAGTTCTTCAAAATGATTACAGACATTATTAAAGTCAAATCAATATTAATGTACTATCAAGGAATCTACCACGTAATCATGAATGCCTAAATATATGTCAAATAAAGTAAAAGAAAGGATTTGTTTGCTTCCAATGAGTGGTTTTGTTATTGATATGTATCAATAACTCTCTCTGGCTCTATGGAGGGTGTAGCAGAATGCAAAGGGGTTCGCTTAAGTAACTTTATTAGAAAACATATTTTTTTTCAATTTTCCCAGTGGTAACAACTGGAGATATTTGCAAATATCTGGGGTTATCAGAAACCAGCACTTCAGAACAAATAATACCCTTGAACCACCAATATCCTTAGTAAAAGTGATACTCTGCTCAAAGTTTGCCACGGGTGTGACGAAAACTATATTAGTTCACAATAGCATATTCCTAGTTCTGCATAACAGGACCTAAGAAAGTACAAACAAATTGCACAGAATGTATCTGGGACACCTTTGGTGATCAAGAGCCTATAATTGCAACATGAGGATTCAGGAAAAAGTGTCCCAGATTGCCTTGCACATCAATAATGCTTACATTTGATGCTATTCTGTTTTCTAATGATCAAGGTGTTATTGCTGATGTTGATTTGGCAGATTTATCAGCAAAAGCAGATCACAAAAGATGGGTGTCTCTTTGAGTAATTAATAATGGCCAATTAATGAAACTCCTATATATTTACATTTTTATTTGATCATAATTGTATATATGTTTATAGAATCTTATGTTTTCTACATGAAAACATTTAGACTAGCAGAATTTTCCTGTTCCTTCCTCTGGAATAAACAGTGTTTTCAATATCTCAAACAGGATTAAAAACTTAAAAATGGTAACCTTTCTCAAAAAATGCTTTTCCAAGATCTCCATGCAATCCCCACCCCCCACCCCCCATGGTTTAATCATTTTATTGTACTGAAGGTCTGAACGTTGCTTTTTTTTAGTTTTTAAAATTGCAGCTTTGAATTTTTTAAAGTTAATATTTCTATTGCCGTTTGAATACAGAAGTTCAGAAGTATCTCAGAAGAAAAGTACAGCAAAGCGGGCAGGCGCACGGAGCGTTCTGCTCAAATCAGTGACTCCTTTATGCAGCACTTCCCTTCAATAATTTAAGACTTTTTTTCCCACAGTGGATGTCATAGCAGATTCCATTTAACATAGTTCTACTGGGGATATTTTCACACTGATTATTCCTGACTCTTTCATACAAAGGAGAATATTTCAAAGTTATTATCAGAGCCAGCCCCCCTCCCCAAATTCCTAAAAAGGTGGGCACATCTGAAATGGGCATTAATAAATAGTAACATAAATAGATATAACTAGCTTGGAAGGCAAACATAAATGAACATTTTCAAGGCATTTTTTTCTTATGCTTCTGTGACAAACCGTTGTAAAAACTAGACCTGTTTATGCTCCACTTGACAGGGAATGGCTGAGAAGCACTCATCCCCATGACACTCATGCATGACTGCAGCCACACGTGGGAGATGCTGTCACAGAGCTTCATCTTCCTCTCCTGCTGAAGATTAAGAAAGGAATTCAGGATCCTTACCTTATTCAGCAGGAATTCCTTTCAGCTGAATAAGGTCAGGATCCTGAATGCGCTCCCCACCCTAAAAGGTAGGGAGGGGTCAGGATGGTGCAGCATGGGCTTTGTTGTAAAAGCGGCTTGATTCAAGGGGGCCCCAGGACGTGTAGCCGTTACACCTTTACCCTTTGTACGAAGTAGGTCAGTGATCGGTAGGGCAAGTTCAGCAAAGTTAGGAATAAAGTCACAATAGAAATTTGCAAAGCCCAGAAATTATTGGAGCTGCTTCCGAGTGCGAGGAGGGGGCCAATTGACCACATCGGAAACTTTGGAAGGATCCATTTCCAATCCTGCAGCCGAGACATGGTAGCCCAGGAAGTCTAATTGGGATTGCTGAAAGTCACACTTGGATAATTTGACAAAGAGGGAGTTTTTTTAACAGTCTTTGTAATACTTCCTGTAACAACTTAATGTGAGACGCTTCATCTTTGGAATAAATAAATACATCATCCAAGTAGACCACTACGCCTTTGAAGAGTAAATCATCGAGTACCCCATTTATCAGGCTTTGGAACACCCCAGGGGCCTGGATAATCTGAAAGGCATAACTAAATATTCATATTGACCATAGCAAGCGGTTAAGTGTTCATAACCTTCAGCTATATCAATCAATCAATCAATATTTTATTTTGGTCAAAGACCAGAAAATATAAAATATAAAATATAAAATCCAGATAGTACATTTCCAGACCAGATACAAAATAAAATTGAGGTAACCAGTTTCCAAAGACTGTTTGTCCAAACCATAATATAAGTTCAAGTTAAAAACTGGAATAAAATTTGAATAAAAGATAAAATCATTGATCCAGAGTTCCTATTTTTATTGCCCTACTTGTCCACGCCTTTTAACCACATAAGCACTGAATTTTGCCACCTCCCTCTGGTTGTTATATTCCGGATTGGCATCTTTCTAATAATCTTCTTTCCATGCCACAATCCTCAGGGCCAAGAACAATGGATCTTGCAAGAGAGTCAAACAGTTTTGCCCTCATTTCTTTGTGAGTGGGGCATTGTAAAAAAAAATGTGTCAGAGTCTCTATTTCCCCCATATCACATGGGACAAAGCCCTCTGTTGATATATGGAATTTTTTTATATCTTCGCTCCTCAAGTATTGCTGAGGGAGGAGCATCACATCATCTGGTGAGTGTGGAAAGCCCTCCTATGTGACTGGCTGTTCAAGTTATATAGATGGGGGAAGGGCCCAAAGTGTATTTAATGGATGGTTTGAGATTAAATTTGGGGAATGCTGTTATATCTTGTTGATTTGAGCCATATCTTGAACTCTTCAGCTTGACTGTAGTCTTAGATGAGGACAAGTCTTGTAAAATCAAGAGAGCACTGGGTGATATGCCTCCTCTTGTGCAGGTCTTCCCTAACTTCATACATTATCGGCCCATCTAGGGTTGGAAAGAGTCTTGGGCTATTAGGAGGCCAGAGTCCTTTAGGGTTTGTGTAAACATTAAGCCATTGATACAAAACTGATAGGTAAAGAAAATTCCCCTGTCAGCAACTTTCATTTGACCCGCCTCTAACCTTTTACAAAGGTATTCAATACACCAGGCGGAACTCTGTAGAATGGCTCCCAAGCATTTACTTTGGGTTCTCTAATCCATGTTATTTGGCCACTGTTTTGTTGTAATGTACAACCGTGACGTAAGTTGCGCTGTCAGAATCTTTGCTTCTGGTATAGTTTAATGGCAGTTGGTACATAGTGCCCTCCCCTTAGTATGAAAAAAACCTTAAGACTGCCCCTGCTGTCCGCCTTGGGCGCTTCCCATCACCATTTTGTATATGCTCCACATTCTGAAAAGCCTGTTGACTGGAATCCACAACTCCCTAGGTAGTTGAAACTTTATCAACTTGTTCGGATTTCTTTCCCTCTAACTTTCCAGATCCTCTTTTTAGGTTGATTACCAAAAGCTGTGACCTTGGTTTTGTCAAAGTTAATTGTCAGCTCGTCTTTTTCACAATATGCTGCAAAAGAGTGTAATGCTCTTTTGAGACCTACAGGTGTTCTGGCCAAAAGGCCCGCATCGTCAGCATATAACAATATGGGGAGATGTCGTGTGGCAAGCTTAGGAGGGTGTGTGTCTGTTTTCCTGAAGTGCTCCACTATACCATTGATATGATAGTTGAACAGGGAGGGAGCTAGAAGACATCCCTGTCTAACGCCTTTGTAAGTTCTTATTAGATCTGTCAGTAGGCCATTTGGGTTACATCTCACTCTTAAAGAGGAGTTGTCATGAAGAGCTCGAATAAGAAAATACAACCTTCTGTCTATGTGGGAGGTCTCTAATTTTTGCCACAATTTTTCCCTAGAGATGAGATCAAATGCTGATTTTAGGTCAATAAAAGCAGGATTAATATTCTCTGAGGGAAGATCTGACAACAGCAGTATTAGTAACTTTAATTATCAAACCTGGGTTTAGCCAGAATGTTTGCTGAATGAATTTTTTAAAGTCTATCATAAACCACTCACTGACTGCATTTGTGTGATTTCATTTTAAAAAGTTAATATCATTGGGCGGTAATAACACATGCACAATATGATGGAAAGCTATAAAATACCATTATCTCAGATAATAGTTACATTTCCCTTGTGGATCACTAGATGGCAACAGATTATAAGATAACTGGTGCTCACTATTGTCAGGATCATGCTGCCTGTGCTTTGATGTTTTCTATGAGTGAAATGCAAATGTCATTGCTATTGCAATGTCCCCCTCTTCCTTCCCCTCGGCAACCTCTGGGCGCCTGTCTACCTCTTCGAGAGAGGTGCGAAAGGTTCCCAGGTCCTTTGATGTTTTGTAGTATAGTCGCGGTGACCATTTGGTGTGGGGTGCAACATGAGGGGGGGGGGCTAGCAAAATAATGTATCAGAATCTGAGCCTCCAGCTCAGATCCAACTTTCGTATGTTACTCTTTGCATCTAGAATAAACGCTGTAGAGCCTTTCCACGGTTTCCGTTATTTCTACGCTCGAGAGCCTGACAACTATTGCCAGCAGGCGCTTCCTTTGCCTGGCTCCTGATTTCTGATGGAACTCCTGGGACATTTCTGTGCTTCCCAGACAGCCTGGCTGGCATGCATGCAACTCCCAACATGTTTGGGGAAAGGGGAAAGGTTTGAGGGGAGGTTCTCAGCAACCTCAATGCACCTAGGAAATAATTCAGTTTGCTGGACTTCCTGCAAAATAGGCTAAAAATAGATCCAATATACTTTTATACTTCACTACAGAAACTATCATGAAGAGCATGTCAAAAATGGGCATGGGACAAGGACCTTAGCTGAAAGCCAGCTGCAGATTCTGTACATACATACTGAGGCTCCAACACTTGGTTGGAAAATGCGTGGACATTTGGGAGTGGATTCTAGGGGCAGCAGGGTTCAGGCAGGGGAGGGGCCTCAAGGCGAACACGATGCCGTAGGGTTGACCTTCCAAGAAAGCCGTTTTCTCCAGGGTTTTGAAGAATAGTTGTAATCCCAGGAGTTCTCCAGCACTGACAACCTACATGCACAGAAACGAGTTTGTGTTTTATTTGTCTAGTGCAGTTTTATCCCAACCTCCTTACAATAACCTTAGACTGGCCCAAGGAGAACCAGTGAGTCTCACTTTGATGTAAGAATGTGTCAGGAAATGGCCACCTCTGCTGAAGAGGTCCAGGTGTGGCCCGTCCCAGTTGCAAGCAGCCCTGCAGCAGCTCAGCAGAGTCAGTCGCTTACGTGGCCATGTCAGGAGCAAAATGAAAGGATTCTTTGGAAATGTTCGCGGTTCTGAAGGTTCTGACGAAGTGCAGCGGTCCAGGCAAGACATTCTGAGGAACAGCCAGAGTCCACGTCAGCTGCTGGCTGCAGGACAAGAACAGCCACATATCAGACATTCACGACTGTCTGGCTGTGCAATGGACTGGGACATTGTGAAAGCTTCAAGTCTCATGAACTGTCGCTGAAAGTTGAAAATACACTTTTCTGTGCTTTTTTGTATGTATGGTTCTGTGCATGATTTATAAAATGTGTGCATTCAATAGGCGCAGCTTGTACTGAACAGAATAGCCTGGGTACAGGTAAGTTCTTCTGAGGTTGTTTTGTGACTTTTGTACAGTACACCCTTTATTGTGTATCTTCCTCCCTCAGTTGGAAGTGGCTACTGTATTGTGCCTTTTAAGAGCAGCCCATCTGAGCATTCTTAAACAGCAAAGTGGCTCCGGGGGTGGGGGGCAGGATGAAACCTCCTCTTCTTCAGTGCCAACAGCTCCAACCAGACTGGGGTCTCCTGCAGTGATCTTTTAGTACCAAGTTACCCTTTGGGAGTTCCAGTCATAGAGCAGCATTACTTGTCATCTGGTCCTGCATAGAACTGGGTTCCCCAAAGACCTTCACAGCCCCAGGCTTGCTTGTTTTTGCAAGAACTCCATGTCTTATTTTTTCAAATTGCTTGCCCTAAGAAAGGACCTTGAAATGGATGCAGGCATGTCAGGAACTTCTGAATGGGTTGTTAGCATGTGCGGCTGCTCTGGTACTGGCAATGGAGGAGTTTTAGCATCATTCTTGGGTCAAAAACTTAAAGAAACAAATTTGAAGAACTAAACTAATAACAACACGCTTCAACTGGGGGTGGGGGGGTGGGGGAGGAAGCCAGTGCAAGGCAGCCCTAAAGAACACTGAGTCTGTGTGTGAAAATTGGGCTGCTACGTATGTCGTGCAATCTTGCCACTTGTGAAATGGTGGAGGTAATAATATGGTATGATTGTTTTTTTTAAAATGAATTTTATTAGTATAAAATCAATACAAACATAGCACAAGTATAGATACAAAGTAGAGAGTGATTCTTCTATCTCATCTCCTTTGGTCTATATGGCTTAGAAAATACTGTATTCAAAATTGTGCTTTCATTGGTTACTCTTAATGTTCTGATAATATTGTATTATACTGAGCATATCTTATATATCTATAATACTTGCAAAATGAACCTGTTCCACCAGGCATTTGGCCAGCCGGGATATCATTGGATACTCGCTACAAATAATATCTGGCCTCCCATGGGCGCAGGGAAGAGAGAGAAGGGGAAAACGAAAAATTTTGACGCCATCAACAAAAATAGGTTTTTAACTTTGTGAGGGTAAAACGTTTTAGTAGTTGGTAGTTGGTTAATGTTTTAATGTATTTATTGATGTAAACCACCCTGAGCTCCTTGGGGGAGGGCGGTATATAAACAGAACAAACAAATAAATGAATGAATGAATGAATGAATAAATAAATAAATAAGATAACCAATGAATAATGCAATAGGACTAGGGACACAAAAATCCAAAGGCAACATGAGCAACAATGAGAACAGCAAACTTTCCAAGAATGAACAATGCAGAACAGGGGATTACAAGGAATAGGACAATGAAGTAAACACCATATGGTACCTACAGTAATAAATGATAACCAACAATAACTACTGCAGACGGCTACAGACCTATTCCCATATGAAGGTGTCCTTCTGGACTGTTCCCTCTTAATACAGTTGGGATTCAGTGATAAGAAAGCCTCCCAAACATTTCTGTTTTGTGAATTTTGTGAGATGATAGGATCATGGAATCTCTCCTTGACCTCCTCAGGGGGCTACTTCACAAGGTGGGAGCCACCACAGAGAATAAGCACAAATGGGCATTGGCTGATCTTAAATATTTGCAGAGAGGGACTTTCAGAAGACTTTGTTCAGACGAGCAAAAGTGTCATGGTGGAGCACAGTGGTTAATCTACACTTTCTTGCAAGGTTCCTTCACAGCATCTTTTTGTTCTCCTCAACCAACCAAGGGCTGAACAACAACCAGACAAGGACTGAAACTGTCTACCATGCACCCAGTTGTCTGGTGTACATGCCCCAGACAAACAAGACTTGGGTTTTTTTTATATAAAGGTCCTGAAATATCACAATATTTACCAGACATATACACCAAGGCATATGGAATGCCCTTGATGAATCTGGATACTTAAGAATTTAGAATATAGTTGTATAGTCTTGGCTTTCCAGGAAGTTTGAGCGTAAAATTCTGTATTTTTGCACACAATATGGTGCCTGCTGCTATCACAGCCTATGTCAGTTGCCAGTTTATCCCATCTTCTAAAGTAGTAAGTCTCTGCTAATGACCAGCACAATAATTTCTGGTACCTCTAATTTAAAACCAACCAACCAAAACAAGTTTACTTGAAAAAGGAGAAAAGTCAAATTAAAAGTGAACAAATCCAAACACACACACACACAGCTAGAATAATAGTGTGAAAAAGCTCAATCTGAACACAATTCTTTTCAAGGAAGTCATTTCTTGAAAACAACATTGGATGAAATTTAAGTGCTTCTATGATTTTAGAATACCAAGTGCCTGCTCTGAGTTTTGTTTCTAACAAAGAAAATCTAAGATTTTCTAGATTGGATTACAGACTAGTTCAAGACACTTATAACCATATCTGCTCAAATCTGTGATAACACCATTCAGGCTTTCCCCCAAACTCATTATAATCAATTAGATGATTATGGCAGCCAATTCAACATTTTATATCTATCTTGCTTCGGGGCGGAGCGAGGGGGAACTACGTCCGGGGGAACTACGTCCGGGGGAACTACGTCCGGGGTGGAGCGAGGGGGAACTACACATGCATGCCCTGCGCCCCTGCCGTAGCACTGCCCACCCCCTCCCCGGAATGCCCCTGGAATGCCATGTCATGCCCCCACACCGGCGCGCGCCTGGGGTGTCGCCCCCCTGCCCATTGGCACTACATCACTACCTTGCTTGGATCATACAACATCTATACAAATGAAAATGCAAAAATGCAAAAAGATGCAGACCAGCAAATATTAAGCAAACAGTAAACGTTAAAGTGGTTTAATAAAGGATTCTCTTGTTGATAATAAGAACAGGCAAGTGTGTCTCTGATGTGGAAGGCATGCCACAGCAAAGAGCCCACCACAAAAAACACTCCTGTTCCCCATAATAAATACCTCTAAAGCTTGATAAGCTTGATAAAACTTTAGAGCCAGTATGGTGTCACATTTGTTTCCCCATGAAACCTGCCAAGTGACCTTTTAAAAAAATCATCATCATCATCATCATCATCATCATCATCATCATCATCGGATTTCTAAACTGCCCTCCCTCTAGGGGCTCAGTGTGGTGAACAACAGTGATAAAAACAGATTAAAAACATAACATAAAACAACTAATTAATAATAATAAAACCATCAGATGGCATTTCATCCCTCCCCCCTCCCCAACTTTATGCCCACGGGAGGCCAGATGAAATGGCAGTGATGTATTTAACCAGGCTGGCCAAATGCCTGGCGGAACAGGTCTGTCTTACAGGCCCTTCGAAAACTCTTCAGGTCCCGCAGGGTCCTCATCTCCCTTGGAAGCCTGTTCCACCAGGTGGGGGCCAGGGCTGTAAAAGCCCTGGTAGAGGCCAGCCTGATAGCTTTAGGGCCAGGGATCACCAAGAGGTCCTCCTCCGATGAACGGAGGGGCCTAACGGGGCAATATGGGGAGAGGCGGTCTCGTAGGTATGAAGGTCCAAGACCGTTTGAATGGACCATGAAAGGTCAAGACCAACACTTTAAACATGACCCGGAACTCGATCGGCAGCCAGTGTAGATGGTATAATCCGGTCCCTGCTCGATGCTCCCATAAGGAGCCTGGCTGCCGTGTTCTGTATGAGTTTCAATTTCTGGATCATGGCTAAAGGCAAGCCTGCATAGAGCGAGTTACAGTAGTCTAGCCTTGAGGTGACCGTTGCATGAATCACAGTGGCTAGATCAGGGCGGGAGAGATACGGGCCAATTGCCGTGCCTGCCGCAATGGAAAAAAAGCCAACTGAGCCGTTCAGGTGACCTGGGCCTTTACTGATAGTACTGGGTGTAAAGGTTTCAATGGTGTTGATGAGAAGGGCAGCCGCCTAACCTTGAGTACATTCCACAGCCCGGGCGATGGGCCAGCTTCATCGGCGGAGACTTTATCTCTGCGCGGGAGATGAGGTCTCCGTTCCCATGGGAAGCCGGGAGGGGGATGGGATGGATAGAGTTATAACCTGTGCTTCTGGCGGGAAGTGTCATTCCTGCCACTGCGTGTACTTGAGCTTTCTAAGATGTCTGAATAAACGGTCTTTTTCACCAAAGAGCCTTTTATTTCTGCTTCTATGGAATTCCTTACATTGGGTCTAGAATCACCCCCAGGCTTTTGGCAAATGAGGCTAGCTGTAAAGCCTCACCATGCAATGTAGGCATGTCAAAGGACACTGGACACTCTCCCCGACACAGCCACAGGACTTTTGTCTTTGTAGGATTTAATTTCAGTCAACTTACACTCAACCAACCAGCAACAGCGTCCAAACAATGCTGGAGAGCCTCAGGGGCCGAAGACGGGCTGCCCTCCATCGTGAATACGAGCTGCGTGTCATCCGCATATTGATGAAACCGCAGCCCGAAACTCCGGACAAAACTTGCCAGGGGGTGCTTGTAGATGTTAAAAAGCATCGGGGAGAGGATCGCTCTCTGCAGCACCCCACAGACTATAGGATGTTGTCTGAAGTTCTCTCTCCCCGACGCCACCTGCAGTCCCCGGTCTCAGAGAAATGAGGCCAGCCAGCACAAGGCTGACCCCCTAACTCCAACACAAGCGAGGCAGTGGACCAAAAGGTCATGATCCACAACATCAAATGCTGCAGTGAGGTCTAATAACACCAACAATGCCGAACCGCCTCTATCCAAGTGAAGCCAAAGTTCGTCCACGACAGCGACCAACACCGTCTTGGTCCCATGACCAATACGGAAGCCAAACTGGAAAGGATCTAATACGTTTGCATCATCCAGGAACTGCTGGAGCTGATCTGCCACTGCTCGCTTAATTACCTTGCCCAGAAACGGGAGGTTCGAAACTGGGCGGTAATTGGCCGGATCCCAAGGATCTAACAATGGTATTTTCAGGAGCGGGCGGACCACTGCCTCTTTAAGCCTACCCAGGAAAGCTCCTTGCTCAAGGGAGCTGTTGACTATGTCCAACAGGTGGCTCCGTAGCTCCTCCCTGCCAGCCTGTCTCCAAGCGGTCTCCAAATGTCAGGTTGCCAGCTAGAGGTGCAGTAACCCACGAGGTACTCCCAAAGCCCTGAGTCTGCGAGTCCCTCTGGTCTAGACCCCGGCGATGGCGTATGGTCACTCCCTGCGAGCCATCTAACGGGGCAGTCATGAAAGGATTTATAGAGTCCAGGGGACCACCTGCAACCGAGGCACCTCCATCCAAGGGTGGAAGGTCTCCTTCAGATGTAAAGGATTCAGTGGTGTTGATGAGCGGGTCGGCTGCTTGGCCTTGACTACATTCCACAGCCCGGGCGACGGGCCAGCTCCTACGGCGGAGACCTTATCTCTGCGAGGGAGATGAGACCTCCGTTCCCATGGGAAGCCGGGTGGGGGATGGGATGGATAGAGTTATAACCTGTGCTTCTGGCGGGAAATGCCATTCCTGCCACTGCGTGTACGTGAGCTTTCTAAGATGTCTTAATAAACGGTCTTTTACACCCAAAAAGCCTTTTATTTCTGCTTCTATGGAATTCCTTACATTGTGGCAGGAAACCTAAATCATCTATATTCCTAGTACAGTGGACCTCTGGTGCCTCGGCATGGAGAGGTTGGATGTTTCTGGGGAAGGTGCGGTAGCCCCCAAAGAGGGCTCCGACCTGTCCCTTCTGGATCTGGAGGAACCGGCGGGAGAACGGGTCTCGCTGGTAACTCTTTCCCGTCCTCGTATCGACATGAGTCTTCCCTTACTCCGTTGGCACGAGGGACGAGGAGGCGATCATGTGGACTTACATGAGTCGTTTGGGGCGCTGTCTATGGATCGAGCGCCTGTGGATCGGATATCTGCCCGTTTCCATGTGGATTACAAACCTCAGGTGCAGCCTGTCACGGAGGAGACGGGTCTGACCACCTTTCATGCGGCAACGCAGGAGTCCATTGAACGATTCCTGGACTCGTATTTTGGTGATGCTCCCAAGAATCCACCGTGGCCCCCAGATCCCGGATTAGCAGCTGGATCTGAGATGCCCCGTGGAGCCACCGGTGGGCACGACGTCCTGCGTTCAGAGGAAGAGGAGTCCGGAGAGAGCCTGCACTCCCTTCCGGATCTGTTCCCTCTCCCATCGAAAGAGAGCTGGGATGAGGAAGTGGGCCGACTGCGAGATGCCCAAGAAGCATGGGCCCGTGAACGGCAGTTATGGGAAGAGGAACGAGAACAGCTGCAGCAAGAGCGTGAAAACCTGCAAAGAGACCGGGATGCATTGACTCGCAAGGAGAGAGAGCTGGCTGCCTTGGAGAGGGAACTGAAGAAGCAGCAGAACAGGACAACCCAAGTTGGAGTCTACGCTGTCACTGGTACAGCCGGCGCCAGAGGGGCGACGCTGCTGGGTCCTGCCACCTTCCAAGGACCGGCTCCCACCAGAACGCCAGCGGCACCGGCGTTGGTACCTCCACCTCCACCGATTCCAGCCCCCCCTGCGCAACCGCTGCCTCAACCTGCGCAACCACCGCCCTTGCGGGCGCCAAGGGCCGTGGAGAGGGGATACTACAGGCCTCCAATACCTGCCCGTTTCGATGGGACCGCTTCCAAACTTCCCTACTTCATCTTGCAACTCGATGCCCACATGGAGGACTATGACGATTTATACCGGTCTGAGCGCGAAAAAATACGGGACATCGGCTCAGTCCTGGATGGGGCGGCAGCCGACTGGTTTGTGACTCTTTTGAACCTGCAAGATGAGGATACTCGCACGGTGCCCGCATTCCTCCAAGCCTTAAGGGCTCGCTTCCAAGATCCGGGTGCTGAAAATGAAGCTATCCGCACCATCAAATCTATCCAGCAAGGCAACCGCTCGTTTGCAGAATTTGCCAGTGAATTTCGTGCGGCGGCTGCTCGACTCCCTCCTGAGTGGCCTGAGCGCATGAAATGCGAATACTTCTCGGATGCTGTCGACGGCAAGTTGCGTGAAACGGTGTTTTTAATTCGGATCCCCCGCACTATTGCTGATTGGATCGAATTGGGATCCCAAGTGGCGTCTCGTTTGGAATACGCCCGTGCCGGGGGCCGCCCACGCCCAAAACCCGCCACTACGACCACTACTGCGACCACCAAGCCAAGCCCAGCCGCCCCTACCGAGACCACCTCCGAGCGTCGTCGCCGGCTGGGATTGTGTCTTTACTGCGGAGGACCAGGTCATCTAGCCGCCAACTGCCCAAAAAAACAGAAGCCAACCGCTCCGGCTGCGCGCACCCCATCTGCCAAGCCACCACGCAAATCCGGGCCGCCCCCAACAGGCGCGTTCAAGGCAGTTATTGAAGGCGACCCAGAGGTGGGGGAAGCAGCTGTGTGCCTTTCTTCAGCCCCCATGGACATGGGTTCGACTCCAGACGCGGTGAGTGAAGGCAGCGCCCCCATCACAATCCAAGCGTTTCTGGCCAACCCCGCTAAGCATACTCGTATTATAGCCTCAGCCCTTGTAGATTCTGGCTGCTCCCATTGCTTAATGCGGCCCCAGGTGGCGGAGGAACTGGGTCTAGACCAAGTCCCCCTGGCTAAGCCCATACCATTCACCCAAATGGACGGCAGTCCTCTCGGGAGCGAAGGACCGGCCCAGTTCAAAACGCAACCGGTTCTCCTCCGCTGCGCCGACCATTGGGAGAAAATTAGTTTTATTCTGGCGCCAGTGGCCAAACACTCCATAGTTCTGGGCATGCCATGGTTGTTGTTACATGAACCAACATTCCTTTGGAAAGAAAGGATCTTGGAATTCACTGACCCTCCCTGCGGGGAACACATGAATTGGGGGGAAAACTCGACTTCTCCTGACACACACACCCCCCTGGCTTCATCAGCGATTGCTCCCGATTCTACCGGCATCCCACCGGCGTACCAAGATCTAGCCAGAGTATTTCAGGAGCAAGAATGCGATCAGTTGCCACCCCATAGAGACACTGACTGCAAAATCGTAATACAGCCAGGGGCGCAACTGCCCAAGGGTAGAATCTACCGTATGAGTCCCAATGAGGAGAAGGAACTTCGTGCCTTCTTAGACAAGAACCTCGCTCGCGGGTTCATATGGCGGGCTACCAAACACACACATGCTGCTCCTGTATTGTTTGTAAAAAAGAAAGATGGGTCTTTACGGCTCTGCACAGATTACCGAGGTCTCAATGCAGTCTCCCTGTCCAATAAATACCCTTTGCCTTTGATCAAGGACCTTTTAGACGCATTGGGCAAAGGACGCATCTTTACTAAGTTGGACTTGAGAGAAGCTTACTACAGGGTCAGAATTGCTGAAGGCTATGAACACTTGACTGCATTTAACACAAAGTTTGGACAGTTTGAATACTTAATAATGCCATTCGGGTTAAGTGGGGCCCCCGGAGCTTTTATGGCCCTTATCAACGAAGTTCTCCATGATTTATTGTACAAGGGAGTAGTGGTGTACTTAGATGACGTTTTGATTTATTCACAAACCATGGAAGAGCATGAAGCATTGGTTCGGGAAGTATTGAAACGCTTGCTCAACAACTCCCTCTGCCAAACTTTCGAAATGCTGTTTCCACCAAACCTCTATTGACTATTTGGGTTACCGGATTTCGCCCGAGGGCCTCAAGATGGATCCTGCTAAGATTGATGCAGTCCTCCAGTGGCCTGCCCCTACCAACCGAAAGGAGCTCCAATCTTTTCTGGGTTTTGCTAATTTCTATCGTGACTTTATACCCCAATTCGCTGAACTGACTCTCCCACTCACAGACCTCTTACGCACTAAGGGTAAAGATCCATTGACTGCCATACCCGGGGCCCCCCTTTCCTGGTCTAAAGAATGTCAGACAGCCTTTCAGCTATTAAAATCAGCTTTTACCACCGAACCTATCCTGAAGCACCCTGATCCGGATCTCCCATTTGTGGTTCACGTGGATGCCTCGGACAAAGCGCTTGGGGCAGCCCTGTTGCAGAAAAATAAAGATGGTAGGCTGGTTCCGTGTGCTTATTTATCAAAGAAATTCTCCGGCTCTGAGCTCAACTGGACTGTAGGGGATAAAGAGACTGCGGCCATCAAAGTAGCACTCTCCACTTGGCGCCACTGGCTGGAAGGGGCTAAACACCCCTTTCAAGTTTGGTCGGATCACAAGAACTTGGCCGCCCTCTCCACCCCCCTCAAGATGTCCGCGAAGCAACTTCGTTGGGCCGATTTCTTTTCTCGTTTCTCTTTCACGGTACATTTTTTCCCCGGAAACACCAATAAACTGGCTGATGCGCTCTCGCGCCTGCCCGGGGAGGGGGGTGGAGCTGCCTTACGGGACATTCCACGCACTATTCTCTCCCCCTCCCAATTGGGGCTGGCTGTCACCCGATCTCAGACGTCCACCCCTCCTCCTCCGCCCATTCCCAGCCTGGTCTCTCCTTTCCTACGGGAACTCGAGGAGGCGGGGCTGCACGAGCCACCGGCGGAGGAAAGTGACTCCCAATTGCGTTTGGAGAATGGTGTTTGGCGACGGGGGGAATGTTGGTACGTGCCTCCCCCCCTCCGTAAGCAGGTTCTCGAGGCCTGTCATGATGCCCGCTCAGCTGGACATTTTGGCTTTCTCAAAACTCTACATTTGGCCCGCCGTCAATTTTGGTGGCGCGCAATGCGCAAGGACATTGAGACATATATTAAAGGTTGCTCTGTTTGTGCGGAAGCCAAGAATGTTCCAGGAAAACCCCATGGCCTATTGAAACCTCTCCCGGTGGCCTCCCGCCCTTGGGAAGTCATCTCCATGGATTTTATTACAGATTTGCCAGAAAGTCATGGCAACACGGTCTTGTGGGTGGTGGTGGACTTATTTTCTAAACAAGCCCATTTCATCCCTTGTACTTCCATCCCCTCCGCTCCTAAGTTAGCGCGTCTATTCATTCAGCATGTTTATCGTCTACACTCCGCCCCCGTTAAGGTGGTCTCCGACCGCGGGCCCCAATTCATTTCTAAGTTCTGGAAAGCTTTTCTAGGGTTATTGGGGGCCGCCCCGGCGTTAGCCGCCCCCTACCACGTGCAAAGTGACGGTGAGTCAGAGAGAACGAACAGAACCCTGGAGCAGTATTTACGTTGTTACACCAATTACCACCAAGACAATTGGTGCGAGCTGATCCCGTTTGCAGAATACGCCTATAACAATGCGGTTCACAGCAGTACAAAAAAAACCCCCTTCGAAATTGTGTCTGGTCGCTCCTTCCCTCCGTTGCCGCAACTACCTGCGGAAGCATTGGACCCACCGGAGTTTCAGCAATGGATTTCATCTCTGGCCGAGGGGTGGAAAATGGTCCAGACTGCTTTACAGCAGGCCAAGGACTCCCAAAAGCTTCAAGCAGATAAGCACCGCTCGGATTTCCCTCTGCGTGTGGGCGCCTGGGTGTATTTGTCTACCAAGAATCTCAGAGACGTGCATAAATTTTCAAAATTGGGCAAAAGATTTGTGGGACCTTTTCAGATTACCAAAGTAATTAATGATGTCACTGCCCGATTGGACTTGCCTAATTCTCTTAGTAACATCCATCCTGTCTTCCATTCCAGTTTACTCAAGGAGGCTCCCGTTTCCGATGCCTGGCACGACCCGCCGGAGAGACCCCCACCGACAATTATTGATGGCCACAAGCATTACGAAATTGATGCCATCCTGGACTCTCGCTTTAATCGCAAACGCTTACAATATTTGGTCTCGTGGGTGGGGTATTCCTCTGGGTCCAAACCTCTACCCACAAATCTCAAGGAATTTCCCAACATGGTGCTGGCAGCTCTAAGGAGACAAAAAAAGCAAGAAAAGAGGAGAGGCTATCTGGGCTTTCGGGAATGGGAAGAGGAAATATTGGGGGGGGGGGGGGAAGGAAATGAGTTGTTTCCCTCCTGCCAGTCCTTGTGGGTCCCACTTCTATTTCTTAACCTGACCTTTAGCAAGTTTGGAGTAATGGAGAGGAATTTCTCTCATGTGAGGGCAGAAGGAAACCCTGCAGAACCCGGTCTCACCACTTTAAAGAGAAGGACACTTGGGAACAAACAAATGCCAGCCAGCCAGCCAGCTAGCCAGCTCCCTCCCTCCCTCCCTCCAAGGTAACAACAGAGTCTCAGTTGATGACATGCGGCATCCCACAAACACTCACAGGACCCTTAACTTGTAAGGCTCCGTGTCTGCTTATTAGAAGGATCTGCACACCCTTGTAAGGCTTTAGATCAAACCTTGGACCTTGGTAGACATAAGCAAGATGGGCCCACACAGTTTGTTCTTAATGATAGGTCTGCAATCTAGAGGCTTTCCAGTTGTTCATGAACTACAAATCCCATCACCCCCTGCCAGCATGGCCAATTGGCCATGCTGGCAGGGGCTGATGGGAATTGTAGTCCATGGACAACTGGAGAGCTGCAGGTTGCAGGCCCCTGCCCTAAGCAAATGCGCGTATAGGTTTCTGACCTCTTACAAAGGGAACACCCCTTTCCTCACAGTAGAAACACATGTCGGCCATGGAAGCTCCTCAGGGACATATTACATGTTAGGAGTCTCACCTGAAGTTTGGCTATCAGAGCTCAATTAACCATTCCAGAGCAGCTGACATTGATTCCAAACTTCAATGGCACGCAGATAGAATTTTTACTGCAAGATTTTGCAGTACTGAAGTTACTGCTGAAGATAATTCTTGGGATACTTCAAACTGAAAGCACCTTACATAGATTTATACATATACTACTGAGAAAATCCTTGGGTCCAACACAACTGAATGGAAATCCAGCCAGAAAAGAACACTTTTTTTTTCTATATGAAGAGGGGATTTTGTGGGGAATTTTTCAAACATTCTTGGTTCTCTCCCTACCCCCCCCCCCCACCACAACAGGGAAAGAGGAACATATTAACAAAACATCTGTGACTTGATTACGTCTGATTGGATAAATTACCCCAGTCTGGTTGCTAAAATGAAAAATCTGCCTCTAGGTATGTGTAAAGATGTTTTGTTGGGAGTAAAGTCAACAGTCCTGAAGAGTCAGATTCTTCCATTCAGCATTGAATATAAAACTAATATTCTATTACTCATAGTTTATACATTATATTTTATTATATAATAGTTTTACAGGAAATAAGGCCCTTTATTTTTCCAAGTCTGATCTGCATCCATTAAAAGCAAGCTCCACCCACTACAGCCATCTGTCTGTAAGCGTCACAGTTCTGTTTTCTTTTAACCAAGCTGTCATATGAAAAGTTCAATTCCTCTAATTTCTTGGTTGCTTTGAACATTTATTTTAGGAGCTCTCATTCTAAAAGAAATGAAGCACTTTGTAGATTTTTTTGTCAGAGGAAAACATTTTTGACAATTCTAAAATGAAATGAAGTTCAAGATATTCACTTCCACAGATGTAAGAACAATTCAAATGTGTCTCAGTGGGGCACAACAGATGGGCACAGATGACCACTGAAAAGGTGTTTATTTATTAGTCGTTAGTAATGAGGAGAACATTGCCATTATTGTGCAGAAGCCAGGCCACAGGGAAATCCTCTTCACAACTTGGCCTGGCATTCCAGCCAGCAGGCCGGTGAAGCATCTAATAGATTGCCCCTTGGCAGAGGCTATCAATTCCTCAGTTTCTATCTCACCTCAGTCATGAAAGCTGACAAACGCTTACATTTGCAAGAAGGTTTCTGGCAAGGGATTACTATTACAATATGCAAGAACAGCTTACAATGCTTTAAAGTGCAATATAAATGCTAAGTATTAGTACCATTACTTGTACAAGCTGTCTGATCAGTCCATGTTACAAGAAGAACGTATTTTAAAGAACTGTTCCATAAAAACAACACAGAAAGCTTAAGTAAGCATACTATGGCGGATTCCGCATGGGCCAAAAACAGTGGTGTGAAAATGGTGTGAAAACAGCGTAAACCCTTTTACACTGCTTTAAACCGTTTTACACTGTTCTCACACCATTTTCACACTACTATTTTTGGCCCATGCGGAATCTGCCTCTGTCACTGCTGCGCAGTGGGACTGTCCCGTGGTCTGCTGCTTCAAAGCGTCTCTAAACGCGGCAGCCCAGTCTGCCATTTAGCCTTCCGGCTGTTTCCTTTCCTTCCTGCGCAGCTTCCCTCTGGGGAGGTCACCTGCCACCTTTTTGCGGGGAGGGGAGTGCAGTCTTTGGTCTATCAGTAACTCAATAGACCACGTCAACTTCACTGGTCTATTGAAGTATTAGTAGGATAGCTGGGTGAAAATTTAAAAACCCAGGAAATGGTCCAAGAAAGAGCTGTTGGGTGGGTGGGGGGGAGGTGGAGAAGAGTGAGAAAACCTGAAGGAAGAGCAACACATCCTGATTCTTTTCACAGGAAAGCAAAGGGGAGGAAAAGTCACGCTTTACTAAGTTTTGAAAACTGTGGGCCTTCTCTGAACTGAGGTGGGGTGTGTTTGGAAGATGCCACGATGCTTGTGTAACCAAGAATCTAGCCTGGAGGGAATGCTGCACCCACAGCGAAAAGTGTGTAAACCACAAGTGTGCAACTACCCAAGTCGACTTTATCTGTTACACAGAAGATACTCTGCATCTGACAACATAGAGGAGAAATGATGTGGTCATTAAAAGGATGATCATTTTAACAAATCACAGCAATGTGGACATGTTTTGAAGCTACCTCCCATGCAGTAAAAGTCAAACGTTGAAGGTGAGGGAATCACAATTATTCTGGAGCTGCTGCTGCATACCCACAAGGAACAACTTCTCCGAGGAAAGGAGATAATTTATTTTACCCCCAACTTTAAATCATGTTGAACATATTTTACACAGTTTTATTCCTTCAAGTGTGGGGAGGAAGGCCTCAGAACAGGCAGCATCTGTCCAGTGAGCAGAATGAGCAGGCAATGCAAAGAAGTTGACTGAAATTAATTTATCATGCACTTTTTTTTGTAAATTCCAGTCTGTACCCACAGAACTGTCTCAGGAGATTTTTGCTGCTGCTAAGGACAACACGTGACCTTTCCCAGTTCTGTTTTCAACTATTATTAGGAGGAATTTATTTATTTATTTATTAGAAATTACTATCTGCCTTTCCACAGAATTTTTTTTGTGCAAAGGCAAAGCATTTCCCCCATAAAACACTGAAACAAAGCAACAACATCCTCTAATTAACAGAGAAGTTATACACCGCAGCACTGCAAAAGATAAAAAAATTTAATTCACAAAACAATCTTCTCCCCAAAGTCTTCTTCTTAAAGTCTCGTGGGATGGGAATTCCTTTCCTTTTCCATTAGAAGTTCCTTGAATCATAAATCTTAAATAGCATAATTGTCATGGCCAGTCCTCTGTCCCCACCTCCACCCCCCTTGTCTGACCGCAAGGGGTCATTCTATCAGTTTTGAAGCGAAGTTTAAAAGCAGTTCTGTACTCCCACTCTACGATCTCTCCACCAGTAAGCTGCATGGGATGTTCCTTGGCTTTGAGAGTGACAGCAACAACAGCCCAGATGAGGAGGAAGAGCCGGCTGTCAGCAAAGCAGCATCAGATAGTCTAGATCCACCAATAGAAGAGTGGAGAGCAGCGCAAGTGCAGCAATTCAACCTGGAAGAATCTCTCTCTCTCTCTCTCTCTCTCTCTCTCTCTCTCCCCCGCCCCCCCCAGGACTGTGCTCTGACCATTGCTTTGCCTGGTGTTTTGTGACCATGTTAGCCTGGTGAATAAAGACAGTGGATGCCGTCTCCTTGGCTTCCCTGGCAGCCCATGGCAATAATTTTAAAACTTAATAAACTGGGTATTAAATCAGACAGAGGTACTAGTCCAATCTGTTAGAACAGCAATAATATCACTTGATCTTAGATCCTCATAAAAGCTACATTCCAGGAGCAGGTGTGCTAGAGAATCAATGGAACCAAAATAGCCAGGCAGGCTCTTTCCGAATATGGTAGGTTCATGTATCTACCTTGCATAACTAAGAACATAAGAACATAAGAATGTAAGAACTAGCCTGCTGGATCAGACCAGAGTCCATCTAGTCCAGCACTCTGCTACTCGCAGTGGCCCACCAGGTGCCTTTGGGAGCTCACAGGCAGGATGTGAAAGCAATGGTCTTCTGCTGCTGCTGATTCGAGCACCTGGTCTGCTAAGGCATTTGTAACCTCAGAACAAGGAAGATAGAAGCCATAGATCGACTTCTCCTCCATAAATCTGTCCAAGCCCCTTCTAAAGTTATCCAGGTTAGTGGCCATCACCACCTCCTGTGGCAGCATATTCCAAACACCAATCACACGTTGCGTGAAGAAGTATTTCCTTTTATTAGTCCTAATTCTTCCCCCCAACATTTTCAAAGTATGCCCCCTGGTTCCAGTATTGTGAGAAAGAGAAAAAAATTTATCTCTGTCAACATTTTTTTACCCCATGCATAATTTTATAGACTTCAATCATATCCCCCCTTCAGGCGTTTTCTCTCCAAACTAAAGAGAGTCCTAAACGCTTTGCAGCGCCCTCCTCATATGAAAGTGCTCCTCATAATGAAGGTACTCTTGCAGTCCTTCAATCATCCTCAAGGCCCTTCTCTGTACTTTTTTCTTTCTCTTCGATATCCTTTTTTTGAGATGTGGCTTACCAGAACTGAACATAGTACTCCAAGTGCGGTCGCACCACGGCTTTATATAAGGGCATGACAATCCTTGCAGTTTTATTATTATCAATGCCTTTCCTAATTAATCTCAGCACTAGAGTCTGCCTTTTTTACAGTTGCCATGCATTGAGCTGACATTCCCATGGAACTATCAACTAAAGACTTCAAATCCCTTTCACTGGTTCAGACTGATAGCACTGGCGCTCTTGTAACGTGTATGCTGCAGCTTGGATTTTGCCCTATGTGCATCACTTTACATTTAGCTACCCGATTGAACTGCATTTAAGCCACTTCTTAGCCCACTCACCTAATTTATCAAAGGTCCGCTTTGGAGCTCTTAGCAATCCTTTGTGGTTCTCACCACCCTACCTAACCTGGTATCATCCGCAAACTTGGCCACCACTTACCCACCCTACTTCCAGGGTCATTTTATGAATAGGTTAAAGAGCACTGGTCTCCAAAACGACACCACTCTCTACATTTCTCCATTGTGAGAACTTCCCATTTATACCTACCCTTTGTTTCCTGTTCCTCAACCAGTTTTTAATCCATAGGAAGATTTCCCCTCTTATTCCTTCATTGCTGAGTTTTCTCAATAGTCTCTCTAGAGGAACTTTGTCAAAAGCCTTTGGAAATCCAAGTAGACAATGTCCACTGGTTCCCTTCTTATCCACATGCCTGTTTACACCCTCAAAAAACTCTAGTAAGTTTGTAAGACTGGACTTGCCTCTGCAAAAGCCATGCTGACGCTTCCTCAGCAGGTCTTGCTTTTCTACATGTTTATTAATTTTATCTTAAATGAAAGATTCTACTAATTTACCAGGAACAGATGTCAAACTGACTGGCCTGTAATTTCCTGGATCCCCCCAGACCCTTTCTTAAAGATTGGTGTGACATTGGCCATCTTCCAGTCTTCAGGGATGGAGGCAGATTTCAGGGATAAGTTGCATATTCTTCATCAGTTAAGTTGGACTTCCATTGTGCCAGCAGCCTGGTTCCTCTTTGGTTAAGATGAAGCCCATCCCTATTGTACAGGCCTGCCTTGTCCCAAAAGGTTCTCTGGTTCCTGACAAATCTGAAACCCTCTGCCTTACCACCTTCTCATCCACGCGATTGAGACCCCAGAGTCTCCGCCACAGCCTAGCTCGCCTAAGCGCTCGCGTGGAACAGGTAGCATTTCGAGAATGCCACCTTTAAATCCTGGATTTTTAACCTGTTTCCCTAGCAGCCTAAATCTCTAGCTTCCAGAACCTCCTGGCTACATTTCTAACAGAAAGTGCCAACGTGGGACTACAACTGCTGATTCCCACTCCCAGCAATTGCCCAAAAGCCTATCTAGACAAAGCGCGACATCCTTCGCGACCAGGCAGGCAAGTCACCATGCGGTCATCATGCCTCTCACAAACCCAACTCTCTATATATTCCTAATGATCGAATCATGCCCACTACAAGGAGCCCCCCCACCTCCCGAGGGGTATCCTCAGTGCAAGAGGATATCTGATTTCAGCTGGAAGGAAGGTCCCCATCTAGGGAGGCATCTTCCACCACCTCAGACTGGCACCCTCCATCCCCAGGACTCTCATTCCCCCATGACATCTGAAGAGATGTCACCTTGGGAGAGATGGGACCCGGCCAGTTAGGGTCCTGAAAGCCTTGTCTGCTCAGCCTCCCCTCTGCCTCTCTCAGCTTCTCCGGTCTGCCACCTTGGCTTCAAAGAGAGCCCACACATTTCCCTGAGTGCCAGGAGATCATTGCAGCGAAAGGGCACACCCAATGACTCTCTTTATCCTAGTGGCAGATAGTCGCACATGTGACACTCAGTGCAAAACACTGAAAGCCCCCATCCCCTGCTGGCTTCCTGCCTTCCTATCCTAATTTTGTTTAGATATTCCAAATACTGATTTCTAATTTAGTGCCTCCTCTTAAAGGTTTCGCTCTTCCACTATCCCTTAAAAATATGTTCTTATTTAGTAAAACACCTGGTTTCAGAGAGACTAACTGAAAAGATTTAAAAATTCTGAAAAGCCCCACCTCTCAGCAGCCCCACCAATCAGCAGCCCCAGGACAAGGAGAAAAAAGCAGAAAAAACCCCTTGTTAAAATAAATACACCGTTTAAAAGATGTGGCTTTGAGAAGAAGCCCACTCTGAAAACAAAACCAGAGCTCACTCCAGCCCTCCTTTCTGGCCCACTCCTCTTCTCCACTGCTACTCTTTCCTCTGCTGGTTCCAGAGACTAACTGAAAAAAAGATTTAAAAATTTGAAAAAAGCCCCACCCCGTCTCTCAGCAGCCTCTGCAGCAGCCCCCCACCAACAGCAGCCCCAGGACAAGGAGAAAAAAAGAGAAAACCCCTGTTAAAAATACACTGTTTAAAAGTTGTGGCTTTGAGAAAAGCCCTCTGAAAACAAAACCAGAGCTCACTCAGCCCTTTCTGGCCCACTCCTCTTCTCCACTGCTACTCTTCTCGAAAGGTTAGCATTTAGTGTTATATTGCAATGTATTAGCAGAGCAAATAACAGGGCAGAGATGTGAGTGATTTACTAGATAACAAATGAATTTACATTAAATACAGGAACAGCAAACTCTAGCTTTGCAAGTGCTCAGTTTGGGTGTCTGTGACATCTACACGTGCCCGTGTGTGTGGCTCTCCTCTTTTGCTGGAAGAAGAAAGGAGAGGTCTTTACAGAAGCTCATGCGATTCTACGCATGTGACTTCAGCAGTTAATTCTTGCTTGACTGAATGAAGCAGGCACTTGAAAATCCCAACATTTAGTCTAGCAAGAAAAAGCTCTTAAGAAATGCGGAGTTGCCAAGAAGTAAGTATAAGCATGCAAGCAATGAAGGGGAAGAATTCCAAAGAACTGAAACAAGAAAATGCAATGAGTGCAGAATGACGTGCTATCTCCTTAATGCCCTTTTTATTTCAGGCCGTTTCCGCATGGCAGCGAGGCTACGGGCGTCTTTCGCGCCAATTCAAGATATCGCTTTCGACTGCCCATCACCGGACGGTCCCGGAAGAGTATGGCAGCCGGGCGCGCGCTGGAGGCGCCCGGTGCTTCAAGACCGACTCGGTTAATCCCTTGGTTTCAGACGTCGCTGGTGCCCAGACACGCCTCTGGCCCTGGCGCTTCTGCTCGAAGCCGAGGCGCAGGGTAGCGGTCCCTTTGCCCGCGACGCCGAGGCCCGGGACAAGGTGTGAGTGTCAGGTGGGAGGCTGGCATGAAGCCGCTGCCGCCGCTTCAGCAGCCATGCCGGCAAGCGTCTCAAAAAAGAGCTTGGAAGCGCCTGGAAACGCCGACTTCAGGCCAGCCGGGCGGCGCGAGGAAGTGCTGCTTCGCGTTTTGCCTAAGCGCCGATGCATGGCGGCCTGGAGACGGTGTTTTTACCGTCTCCAGGCAGCCATGATTTGCCCGTGCGGAAACAGCCTCAGAGAAGGGAATTCCAAATAACATAATGCTTTGCCCATTCCAGTGACAAAAATCTGTTGAAAATTTAAAATCTGCCTCTATACTTCCACCATGCACTGATTTCTGGTTTATTTGGACTTAATTTAGGCATGGACCCTGGTTTTCCATAATCGAAGTTAAAAAAATGGCTTCTATTGGACTGTCAGTGGATTCACTCTGCCTTTTGTCCTATTCAGAAGCTTATATAAAATTAAAAGGCCAACTACTAGATAGAGAGTTCTCTACCCAAATCACTTCTGCCAAGAAAACTTGCTCCCCCCTGTATTTTTCCACCCCATTTGAACAGGGCCACTTGGCACACTACCTGTACTGCTTAATAAACCCCGTTCAACGGAGAGCCATGACGCTCGCCAGGTTTAATGTCATGCCTTCCGCCTTGTTACATGGCAGATTTAACAAGCAAGAAAAGTCTAAAAGATTGTGCCCGTGTAATGCTGGCTCAGCTGAATCTCTGGCCCACCAATTATTACACTGTCTCAGATTTAAGGAAATCAGATCCAAGTATGTGAATCTTACTCCTTTACCCGATCTCCCCGATTCATTTAGATTACACTACTTGCTGGACAATCCTGATCCTTCTGTCTGTATGATAGTGGCAGACTTTCTCCTGGAAATTATTAAATGCCAGTAGATTTCCTTTCACTTAACATTTATTTCCAATATTGTATATTTATGGGTTTTTAAAAAATCAGTCCTATACTATTGCTGTATTGTTGTCTATGCCAATAAAGGCTTGGTGACATCTGTTTAGGAATCCCTTCCCCATGCGGCTAACCCATATGTGCCAGAGAGGTATAAATGCTGCCAGCCCGAACATAGGGTCAGTTTCACAAGTCTTTATTAGCTAGCTGATATCCTGGGAGAACAGTGGCTACTTGTTTTCACTGCAGTACATTCTCACACACTTCACACTAGGTGACAGAACCCATGACTCAAACACAAATCTGGGGTACTGGGTTGACACAGTGCATAAAAGTTTCATCGCCCACTTATATAGAGATAACAAACATCAGTCTTGTATAATATTTACAATAAAGTAGGCAATGCCCCATGTTTGATTTGTTACCTACATAGCATAACTCAGTCCTTCAAAGCCTAGAGAAACTATGTGCAAGCTTCATGACTTGTTTTTTTTCCTCCCTCCCTGGCTCCCATCCCATAGCAACAAAAGTAAAATTAGCAGCAGATCAGAGCCTAGTTACCATGAGCCAGAATCCTTGGTGCCTACAGAAAAGGGTGTTAACTGGGATATGTGCCCTGCTGAGATAACCAGTTCATGGATTCTTATTACTTGTGATCACTATAGAAATTTGTCAACATGCTGATAGGCAAGTGTGTAGCACATATTGCATCTTGGTGCTTCTGTAGCCACAAAAGCTCATCCAGTATGTACACATGGCAACAGCTTCATGCTAGCAACGGCTGAATGCATTTGGCAATAACCAGGAGCCTCAAATTCTGGGAAAACAGCTCTTTCAGATAAGTCAGTATGTATAAGTCACTATTTTACACAGAATTTTTTTGCCTTAAAAAGTGGATACAATGGAATTAGTACCTGATTCTGCCATTAGATGAAATGTGGGTGAGAAACATAAGTGTTTTTTATTTTAAAAAAATGCATTACAATGGTTCATCAAAAGCATTCAAATAAAAATTTTATGTAAGTTTAAATTGGCCAAATTATAAACAGTTTTTTAAAAACCCAAGTAGGGAAGACACCTTTACAAGCAAGTCTTTCTGTGCCTCTCAATAATGCCTTCAGGATATCAGTTGACCTGAAGGTAAGGATTAATCTCTGTCTGCTATGTGTCATACGAGAACTCTCAAGCTATTCAACAGAGACCAGGTCACTCTGATTTTCATGTCACCCCATCAGGACACTCCATCAGGACAAATAGTGCTTAGTAAGGCTTGGAGTTTTCCATGTTGGATAATTGGAAACAGATTTTGTTACACTCAAGAACCAAACGTTGCCGGTTACTCTTCCAGGCTTAACTATAGGGAGAGAAGCATCTTGATAACAGATGGTTGTTGAGAGGTTTTAGCAGGACTAGCTCAGCTTGTGTTCCCTCTGATAATTCCAAGGTTTGGTTTAAAATAAAATCCAGACTAGATTTGATATGATTGAGTTCATTGTAAATATTTTTTGACAGTTATCGCGGTAAGATTGCAAACAGTTAAGAGTTCCTGACCAATTACATGCTTCCCAGGAAAGTTCACTCCCCTATTTTGACTCTGCAGACGTCCGCAGCTAAACTCTGAGGAATGCTGAGTTCTTAAAGAACCAGGATTGCTAATTGTCTCAGGCCCAGCAAGCAAACAACCGTCAGGGTCACCGCTGGGCAGGCAAGGTTCCTCCTGTGCCAAAGGAGCAAGTCTGTTGGAGACAAAATCCATCTAGGAGTTTTGGGCAGAAAATAATCTTCTAACTTAGACTGTTTCCTTACAGGCAAAGGGGTAGGTTCTTCTAAATTCCTCTGCCACTTTCTAAAAAGCAATTAGTTGTAATTAATTAATTAATTAAGATAAATAAGTCAAATTGCCCAGAATCTCTATGTAGTCTGGTTAAAATAGTAAAACCAAACTGAAACCAAAGGAAACAGAGAAGTAGCTGAGTCCTAAATCAGACACTCCCTTAAGAGGGCAAGAGAAACAGAGAGTTAGTTTTTTTAAATCTCTCAGTCCAATAGCCCAAATAGGGATAGTTAAAACCAATATACCGACAGCTGTTCTGGCAGCTGCTTTAGCTGCTCTTGTAAAAAGGAAAAGAAAAAGGTGATAGTAGTACAAATGATGGGGGGGGGGGGGGGGTCGATGTTTACAGAGGTACTCAACTGATTGCTCACTCCGGCACCCTCTTTTAGATTTTTAAACATGCTGATTAAAAATGGTTTGTTCACTGTTACTAACGTATCAAATCCTTTCTGAATTCATTTGAAAGGGCATCATAGCTGATATAGAAAAACATATTTCTGCTTCTCTCCAAGTACAGGATTGAGAGATTATTCAAGCAAAGCAGATTCTCTCACATATAATGAGGAAACAGAATTTATGGTATCAATTAAAAACGTATTGGTTACTTTTAAACTCGGCTTATCGAAAAACAGCCATAACACCTTCACTGTCCTCAATAATTTCCTGTCTTGAAGTCTCAGTGCTTAACAGCTGCATTTGAGAACTAAGCCCTGGCCATGTCCCCTGCTTTTTCTTTCTGGATTTTTTCCCATCACAAATGTTTTCACCATTAGCACACTGAGCTTTTGAGGAGGGGGCAGGAAGCAGATGTACTGCTTGGCGGGGAAGGAATTAAAACCCAGACCTAGAACTCAAAAAAACTCACACACACATTTTGTAATCATTAGAATAAAATCTAAAATACAATAGCCCTGCTCCTTTTTGATCCAGCTTCAAGCCTGGTAGAGGACAGGGAGATGGCTTGGGAAGTTCACCCAGCTCCAAACCTCCAAACCCAGCTCCAAACCCTCCAAACCCATCTTCGAATGTAGACAATCTTTGAAAAGGTACATTACTTCTTGAGATCCAGAATAACATTATTGGTTTTTCCTGGGATTATGTTTATATGATTTTATTTTTGTAATGTTTCATATTTTTTAATTTAATTATGTAGAACTACTTTTTGGAAAATCAGCATAAAAGTATTTTACATTTAAAAAAACCTCTTAATGTTCAGTCATATTATTTGCTTATGCATTAAAACATTTATATCCTGCCCTTGCTTGAGGTTTGCTGATTGCTGGCAAAGAGATACAGTCCCAGAAGACTGGCGAAGAGGTGCCATAGTCAAGTTCCCCCAAAAGGGCATTATCTCCGAATGCACCAATTGGCAGGGCATCATGCTCCTTTCAGTCCCTGGGAAAGCATTCTGCATGATCCTACTCTAGTGACTGCAGAGTGCCCTTGGCCACCTGAGAGAGGAACAAACTGGATTTCCCAGTGGAAGGTTCTGCAGTGAACAAATCTTCACCCTCTGAAACATCATAGAACAATGCATTGAATATTGACAGCCACCGACCATCAACTTCATCGAGTTCAAAAGAAGCTTTTGACAGCATTCACTGAGAGTCCCTCTGGCAGCTCCTGCATTTGTACAGAGTACCAGCAGCCTTCATTCCCATCTTCAAAGACTTGTACCTGCAATACAGCTGTTGCCTCAAAACATATAATGGCTGAACAGACTTCCTTGAAATCACCACTGGGGTCAGACAAGGCTGCATTCTGTCTCTACTTCTCTTCCTTGACGACTATATCATATTGAACAGGCTCAAAGGGAAGTAGACAAATACTGAATCATATTATGAAAGATGATAATGTATCAACTCAATTTTTATGACACAAATAAATTTCTAGAAATTTAGGATAGTAGCCCTCTGTCAGGCCATGCCTGGCCTGGCCTCTTGCATGTCCGCCCCAAGGCCACGTCTGGCTCACCATTGTCATTGCCAGAGGCTCGCTTGTAACTAGTGAATCAGGCACGCCTCTTTCCTTATCTCAGCTTCCTGGAGGAGGGAAGTGTCTGTCGCCGCCATAACAATGCTTCTTTCTTATCGTTTTTATGATGCGGATGTTTTGGGAAACTGAGGGAGGACTTTGATTGCACTAGTGGAGCTTACCACTCTGCACCATAGGGATCTTAATACCTATTAATTACTTAATGCTTATTAGTAATTGTCTATTGATCTTTAGATAATATCATATGCACAATTATTTTCTTCTCTTGGGCCCTTTCCGCACGGGCCATTTACAGCGGCCCAGGGACAGCAAAAACGCAGCTGTTCGCACAGCTGTTCAGCTGTTCACACAGGAGGTGCTGCTGGATCGCAGCAGTGCCGTCCTGGCTGCCCAGGAACGGCGTGAAGCCACTCCTAATATGAGCCACTCCTAAATGAGCGAGGTTATTTTAAAACATCGTCTTCCCATCAGCACTGTGCGAACCGCACCACTGGGAAGATGGCGCTTTCCCATCCCCTCCACTCACCTCGTCCTCCAGCGTGCTCTGGAGGCTGTCAGGGACCCGCCCACGCTGCCCTCCAACCTCCAGGGGTCGGAGGGCAGCGTGGGTGGGTCCCTGATGGCCTCCAGAACAATGCTGGAGGACGAGGTGAGTGGGGGGGATGCAGAAGAGGCGGCTCCATGTGAAGCCGCCTCTTCTGCGCCGGCTTCTGCGGGGCCGCTCGCTCGCTCCCATGCGAATGGCCCCCACCCCTCCACCGGCATAATTTCTGCCAGTGGAGACGCGCCCTTTCCGCTGTGCAGAAAGGGCCTTGGTCTTTAGAATTAATTGTAAGTACTGTTTTGTTACTAGTTTCTTTTTCTGTTCTGTTTGTTCATATTTATAAAAATTTGAAACATAAAAAGGAAGAAACATTTCAGTGGAAACAGGATGCTGGATTAGATGGACCCTTAAATTCAGCAACAGTCTTCTTATGTTCTGTTGACTTGGAAGACCTTGATGCACAGTAACCAACAGATTATAGGGCACACTAGGAATATTTCAGATTCAGTTAGCTTTAATTCCCAATACAAAATATAAAGATTAATAGCATTATCTCTCACTTGCTTTTCTTTAACACCTGGCTTGACAACAGTATATGTGAAAGCGATTTGGAAGTCCTACTAAGACTCCCAGATTGCTTTCATATATCACAAACATATCACAAACTGAACATGAGTCAGCAGTGTGATATGGCAGCCAAGAAAGCCAATGAGATCCTGGGCTGTACCAACAGGAGTATAGTGTCTAGATCGAAGGATGTAATTGTACCTCTCTATTCGGCACTGGTTAGACCTCATCTGGAATACTGTGTTCAGTTCAGGGCACCGCAATTCAAAAAGGATATTGACAAGCTGGAACAGGCCTAGAGAAGGGCAACCAAAATGGTAAAAGGTCTGGAATCCATGCCCTTCAAGCGGAGACTTAGGGAGCTGGGTATGTTTAGTTTGGTGAAGACAAGGTTAAGAAGTGACATGATAGCCACGTTTAGATATCTGAAGGGATGTCATGTTGGTGAGGGAACAAGCTTGTTTTCTGCTCCTCCAGAGACCAGGAATAGGAGTAATGGGTTCCAGGTGAATGAAGAGATTCCACCTAAACATTAGGAGGAACTTTCTGACATTAAGGGCTGTTCAACAGTGGAATCTGCTGCCTCGGAGAGTGGTGGAGTCTCCTTCTTTGGAGATTTTTAAAGAGAGGCTGGATGGCCATCTGTCAGGAGTGCTTTGATTGGGTGTTCCTGCAGGGGATTGGACTTGAGTTTCTTCCAACTGTATGATTCTATGATTCACTGATGAGTTCCCTCAACCAATTACAAATCCATCTAACACTTGCATTGTCTAGCCCAAATTTTACCAGCTTGCTTGCAAGAATGTCATGGGGGACCTTGTTAAAGGCCTTATTGAAGTCATGGTATGCTACATCCACAGCATTCCCTTCATCTGCCAAGATTGTCACTCTTTCAAAAAAAGAGATAAAAGTGAATGAAAAGAGATTCCACCTAAACATCAGGAAAAACTTTCTGACAGTAAGGGCTATTCGACAGTGGAATGCACTGCCTTGGAGTGTGGTCGAATCTCCTTCTTTGGAGGTTTTAAAGAGAGGCTGGATGGCCATCTGTCAGGAGTGCTTTGATGGTGTGTGCCTGCATTGGACTTGATGGCCCTTGGGGTCTCTTCCAAGTCTATGATTCTATGATTCATCCAGCTTGGAGGATTTTCCTCCCCCCATGTCCTGGGGCTCCTTGTCCCCCTCATGTTGCCCACATCTGTGTTGGCATCACTAGCTATGGTTGTCACCCAGACCACGTACTCTCACAAGGTGAACACTTAGGCAGCTCTGTCAAACTGACATACCCCTGATCTGTTCAATAATAAGACTTTGTATTCAAGGGATTTCCTTTATTGAAACAGCATCAGAATAAGGCATCTAGACTTCCATTGACAAAACTGAGAATTAGGCACCAAACAGCTTCCATTATACTCCATCCTCATGCTGCTTCCATGTTACATAATGCCTTCCTTTGGTACCAGTTCCCAAAGGAGAACAGCAACCCCCCCCCCCCTCATGGGAAAGAGACACTACGGCCTTCGCTGGAACAAAACAACCCACACTCCCCAATGCTTTGAAGTGCAAAAGCCAGCTGCTGTTTAATGAGCAGAATATCCAGGAAAGCAAAACTAGCAAGCAGGGAAAAGCAGTTCATGATTTCAACAGTTCAGAAAACAGGATCCCACATCCTGGTCAGGAGTCGTGACAGGACTGGGTTGCTCACTAGGATACCTTCAATCAGCCTCTTTCTCATTCTGACCCACTGCTAGGTCTCGAACCTTGAAACAAGAAACAGACTCTGCATTGTTGATCTGCAGCGTTTATTGATTGGCATCGAAGCACCCACCTTTGAAAAGCCAGTTCTGGGGAACCTGGCTTTTGCTACCCATTTTATTACCATGTTAGTCCCCCCCCCTCCCATTTTCCCAAGGACTGTGAGAAAGAGTTAGTCTGGAGCTAAGGTGCCCCAAGGTCGGTGATAGAGATAAAGCCATCCTGGCATCCTACCCTCACAGGACAACAGAAACAACCCTGTTTCCCATGAGACTACAGTGTCAGTGGAAAGCCTAGTTATCTACTCAGCTTGTGAAGCCATAAAGCAAAGTTCAAGGAAAGAATGTCCCAGAACAGCAATGATAACATATAGCAGACTGGTTACATATATCTTGTAGCAAGTTACATTGAATTAGGAATGCATCTGAATCACTAGATACAATCCCCCTGACACCTACTCTGAGGAAAAAATGGCACCTAGTTCCTATCCAGCTCTTGTTGCAAGCAGATCAGGGCAACATTCTGCATCATTTTATGATCACAACAACTCTATGTAATAGGCCAGGCTAAATGACTGACCCACATACCAAATGGAACACGTCAATTCATTATTCTGCCTTTTAAAAGTGTTCTTACATTTAGTCAATGATGTGAAGAATAGAGAGATCTTAGTCAAGTCCACTTTTCAAATAAAATGGAGAATGTAATTAATAACAAGAACCTTTCCAAATCAGGAAGGGATCAGAGAAGGCTCCTCAGGCGGATGCTCATAAATGGACCCGACACACTTGCCACGGTTCTTAAAAGCAAGTGTAGATTATAGCTAACAAATGCAGATTAATTAAGAAAGGATTTCCCTGATTTCTCAAGATTTTGATGGCTGGCAGCCTTTTGAAAACAGTGACCTATTTTAAAACAGTGATCTTCAAAATGCTTTATTTATACTGTTATGCTCAAAGTATTCAGCTTGAAGGCTGGAAATTTTAAATAATTGATGGTCTCTTCACCAAAAGGGATGCTCATCAAAGTTAGAATGTATGGTTTCTGTTAATTTGAAGGAGTTACACAAACAGGCAAAAAAAGAGGATAAGGATGCAAATAGCATTAGCCAAAATAAACAAAAACATTTTAGAAACCCAAATCTGTTACGGCCCTGATCTAGATAGCCCAGGTGAGCATAATCTGGTTAGATCTCAGAATCTAACCAGGTTCAACCTCAGCAAGTATTTGGCTGGGAGATCTCACAGTAGAACCAGGGTTGCCACACGTCAACCGTAGTTTGACTGCAAAGAAGAAAACGTCTATTCTGATGTGTGCCATGAGCTCCATTGGTCATAATTTTATAAACATGATCCAAAAGGCAAAATGTAAATTATATAAAATGCATAACAAGATTTCCCAAGCATCCCCATTTCAAACACTAACATTCTCATAACACACCACATTTTTACACAATCTTTTAATCCCACAAAATCATATTATATTGTCAAAATTAAAGCTGTTAACTGTGGCCTTGTACCATGAAGCCCATGGATTGGCAGACCCTGCGGGTATCCCCATTTGCCACTGCCGATATGCAGACCAGAGTCCCCAGGATACAAATAGTGCCTCAAGATTTCATTAGTTCAGGAAACAGAAAAAAACAAGCCATAGAAGGATTTAATTTGGGGAATGAACTCTTTTATTCTTGTGAAGGAAGAAGTTTTTTCTCTCGGCAGGAGGAAGGAGGAAGTCAGCTCGCTTTCTCGCTTCACTTCAGCCACTTTTTAGAAATGCTAATAGAGATTGCAAGAGACAGTGGGGTGTGTCAAGTTTCAAACCCCATTTTTCCAAGAAGGGATAAGAGATTTGGAGGTTTCCAAACACTCAAATGGTCTTTGGGAAGAAAACTCCTGGAGGTTTCAGGAAAAGGTTCCTTGACCCTGGTCAGTGGGTGGAGAAAAGGAATGAAATCAGGTCCCAAATGATGTTGTGATAGGGAAAGCAGGGCTGGGCTGAAAAACCACACTCTGTGGCATTTAATCTGATTGGAGGCAGGTGTTAAGGGAGGTGCACAGGACTCGGTTCTGATACTTTTCAATATTTTTACAAATGATCTGGATGAGGGGGTGGAGAGACTACTCTTTAAATTTACAGACAACACCAAATCAGAAGAAATAGAAAACACTCCAGAAGACAGAGGTAGAATTCTATTGGATCTAAACACACTGGAAAAGTGAGCAAATGGGGAAAAGATGCAATTTAACAAGGACAAGTGCAGAGTTCTACAGTTTGGTAACAAAAATAAGAAGATTGTGTGGTGGACATGGGGCACACTTCTAGGTCACACAGTGTGTACAAGATCCTATGGGCGGCTGTAAGCTGAATATAAGCAGTCACTGTGATGCCACAGCAAACAAGCTAACGTGTTCATGGAGTGTTTGAACGGGAGTATAACATCCAAATCACAAGCTATTACAGTCACACTGTGCACCACCGTGGTCAGGCTGCACTGAGATTATTGTGTGCAGTTCTGGAGGCCACACTTCAAAAAGGATGTGGACAGAAGTCTCTTAACTGATCTACGCCCCTCAGAGTTTAGTTTCCTTCACAGTTAAGACAGACTGGTCTTAACAGCACCAAAAAGCCATTCCCAAAGAACTCCTAGTTCTTGTGCTCCCCAAGCTCTTTCTATGACTAAAACAATCTTCACAGCCCTTGACAAAGAGCATCAAACCGTCACTTGCCCAATCAGAGTGCAAGGGCAAGTCCAGTGGCTCCACTGTTCCTAAGCTTTCCTGCTCAACTCTGAAGTTAACTAGTAAGTTTGCTTAAACAGAATTGCATTTGAAAATTACATTTTCCTCGCAATTTTAATTTTAATGAATGAATATTATTTGTATGAAACAAAACACTATCATTCCATTGCTTTCTTGCTTTGAAGATGCATAGCATTTTAACATACAGCTTTCTCTGACTGCTTCCACATCAGAAGACTTTGGCCCTTTCCGCATGGGCCAAAAACGACGGCCTGGGGGCGGTAAAAACGCCGCCCCCAGGCCGCCGACCTGACTGCCCTCCCCCTCCCCCAGGGTGGCATCAGGCCGCCGACCTGACTGCCCTCCCCCTCCCCTCAGGCCGCCCTAAACAACAACCCTTTAAAGGGTTGTTGTTAGGGAAAGCTGGGCTTTCCCGGCCCCGGATGGCCGCGAACTTTTGCGCCAAGACTCGCTGTCGTCCCTGAGCCATTAGTTCCACTCAACCATTTGTCCCGTCGTTACCTGCTGGCGTGGCCCATACGCTAACTCCTCCTGACCCTGGAGGTCGGAGGGGCAGGCGTGGGCGGGGCTTCAAACAATATCGGGCCAGTTAAGGCCACGGCAGGGACAAGGTGAAGTAGAAGACGGGCAGGGGGAATCCCGTGCGCGAGCCGCCTCTTCAGCCGTTTGCCGGCCTCTGCTGAGGTCGGCCTCGCATGCGATGCACGCTGAATGACGGCCTTTCTCGCCTCCATACAGCCGGTGGAATTCTCGCCGGGCGCGGAGGTATGACAAGGGAGGGCCGTATGAAACGGCCTAAGTCAGACGAATCCGATCGCCCTGACAGGATCAACAGAAGTACAGAATTGAATAATTCACTGACAGGCTTTCCCTGTTTTATACTTCCCTTCTAGCTCCCCCTACCTGTGGCTCTAGGCGAACTGTGCCTCTGCCAGCCCATCAGGTGCTATCTCCATATAAGGCGTGTGCTGTTTAGGCCAGCTTTGCTGTACCTTAGAAACACATTTAACCCTTTAACTTGGGCTAGTCCGTCACAATCATCAGCCAATTTGACCAATTCACGGCAATGCTTGCTAAAGGGAGAGGAATACCAGATGAGTAACTAGGAAAGTGGTTGTCTAACCTTTAGTGTTGTGCAAGTTTATTCATGCTGATTTCAAATCTGTCACCATGGAAACTGGAACAAAAGCTGGCCACCAGCTGAGTCAGCACCTAGTTCTGGCTTCCGATGATCCTGCTATCATCTGTTTCCTTAGAAACTTATGTGAAAATGATTAAAAAATATGGCACAGTAATTATTTTTCATAGGAATGTAGAACACCTCTTTTCAACTGGAGCTCTGATTTAGGCGACAGTGGATTTTGTGAGGGCCTTTAGAGGCAGCAAGAGAAAACCTTTTTTCCCACCTGCCATGGAACATCTGGCTGCGGCAGCTGAAAGGGACAGCTCTCGCTCTCAGCCTCTGGCTTGATGCCACCTGCCTGAGCTCTACAATGGCGGGTTTTGCAAACATGTTCTAGTACGCAGGCACATGTAACTCCTAAGGACTGGAGTGGTCCAAACAAGGGAAACATAGAATATGAGAAACAGATGGATGAAACAATATTTAAAGAACAAGCTAATAAGCTCCAACCCCTGATAGGCTGAGCACCCCCAGACACCACCTCAGCCAATTGCATGCTTCATTTCATAATGCACTCCCCTTTGATAAAGTTCTTTCTAATCCAGCTGTTAGCTGATTGAATTGCCTTGCAAGCACTATTTAAATAACATATACATATGTTTGGATTACATGTTAATTGTTATTTAAATTTTAACCTACATTCTGTCATACATGCCCCTCTCCCCAGAGTGGTGAGAAGTTCAAGGGTTTGCCCTTAGCTGAGTTGGATCCCATTGCCATGACAGAGTACTGGAGACTCCTGGAATTATTGTAGTCTTTTTTGGTATACAGATATACAGCTAAAACACAGATGGAGACACAGATGCACCCTAATAGGGCAACTGTTCAGCCAACCACAGCACATTCTGAGAGTGATCCTGCACCCTGCAAGGGGTATCAAGCAACCCACACCTTTCTCTCTGCTTTCCAGAATCCAGAAATAGTGCTTTCTTTTTAAAACAGACACACATCTGTTCTCTTCCTCCAGCTGGGTGAGAAAGCTGACCTCTTTGAATCCTTTATGAACATTTGAACAAAGTCATTTCCCATCACTCAGGAACCATGTACAGTTGTGAAGGCATATCACCATGCCCTCTGTTATGTAGGACAGGATAACAATTTTTATTTACTTCATTTATAGCCAGCTTTTCTCCAAAGGTTCAAGGCATATTAACAATCCATAACAAACAGTCAAATAGTACCAATCCAACAAACAATGCAATAGGACCAGGGTCACAACAATGAAAAACCAATGTAAAACAAAGAAACAGTGCAAAAGTGGAGCTACAAATATAGGAAACAGTACAGCAAGAGCAAGATAATGTGCACAATAAACAATTTTATGTGTAAAGGCTTCTAAGTAAATTTCTAATCGAGTTCTTCATGTTACCTTCATTGTTTTTTCCAAAAAAGATTAGTCTCAGCCACTGAATTTCAGGAAGCTTACTTTTGGAAGGCTGCCAACAATCAAGAATCAAGTAAAAAAAATCAAGTCACATGTGCTAAGTATCAAACGTTTCATGCTGTTTGACTTCAAGACACCCCAGGAATATTCACCCACTCACACCTCTTGCCATCTTGTTTGGAACTGCTTTGTGCTCATCGACCCTCTGCTATCTCCATGTCAAAAAGCCAGCTCCCAAAATGTTGTCACACACTTACAATGACAAAAAAAATCTGAAAACAAGAACGGGATCCATGCATTATCTTTTGTTAGGACTAGACTAAACATAGCAGCAAGCCTCAGTCTTCACAACTGGAGCCATCAGTGCCAGATAAGGTTCCTCCCCTGTCACAAACGGTGCCTCAGAGTGCTGTACTTGAAGACCCTGTTGTGATGACAATCCTCCCACTGAGAGAGCTGTTCCACCACGGTCCGAAATTATCTTGGAATGCAAACGGTAGATATGTTGGATGAACAACTTGGCCAATTTGGGAGCCGAAGGAATGGTGGAACAGGGTATGAAATGGGCTTGCTTGGAAAACAGATCCACCACCACCCACAGTACAGTATTGCCATGACTTTCGGGTAGATCCATAATAAAGTCCATAGAGATGACTTGCCGGGGGAATTGGTTGCAATAACCCATGGGGCTTGCCAGAATTGGGTTTGGCTTCTGCGCACTTAGTACACCCTTTAATATAAGCCTCAATGTCTTTGCGCATGGAACGCCACCAGAATTGGCGGCGTAACAAATGCAGGGTTTTTAAAAATCCAAAATGACCTGCTTGCTTGGCTTCATGACCCGCAAACAACACGTCCTTGCGTAAGGAGGGCGGAACGTACCAACAATCCCCTCTCCGCCACACTCCCTCCTTCACAGTCAGCAAAGGATTGGTGTCATCTTCTGGAACGGGTTTGCGCCCCGCCTCCCTGAGCTCTTGCCAAAATGGTGTGACAACGTCGGGGTGGGCGGAGGGTGTAGTGGGTGGCTGGATCGAAGGCGGAGTCGGGTCAGCTTTCATTTGGGACCTGGTAACCGCCAAACCTAACTGGGTCGGTGTCAAAATGGTATGTGGAGTGGTGCGTAGAGAGGTTTCCGCCCCTTTTGGTAGGTGGGAAAGGGCGTCCACTAACCGGTTGGTCTTTCCGGGGGAAAAGTGTACAGTAAAATGAAAGCGAGAGAAAAAATCTGCCCAACAGAGTTGTTCGGCTGACATCTTGGTGGGGGTGGATAAAGCTGACAAGTTCTTATGATCTGAAAAGGATGTGCCGCCCCTTCCAGCCAGTGCCGCCAAGTGCTAAGAGCTTCCTTAATGGCAGCGATTTCTTTATCCCCCACGGTCCAGTTCAATTCAGGACCAGATAATTTTTTTGACAAATAAGCACATGGAACGAGTTTTCCAGTTTTATTTTTCTGCAGCAGTGCGGCACCCAGAGCTTTGTCTGAGGCATCCACATGAACTACGAAAGGGACTGAAGGATCGGGATCTGCCAACACCGGTTCTGTGGTGCAAGTGGTTTTGAGTTGTTGAAAAGCCTGCTGACACGCGGCAGACCAATGAAGGGGAGCACCCAGCTTTGCAGCCGAAAAACCTTTGCCTTTGGTTCGCAATAAATCAGTTAGGGGTAGGGCGATTTGAGCGAACTTTGGGATAAAATCACGATAAAAGTTGGCAAAACCCAAAAATGACTGTAATTCCCGCCAAGACGAAAGGGGCAGGCCAATTAACCACCACCTCCACCTTGGCAGGATCCATCTCCAAGCCATCAGCAGAGATCCAATAGCCCAAAAAATCCAGTTTCTCCTGGTGGAAAGCACACTTAGGCCAAGGGAATATATTCCAAACCCAACAATGAGGCATCAAGGAGGCGCTGTAAGACTGTTTGGACTAACTTGATATGCTCCTCCTCCATTTTCGAATAAATAAGCACATCCTCCAAATACACCACCACACCTTTAAACAATAAATCCTGCAATACTTCGTTGATCAAAGACATGAAAGCCCCCGGAGCCCCGTTTAACCCGAAAGGCATAACAAGATATTCATATTGACCAAACTTGATGTTGAACGCTGTGAGGTGTTCAAAGCCCTCAGCAATTCGCACTCTATAATAAGCTTCATGCAGGTCCAACTTAGTAAAAATCCGCCCTGAGCCCAAGGCATTAAGCAAATCCTTAATCAACGGTAGGGGATATTTATTGGAAATGGAAACAGCATTCAGTCCTCTGTAATCAGTGCATAGTCTCAATGAACCATCTTTTTTTTTTTACAAAAAGAACTGGTGCTGCATAAGTACTTTTGGTCGCTCTCCGATTGAAACCTCTGGCTAAATTTTTATCCAGAAAAGCCCGCAACTCAGTCTCTTCTGTTGGACTCACCCTGTAGATTCTTCCCTTGGGGAGTTTGGCACCCGGAATCAGCTCGATTTTACAGTCCGTATCCCGATGGGATGGCAATTGATTACACTCCCCCTCCTCAAACACCCTGGAAAGATCCCAATAGTGTTTGGGCACTCCAGGCAGTTTCGGTGGTGGGGCAACCTCCGACACTGAAGCAGCAACTGCCATCTCGGGTGGGTCCCCTTCGTGCATGTGATCCCCACAAGGAGGATCGGTGAAACGGACTATGCGAGGAGACCAACGTATGGTAGGGTTGTGGGCCTCCAACCAAGACATTCCCAGAACGATGGGGTGTTGTGCCACCGAAGCCAAAATGAAAGTGCGTCGCTCCCAATGTTCAGCACAACGTAACAGAACGGGTTCGGTCTTAAAACGAGCAGGTCCTTCCCCCCCCAGTGGGCTACCATTCATTTGCGTGAACGGGATGAGTTTGGCCAAGGGAATATATTCCAAACCCAATTCCTCAGCTATTTGTGGACGCATGAGGCAATGGGAACAACCAGAGTCTACGAGGGCTCGTGCAAGAATGCGAGTGTTTTTAGCGGGGTTGGTTAGAGCAGTCATTAGAGTAATAGGAGCACCACCTTCACTCACCGCATCTTTTGGAGGTTTGGAGCTTTCAGGGGTTGCTGTAGAAAGACCGACTGCAGCCGACTCCTCATCCTCCTTGTCAGGGTCATCCAACTCCTCCACTGTCAAAGCCTTGGAGATTCCTTGGCCCGACTTTGTGGCTATTGACCGGTGGGGCAGTTTAGCAGTTGCCTTTTTTGTTGGGGATCCAGTACTGGGTTTGGTTTTCTTCGGACAGTTGGCGGCCATGTGTCCTGGTTCACCTCAGTAGAGGCAGAGTCCCAACCGGCAACATCTGTCGGAGATGGTTTCTGTTGCAGTAACGTTCCCAGTGGATTTTTTCGTGGTCATCCTGGCTTGCTTGCTCGCTTGGGTTTTAGTGGTTACCCCCTTGGAACGATTAAGCCGGCTGGCTATGATGCTCCCCACCTCTATCCATTCTGCTACGGTTCGAGGCTCATT
Source organism: Sphaerodactylus townsendi (assembly GCF_021028975.2). NCBI lineage: Eukaryota > Metazoa > Chordata > Lepidosauria > Squamata > Sphaerodactylidae > Sphaerodactylus > Sphaerodactylus townsendi. Next base: position 43,953,894 of record NC_059438.1, on the reverse strand, counting down.
GTGCATGACAGCCCATCGACGGATTTCGGGATCAACAGCTTTATAAAAATACTCACATTTCACGAGGTCAGGACAATCAGGGATTTTGCTGGCAGCGGCCCTGAATTGGCGTGCGAAATCAGCAAAGGGGCGACCACCTTGTTTGATGGTTTTGAGAGTTCTTCTCGCCTTCTCAACCACATCCTTATCTTCAAAATGAAAGCGAAGTCCCTGAAGTAATTCGGCCACCGAATTCAACTCATCGGCCTCCAATTCAAACAGTTCCACGAACCATTCAGCGGCCTCTCCATCAAGGACAGAGCCAATATCTCTCACCTTCTCCTGTTCAAACCGATACAACCGATCATCATATTCTTGCATGTGGCATCGAGTTGCAGAATGAAGTAGGGTAGCTTGGACGCCGTCCCATTGAATCGAGCTGGGATGCGGGATAGTGGGAATGCACGGCCAGCAGGAACCGGGGGTAGTGGAGGTACTGGTGGAGGTTGGAGCGGAGGTTGGAGTGGTCGTCTGGGCTGAGTTGCTGTACAACGACCTTCCCCGGATTGCAGTGTGGGAGATCGAGCGATGGGTTGTAACCTCCTACCTGGCTTAAGAGCAGCCTGGATGGTGAGTTCACGTTGAAGATCCGCAGCCGCAACCTGCTCTTGAGCTTCCATGTCGATCATCTCCCGTTCTTTACGGAGGAGAGCACCACGTTGTTTCTCCAAAGCGTCCCGTTCACGTTGAATTTGGATGTGTTCAGCCTGTTGTGCTGTGGAGTTTTCGGTGCGCCATAGCTGAAGGGTCCGTAATGGCTGCACTTCTCGGAGGAGTTCCTGCTTGGATTGTTCCGCCGCCTGCAATAAGTCATGTTCTTGCTGTTCACGATCTTTTTGGAGTTGGAGATAGAGGGCCTCCCTTTCTCGGTCGAATTCTTGACATAGTTGGATCTGCTGATGCACCCGGTCATCAATCAAAGCTTCACGGGCCTGCTGCCATTCCTGCTTGGCCCTTTCCAGGGCCTCGTGTTGGGCGTGAAGGGTCTATGTGTCCAGATCTTCCACCGTGATGATATTACAATCATCACAATTTTTGTGATGATATTAGCAAGTAGTTTAAAAGGAATGTTAAACACTAATCTAGGAAACGGAAAAGTGTTTGTTTTTACCAGGGAGACATTTGAAAGACAATATAAGAATTATACTAAATATAATTGAACATTTGCAGAAGTGTATAGAAGTGAGCAGCAGTGGCGTAGGAGGTTAAGAGCTCATGTATCTAATCTGGAGGAACCCGGTTTGATTCCCAGCTCTGCCACCTGAGCTGTGGAGGCTTATCTGGGGAATTCAGATTAGCCTGTGCACTCCCACACACGCCAGCTGGGTGACCTTGGGCTAGTCACAGCTTCTTGGAGCTCTCTCAGCCCCACCTACCTCACAGGGTGTTTGTTGTGAGGGGGGAAGGGCAAGGAGATTGTAAGCCCCTTTGAGTCTCCTGCAGGAGAGAAAGGGGGGATGTAAATCCAAACTCTTCTTCTATAGTGTACAAGCAATATTAGTATCCAACAATATAGGAAAGGTCTTTGACAATTTAAATTGGGATTTTATGAGGAAAGTAATACAAAATGCTGATTGTGAAATTTATTTTCAGAAATGGGTAGAAGCAATATATATAAAACTAACGGCAAAATTAAAAATAAATCTGGAATTATCCCAATCTATAAATATTTTTAAGGGAACATGACAAGGTGTCGGGGGGATGCTATCTAAGTGATTGAGATGCATTCCTAACTCAATGCAACTATACATCAATGCTGCTACAACATATATGTAACCGGTCTGCTTTATGTTACCAATGCCATTTGGGGCATTCTTTGATCTTTACTTTATGGTTGCACACACTTGGTAGATAACTAGGCTTCCCCCTGTGACAACAACAATTTGTTCATTGCAGACATGTTTAAGACAACCAAACAGACAATTGTATGCACGGACATCACCAGACACCCAGTATAGAAATCAAATACATTACATAATTGGGAGCTTAAAATGGAAAAGCTCTATTCTCTGTGCTAAAACAAGACCAGGAGCTGACTGTGCTACAGAATTCTTAAAATAAAAAATTTGAATAAAACTGAAGAAAAACACTAGAACATTCACAGTGCCAAAATACAATCTAAGCAACATTCCTGAGGAATTTAAAGACCATGTAAAGAAGAAATTTGCATTACTAAGTTCAAGTGCATGTAAACCAGAAGAACTATGGGTTGAAACCAGAGATATTATCAAGGAAAAATGCACAAAGACTGTTCCTGTAGCCAAAAGAAATTAAAAGCCTTGGTTAATTAAACTGAACAAAATAAAGAAAAGGTGGGAAGAATACACTGAAGAATGATACAGAATAAATGAAAGGATGACAGATTCCTTCCAAGAAGAATCTTTTGAACTGTTTTAGAAAGTGAAGTGAAAGCTGAACTGTGAGCAATTGGGAGAAACGAGTCACCAGGAGCAGATGGGACATCAATAGAGCTATTCCAAGCCACAGAAACAAAAAACAAAATAATGACCTACAGACTGGAAACAGTCAGTCCTCCAAAAAGGAGACTGCAACCAAGGAATCAGGAGGAGATAGAAACTGGAAAGGGAAGCCATGAGAAAGCTGGAAAAGAAGGATTTATCACTGGTAACAAAGATCAACTTAATTCATGCCATAGTATTCCCTATTACTATGTATGGGTGTGAAAGCTGGGCAATGAAGAAAGGTGACAGGAAGAAAGTAGGTTCCTTTGAAAAGAGGTGCTGGAAGACAGTGTTGCGGATACTGTGGACAGCCAAAAAAAAATCAGAGAGCTCTAGATCAAATCAAGCCCTTATTGCCCCCTGCCTTTCGTTCTCAATAAATCTGTCAAAGGCAGAGCTCAGCAAAGTTTGGGATAAAGTCACGGTAGAAATTAGCAAATCCCAAAAAAGATTGGAGCTGATTCCTAGTAGTTGGGGCTGGTATATATGCCAAAAAAATCCAGCTTGAATTGATGGAAGGCACATTTGGATAATTTATCAAATAACGCGTTATCCAGCAGTCTCTGGAGCACCTCCCTCACCAAACGAATATGGGACTGCTCATCCTCAGAACAGATCAGAACGTCATCCAAATACACCACCACCCCTTTAAACAATAAATCTTGTATGTACAATGCAGATACCATTTTTTCCAGTGGAGAGCCAATTCCAGGGTCTGGGACAACAATCCCTGAAGATAATACAAAAGGTGATTAGTTGGAAATGTCTGTGCTCCTCCCTTGTAGGTATCTAATTGGTTGGAAGGATGCCTTTGTCCAGGAAGCCAATAAAATTAATAGGACAAGTACATGCACTCACTGCTGCTAGATGAACTTGAAAATAACATATATCTGGGGGGCAGGGGTGGGCGGGTAGGATTCTTTAGTCTGAATAACAGATTACTGATACCAGGAAGCTTCTTTTACAACACAAACGGTGATTTTCATATTTTTTACTTGGAGTTTCTGTTCTGTGCACCTCTACTGGTAAGTATTATGAAGCAAAAAAGGTTGTACAATTTTGCTATTTTGTCCATCATGTCCAAATGTACAAGAGAAACTGACTTTGGGGACTTGCAGTCCAATCTAGAGGCTGCTACAGCTGGCGACAACTCTGCTGGGCGCCACCTCCAGAGGGCTTCCAGGAGGTATGAGGGTGCAGCCAAAAAGAAAAAAAAAACCAATATGGACAAAACGAAAATTTTGGGTGTAAATATAGAAAAGGAACAGTTTGATAAAAGGATATTGAAGAGGAAAATTAAATATCTAGGCATCATAATCTCCAATAGAATAGAAAAGATGTTTAAATACAATTACGAAAATAGATGGAAAAAAACAAAAACAGATTAAAGAATGGGAATCAAAGACCCTATCTATAACAGGAAAAATTAAAGCAGTAAAGATGTGTATATTACCTAAAATGTTTTATTTATTTAGAACATCACCTACGAAGATTACTAAAAAACAATTTGAGGAATCGGATAGGAAATTGAAAGCATGGGTGTTTGATAAGAAAAATGTAAGAGTAATGAACAAAGTACATATATGCCAAATAAACTTCTAGGATGGGGAATACCGAAAACACAGGAATATTTTGAGGCATTCCAGGTAAAAAGTTTAATGGATATAAAAGATAATATAGAAAATGGATAAAGTTTGAAAATGATGTAAATGAAGGAATAGGCAAATATGGTATTTATACAAATGATTATAAAAATGTAAAACAAAGAGTTATAGGCCCAAGAAAAGTGAATATGGAAATATGGGAAAAATGGAGAGGCAAATGGATGCCTGGCATCCGGGACAGGGCTCCAGTGGCAAGTGTGATTGGAAAAGAAGGATGGAAAACTATAAAAAACCTGAAGGGAAAAGGAATACAAAAAGTGGCAGATCTAATCCATGAAGGAGAGGTTATATCATTACAAAATTTAATAGAAATTGGAGGGAAAGAGAACTGGCTGGTATTAAGAGGGATTTGGGAAAGATTAAATAAATTTAGAACAAAAGGTGATTGTATAATAATTCAATGGTTGAAGAGCCATGAAATACTAAAAGGAAAGATATTGGGATTAGTTTATAAATATATGTTGGAAGATAAGGATTTTATGTCGAGAATGTTGAAGCAAAAATGGGAGAAAGATAAACTCTTTGATGATTAAAAAATAGAAAGAATTATGGATAGTATGATAAAGATTGAAAAATATGTGGAATTGGAAAGAAAGGTAATACTTAAATGGTATAGAACCCCAATACAGCTAGCCTATATGATTAAGGGATTGAGCCCAAGATGTTGGCATTGTGGTGAACAGGGAGCATACTACATCCATATGTGGATAGAATGTAAAGTGATAAAAAAGTTTTGGGAAATTTTTTTGAAGTATATAGAACAATTAGTAAAAGTGAAAATTGATATAAATAATGATTTATTAATGGTGGGAATAATAGAAGATAAAAAGGTAAATAGAATTCTGGTACCAATGTATAAAATTATTATCAGAGCTGCACATGCAGTGATAGCATTGGGCTGGAAAGATAATAAGAAATGGACAATCTCAAAATGGTTGGAATATGTATGGAAACAAATACAGTTAGATGTATTGTCGAAGGCTTTCACGGCCGGAATCACTTGGGTGCTGTGTGGTTGATCAATGATCCTCTGAAGATGCCAGCCACAGATGCAGGCGAAACGTCAGGAGAGAATGCTGCTAGAACACGGCCATACAGCCTGGAAACCACACAGCACCCAAATACAGTTAGAAATTTTTGGGATGATGGCAAAAAATATGCTATGGCAAGAGAAATTAAGAGATATGGACAATGTTTGAGACCTGGATGAGAGAAGCCGGATTTAATGAAGAAATCTGGGAGAAGAGAACAAGGAGAATGAACCTTCTGCTGCTTGCTTGAACAACCGGGAAAAAGAAGGGGGGGAGGGAGGGGGAAAAAGGGGGAAATGTATAGTTTCAATAAATATATTGTATGTAACGGTTATATAAACATTCTATACAATAAAAAAAATTTAAAAAGAAAAGAAAAAACCCTGACTGCCTGAAAATCCTCCGTAGGGCTGAATGGAATTATGCCAACCTTTTGGGTAGTGTAACTCCGAGGCCAGGGTCGTAGTGTTTCTAATTGCAATAATCTCCACCCCAATTAACACCTCCAACCCCCCCCCCCCCGCCCCAATGCTGCTGGCTGCAGTGCAGGAGCACTGACATGACACCCAGCATCATGTCTGGGCATCCCGGAGTAAAGTGCATCTGCTCACCGGTGTTTTTGCCCCTCTGGCTGGAGTACGTGCCCCAGAGAGGGCAAATCTGCTGGCATGAGCTTGGGCCACATCCAGAAGCCAGCCCCCCACTCCCACCCCAGATTGGGCCGTTAATTATTTTGTAATGAAAAATTTCAGGAAAAACAAGCAAACAAAACTTTAAATTGAACGGGTACATTTATAAAAAGTTCTTTACAGTGCTGAAATCCTTGCTAACAGATGACATTCATTTTATTGCGACACCCTGAATCATCACAAGAAGGCCAGTTACTGTGGCCAAAACCTCCTGGGTTGTGCCTGTAGAACCCCCCCTCCCCACGAACTCAGCTGTCACAGTTCAGGAAAAGTTGTGAGTCCATGGCATGCAGTCAGTGGCTTAGCACCAATGGGGCGGGGGGCGGGGGGCGGGGAGGGGGCGGGATGCCCTGGGTGCATGGACATGGTTGGGGGCATGGCGGGGGCATGGGGCGCACATGTGCCATAGGCACCGTTTCCCCTCGCTCTGCCCGTGAATGCAGTACAAACAATGCAAATACAATTCATAACATTGTCTTCTTCCTGAATGACATAAAATGTTTGGAGTGCTGTCGCATGCATCATTCACCCAGCTTTCTCAAGCCCACAATATGAGCTGTCAGTCAAAATACATTGGATAGATTGTCAGGTCATGTGGTGCCCTCTCATATGCTTTGAAACAGCCACCATCTTACACAAGGACCGTTACAGATTCATAAGACCCCTCAGCACTTACTGGAAGCATCCCCAGCACGCAGCTGGTGTGTAAATAAAAGCACTAGCAAAGCAGGCTACTTCTACAACTACACAATGGGACTTCTGATACACTGGATTACAGAGAATAGGGAGCATGAGCAGGGAGCACAAGATCAATTCTCCTGCTTTGCCATACTCTTGAGGTGGCTAACAGTGAGATGATTCAATCAAATAAAAATGCCAAAAGCATAACAACAAATTGCAACAGCTGCAACTACCACAAGCGCACAGTTAGCAGCAACCTATTCTTCCAAAAGTTAACTGAAAGAAAACTGTTTCCTATCGCTTCCTAAAAACAAACTGGCCCTCTGGGGTTCAGAAAGGCAACTGCACGAAAGTCAGTCACAGAGGAAAAGGCATTCTTTCCCACTTAGAAAGTCCTCCCCGTTGGACAAAAGCCTCCATCCAAAGCCTTCACGTGGGTATATCATAAAAAAATGCAAATGTGAGACAGAAAGTTCATTCTGAATTACAATATTATATGTATCTCTGACTACGCAAGCATCATTTAGGATATTCAGCCACTGCACACCAAGAACACATCCACTTAGAACGGTTTTGAAAGCCTTCTACTTTGAAAAGGTGTTCCTTTCATAAGGATATCACACATAGCTGGAAGCGCATTTAGTCAAATAGCGCACAAGCTGTCCTGCCACCTTTGATCTTTTATATCTTTATCTTTATTAACCTTTAATAGGCATAGATAGATCAGGGTTTACACAGACACATTCTGCAGTCTCACGTATAGTTCAGTAGCAAGGAAATAGTCCACATAACAACTTGACGGTTGACTTCGAGGGATTCAAATCACTTCAGATTTTTTTTAAAAAGAAATAGCCAGAGCAAATGACAGTAAATACCCCTACACATCAATGTAAAAATACATTCTAATATAAAATTGCAATAAAATAGGATCTGTTTAGCAAGTTAAAAAAGCAAAATAATACAGTAATAGGGTATCCTACCATGCCTAATATTAGACATTGTGATTGAGAAGATACCTCTGTCTTTTATAAAAAGTTCTACGCTTGTTTTATGTGTCATATTGATATTTTAAAAATTTGATTCTTGTGCCAAATAATAATGAACCAATTTTGGTTTTGTGTACCGGGTATAATATATATATATTTAAAAAAAATACAAGTTAAAAGTGCAATAAAATGGGAATAAATTAGCACTTTAAAATGGTTGTCAGGTATAGAGCTACCATTAAATGCGGTTGTATGAGCACTGTAATCTCCTAAGAAGAAAAACGTATGGGCAACAGTAGTAGGTTAGGAAATTTTTTCCTCGCTACTAATAAAGGGTGGATTAATTCGAGACACGATTCTGCATTTATTTGGCACTCTAGGAGGACAATGGGTAAGAGAGTCAGTGGAGCCACAGCCACAGTGTCTTTGTTGATTTGGAATTTGGTGATACACCTTCCGCTGGTAGAGAGAGGCTGAAGGAAAAAACTGTTGAATCTTGGCTAACATAAATGCCCAACGGTAAGGGCAACCGGCAAAGTAGCTGCTAGGTAATTGGCTGCAGTAACTCCGTGACTTGGGAAGGGATGCCCAAAGCCTCCCAGAGGAGAACAGAGACTGGAATTTTGATGAATAGAAAGCCTCATGGCGCTCATGCTTGGTCTTTCAGTCTGTCTTTGATTAGGCAGAAAAATAAAGTTCTCATTGTTCTTTGAAGGACAATGCTAGATCTATTCCAATGCTCCTAATTTTGTTGGTAATTGCCTTTGGACCCACCATTGGAGACGTAATTATCTTTGAGTAGGTGTATGGTAATGTCGTCATCCTTGGATCTAAAGTGGATCTTGAGCCAGAATTTTATTGTGAAAATCCAAGCTAGGGTTTCGACTGTGGATAGTCCACATTCAAGACACAGAGTAGTGAAGGTGATACTATTGGGGACTCCCATTACTCTACTCAGAAATGAGGCTTGGATTAGATCAGTTTCCAAATTGAAAGCATTGATCCATATGGGGATCCCATGGAGAGTCTCTGGAATCATAATAAGAAATTCCCTGAGCCAACTACTAGATTGTACATCAAGGAAGACTCAACTAAGGTCTTACGAACCCTTACCTTACTGCACTGGTTACAGGAGACTTTTGTTAACTTTCAATACAGCTGAGTCCCCATCCTTACTCTTGAGTCGCAGACATTTTTATTTACAGAAGTTCGACATCAACATTACAAGAGTTTTTAATAACCTTAAAAAGTCCCCACTCATCAGCACGGTATCAACTGTGCAGAAGACCACCAACTTAAATCTTTATACACAGCCCAAAAAGGGTATTTACACAGACCTTACAAAATTAATATTAATACGGAAGAATGGCGCCTAACTCTAGAGTCCAAAGAGCTATGCATGCGACTTCCTCATCAAATGATTTCTAAGGCACTCAAACCTCATTGGTTCAGACAACTCCCTTTGAGTCACGGAATAACTTCCCAGCTAATTCAATCTGGATATGGCAACCCCTGCCAGGCCTCTTACTACTCCTCCAGCAGCTGCCACTTGAAAACTCTTCTCTCACTCAGGTCACGCTGGATCTCCAACCTCTGCTAACAAACCCTAATCAGACCAGGATTGAATTCCCAAAATCCCCAGGACCAATGAAGACCCTCCTGATGGAGCTTTGGACATCGACTCCAAGGTCCTCAAGGGTTCTTTTCAGATAGAATCTCATCCATTGAATCTCTGGCAAATCCTGGGCTCCAAGAACTGGCAGAACTAAAACGAAGTCTCCCCACCTTCCAGAATACCGCTAAGGCAGCCATGTAATTCCCCCAACATATCTCCAACAACTCCTCTTATTGTTTTAGAATCTGCTACTACCGAGGGAAAAGCTTTCTCCAGCTCAAATTGACTCCAGCAAGAAAGACGATCAAGGCCTCTTTTGTAACCCATTGCCCAGCCTTAACAAGCAGGTAAACATGAGCAAGACTGGAAACATCAAAGAACATCTTAAAACCAGTCCATGCTAATATCGCTTCTGCTGCCCCTGCCTCTAAAAAATCTTTTAGGTTACAAACGAAGCTAAAACAATATGGATGAAAAAACACTACAGCTCCTGACAACCAGACTTTGCAGGGTCAATAAAACAACAGCGTTACTCCCTCTGAACTCTACATAATACTCCATTAACGATAAAGCAGCCAATGGCTGCATCATCTATGCATGATAATGGGGACTGGGACAAACTGGAACAACCTGGAGCTGACTGCCCAAATCGCCCACTCACTGTCACCGTGCTAACAAGCCTTCCAAATATTAGTATACTCTCTTGGAATATATAAGGCTGGATGGAGATCTAAAAGGGAAGATCATGCGATCTAATGGATTTTCTTCTGCTAATCCTTTGACTGGTATTCTCTTTACAAGAAAACCTTGGTCACAGGATTCTCCCCAAGCCAGTAAAAGGCTTCCACTCCTATCATTTACCAGGTTATAAATCCAATCCCAGAGGGCATTTTTCAAGCTGGTTCCTTTGCTTTTTGATGATCAGAGATCAGCTATCCCCTAAAGTGCAAAACACCTTTGACCCCATGTATCCCTCTTTTGCCTCAGACTTTACTCATTGACATGTACCCTACAAACCACTACTACTTTACTAATGTATACCTACCAATTTCCAACAAACCACAGACCACGAACTCACTTTCAGGCCATGTAATGGAACTTCCAATTTTGACGAACCATATTTCCAACATAGAGACGAATACTCATGACACCTTTTGTCTCATGTTGGGTGACTTTTAACGCCAGAATAAGCAAAGGAATCAACGATCCTCAAAACGAACTGCACTCCAGGTAGACTGAACGGGTCTTAACTTACCTCCGACATCCAACCAACTTCAGGGACACAAAAAATCAAATAAAATTCGTCATTTCCTAATTGAATTTTGTCAGTGTCAAAATAAATCAATACTTAATGGCTCCACCCTCTCTTCCTTGACTCTGGCCAATTTACCTTCTTTCTCCACTCAGGGATGCAGCATAATACATTCCAAGTGGAACTTTGCGGTATCAACCTAACTCTCATAGAACTCATCCACCTCCTTCAAGATTGGAAAACGTGACATGAAAGTGACCACTTTCTACCCCTCTTTGCTATCCCCTCAAGAACTTGTGTTTCTTGCAACAAAGTTAAAAACTCCCTAAATCCAAAAAAAAAAAGAGAGTTATATAGAAAAAAATCCACTGGTCAGCCCAGGATGGCAAATACCTTATCATCCAACCTTGGTCAACCGATCACTTCACCGAATTTTGAAAGACCTGATTATTAACTCTGGATCCAAGCCTCCATTTACCATGGAATGCTTCTCTGAGATACTCTTACCAGACTACATTTACTAGCATAATGCCAACTCAATTCAATATTGCTCCTAAAAAAACCAGCTGGAGTTCGACATTACTTAACTGTATCCAGTCAAAAAAATACTGGGCTGAGAGCGATATTTAAGACCATTCATATAATACCACAACGCACTCGGCCATCCCTAGTAGTAAACTCTCTATCTACAACAGAAAAAAGGAACACTCAAACACTCACTACAAAGGAAAAAGAGAGATCAGTTTGCCAATACTCAAATGGACAATATTATCTGACGCTCTAAAAATCTTAATAATAAATAACACCAAACAATTCTGGGCAATTGAAAGTGAATGGACTTCCCAAACCATTACTTGCTGCAAATGTAACCGAACCCCTAATGGACTAACTATTTCTCAGTTGTCCTCTTCGTGGATCCCGGGCTTAGTACATTCTTTGGATATAATGGGAGAATCACCTGACGGGACAACATTCTGTCATGGCCATCTCCTACACCTAGAGAGATGATACAATGTCATATACATCATTTAATTCGATTTCATTTAAAGAAAATAAGTATACCATATTCAAGTCCGGATGGGATCCCTGGCGAGGTATTCTTGGAACACACTGACTGGTGGGCCCCTATTTTAGTCAAGTTGTTTTCCTTCATTGACCAGTATGGGATAATTCCCGAAACTTGGCTCTCATCAATTATTGTGCCAATCCATAAGAAAGGACCAACGAACAGACCAGAGAACTTCAGACCTATTAGCTTATTATCAACTTTAGGAAAACTCTATGCAAAATATCTTGAGAGCAAACTAATGACATGGCAAAATAAAAACAGGATTGGATTTATAGCTGGGAAATCTACAATTGACCACTGTCTCACTCTCTCTTTTCTTGTGGACAAATATACCAACCAAGGACAAAAGAAACTATATGTAGCATTTTTGGATCTGAGTAATGCCTTTGACAGTGTCTCTAGGACCCTTCTCTGGTCCAAACTAGACCAAATGGACATGGATCCTCGTTTATTCATGCTAATTCGGAAACTGTACAGTGCAACCTCCTGCCAGGTAAAATTGAACCATTCGGGCTCACTCTCCAACAAAATACCTACCTCAAGAGGAGTCAAACAGGGGTGCGTGCTGGCCCCACACCTATTTAACTTATATATAAATGACCTGCAAGACCATCTCAACACGGTAGAAGGACATCCACCGAAAGCAGGAGGCCATCCTATTCCATTGCTACTGTATGCCGACAATACTGCTACTCTATCGCAAACCAGAGTTGGCCTTATGAGATATTTAAAAGCATTCTTTAACTACTGTGATATAAACGAACTAAAGGTTAACTACGTAAAATCCAAAATAGTAGTTTTCTCAACTCGCTGGAAACAGATGACATGGAAAATCAATAATATCCATCTTAATCAGGTCAAATCTTTTAAATATTTAGGCCTAAATTTCCAATATAATTTCCAGTGGTCACTACAAAGATCTTGCTCCATAACTTCTGGGAAAAGGATGCTATCAGGTATCGCCCAATTCTATTACGGGAAGGGTTTTCAATCCATCATTGCTGCCCTGAAGATTTTCCAAGCAAAGGTGATCTTTTATATATCCAGGGTAATCATTTTTGAACTGACATTAAAGAAGGATGTCATATATGAGTGAACTGGGTCAAGAAAACTAATGGATATTACAATTATAATAGATCCACTACAGTAGTACAGATTTAGCTCTGTATGTGGATATCTTTCTTGTGAAATTATTTTATGTTCAGCTTACATTAGTTCCTTGAGAATTCTGCTAATGGAGTCTGAAAATCTATTATTTATTGCAGCACCATCTCTTAGCAGTGAACTCCCCTGTGTTTACAGTCCTATCGCTTCTGAAAACTCATAAATGAGGCAGAGATGCAGTGTCCTGTTTAGAATGCAGACACAATATTCTTCAATCATCAGTAGCTTTTTCTTTCCTTTTCACTCAAACAATCCATGCTTGACTGAATATATTTTTATTTATTGCTTTGCATTGCAATTCCCAACAGCAAATGGGGTAAGTACAAGCAGTTGCAATGACATACCTCCATGTTGTAGTTTTCCTCTGTCCTCCTCAAGGGATCTACAACCTGCCAGCAAATCAAGATGCAAAGATCTATCAACAGCATCCCACCGACTATCACTAGTAGCTTCTGGTCCTTAATTATCTAGAAAGAGGGGGAGAAGACACAGCATAGAGAGAATTGCCACACAAGCAAGGACATAGGTAAGGTGGGAGTTTATGGGTTCAACCCCCCAATTACATGTCTGACTCGGTATGTAAGATCCCTGTTCTACCCTGGGATATTTTGACCATGCAAAAACAGCCTCAGTTTCTGAACTGTGATGAGATTGGGCCAGGCTAATATGCTGTGCTATTAGGGCTGATTTTCAGAATGAGAAGGAACACATAAAGCAAGTGTGTATCTTATGTGTGCTGAACAATATGAATGTTGTCTTCATTCTAGGTGATTTAGATATGTCTATACTTATATATTGCAAGAAAGCAGGAAACCAGGAAAATGTAGTTTGTGAGATGACTTTCCCCAGTCTTCAAGTATCACAGAGACCTTTTCTATGTATAATTGAAAAGTCTTATTAGCAGTGGTGCATAGCTTTGCATGGGGCTTAAGGAAGGCTCCACAGGAATCTTAGACTTGTGTGCAGTGACGTAGGTACATATTTTTAATGGGGTGAGTTGGAAGGTGGGGCTCAGACCCCACCCACTCCTAGGGACATGACCATGCCTCCCCAAGCCCCACCCCCAGCCTCAGTGCTTATAAAAGCAGCTCTCCGAGTTAGGGGATGGCAGTCTTTTCTGGCTTCCCCAGAGGGGAGGGTAGAAGTGACTGCCACCTGCCAGCTCAGCTGGTGGGGGGGGGGCGATGGGGGGGCAGGGAGGCGGAGCAGCAGCAGCAACGCTCAATCAATATCAGCCACTCTCGAGTGTTCCATTCTGGAACAATGATTGAATGAGTGGTGGCTGGTTACAATTCCAAGCACTCCTGGTTGAGGCAAGCTGGCTAGATCCTCTCCAATCTGAGTTTACATTTTATTGAAAATTATTAGAGAAGCAAGTTCTTTAAAAGGCTTTCTTCCAACTCAGCCTAGCTCCAAAGATGGCCACTTCTCTTCATCTGCATGATCTGGCCACCTGTATCCATGCCACAGTAACACTGAGAGTAGATATACTGCAAAGCGCTGCACACTGGTCTAAGTGCTGGATTTGGAGAGGCCCTGGGCTATTCCAATTATGAGGTTCCTCCCAATCCCTCCCTCACAATTAGAGGAAGGTGGGGTCCACACAATGGGGTCCACTTCAGAAATCAATGCTAGCGTCAAGCTCAGGAATTCTGTTTCTTTGGTCCAATACGCACTTAAGAGCTGGCAAAAGATTCTGACTCAAAGAAATAGTCAGTCAGCTAAATGATAAGAATTATTCTCGTGACCATACAAATGCTTGTCAGGTAAGCTCTTTTCATTGAGTGGGCTTCCCAAAATTTCCCACAAGAAATCAGGATTCTGAAGGGGGGCATTTTCAAAGGATATGTTTCTTAGCCTTTTACAGCCCATAAATTCCATTCAAAGTTGGCCTCAGAGGTATAAAATCTGGCATGAAGAAGTTTTCCAAGGCTGTTTCTGCACGGGCCAAAATCACTGGTGTTGGCCCAGTAAAAATAACGTTTTGTGGGGAAATTGAGGAAGCGCCACTCTTCCCCCTCCAAAACAGTTTTGCTGCCTCACTCCCTGAGTGAGGCTTTCAGAAAATAGTGGCTTCCGCCTGGTGCCAAGCAAACGGCACCAGGTGTAAGGCACCATTTTTCGGCCCTCCGTTTTTGTTTTTAAAACTTACTTCCTCTTCCTGCGTTGCTCCATGGGGATGAGGGGACACGCCTCCTGCCCTCCGGCCAGAGTCCCCTCATTCTGATGGAGTGACGCAGGAAGAGGGGGAAAGTTTGCGGGAGCGCCGGGACCACCAGCACACAAGTGTGCGATTGGTCCCAGGCCAGCGCTGGTGTCATGTACACCGGTGCTCCAGTGCTCCTGGGGTCCATGTAGAAACGGCCAAAGGGATACAATATGGCCAAATTTCAAAAACAAATCTGCTGAAGGATGGTTTTTGCATTTGTCATCAATAACTCCATCTTACAGTAAATTCCCCTTGAAGATGACTACACATATAAAAAACAATCCACCATAGACAAGACAGGTGTTTCTGCATATACAGGGGTTTATCCTGACATCAAGAAAACAGCTTTGTGGATTAACCACTAAGTAAAATTCCCTAAAATCCAGGGCTAGTGAAGATTGAGGAGAAATTGGTTTACTGAAGCCCCTGAGAGCTCAGAGAACCCTGGGAGGGAATGGGATTCCCAAATTGCTCTCTTTGATTCCTGTGGGTCCCAATTTTGCATTTCCTTAACTGCCACCAGTGTAGTGCATGATTAGCATCCTGGACTAGGATTAGAGAAAACCAGGTTCAAATCCCTGCTGGGTGACTTTGGGAGAGTCAGCTTGATTTACCTCATAGGATAGCTGGGAGGACACAATGGAGACAGGGAGAAGGGGGTAGTAAGATACTAATGTTTTCCTTTGGGAAGAAAAGTAGGTTATAAATTAGTGTTGTATATACTTCCTCAGCCCAAACCCCTCAACAACCCAGAATTCATTGCTTCAGTTGACTTAGAGGTAGCTCCCGAAACACTCCCAAAATTCCGTGAGAAATGAAAATTAATCTCCTGGGATTTGTGGAGTGTTTCAGATTTTGAGGAGGCTGGGAGTGGGAAGAGAGAGGGCGGGAGAGGAGCCGGCTCTGACAAACAGCTGTTAGGTGGCATCTCTGGTCCCTTTCAGTTTTAAAGGGCTATTATTCTCTATAGGAGTAGGCCAGGCCTCCAGAGTGAAAATTTAAAGGGACCAGAGGCAATAGCAGCTGTCTGCTAGGCCCATAAACTTCCATAATACAGTTAATGGTAAAAACTCATAAAACACAGATACTAGTCCCGAATGGGCGGGGGAAGAAGATGACAGAATAATTTTTATATTCACCTTTTTCTTCATTTTTACATTTTTGAAAATGGCATGGACTCTCCACGTTTTTGCAAACATTGCTCCAAATGCAGTTGTGTAGCCCACCGTAAGTATCCATGTCCGGACCTAATAAGAACAATTTCAGATTATATATTTAACTTATGGCAAGCAAATGTGTCCCAACTGCTTAGCTTTGCTTAGGGAAGTAAGCTAATTCCTTCTTATATCAACCTTCATGTTGTCTATCCTTAAGAACCAGGGCCCAGAGAGGCAAAATTGAGTTTTTTCCAATAAGTATCATTTCAAACAAGTCTATGGCTTTCATGACTGCTGAAAAACACTTAAAAAACCAACCAGCTATGGACTAAAATATAATAAAGCATAATGGAAAACAATGGATGTGCATGCGTGCTCCCACAGAAATTTATTATTGGGTTGCAATTCAGGAACAGGGCAGTCCTAACCCAATAAAATGACAGATTAGAAGTGAAAAGTTAAAATCTTCAATTATATTGATTTGTTAACTGAATTTATAAAAGAAAGTCTTTGAGGTCTTTTCTGCACAGCATGTCCTGAAGATGTGAAAAGAAGCATTTTGGGGAGGAAGTTCACACAGCTTTTCCAGGATGTTCTGCTCAGGCTGGGTTTTTTTGAAAATGCTAAACTAGTGATCTTTTCTCCCAAGACAGGTTGAAGATGTTTCCTGCTTGCTGTGCAGAAAGCAGGAAACTTTCCTGCCTGAATTTAAAGCTCTCACTTCTGGTTTCTCCGCAGCTCACACCTGCCATTTTCTGCTGTTCTAGGGATTCTCTGTGGTGCCCGCCATTTGCAGAAGATTCCCACAGAGGTTTCCTCTGCTGGCAGCTCGTCTGCCTGCCATTTCCGTCTTAAAAGCACATAAATAAAGTTAGTTTTCACTGCTGATTTGGTGCTCATGTTGTTTTCTTTTTTTGTTTTTGTTTTGTTTGAGGAAGGCATCTTCAAAGCTATGAAGACACAATATGAGAATTATTTCAAGTCTTTGTAGCTTCTAAGACACCTCCCTCAAAACAAAAAAGGAAAAACGACACATGCACCAAACTGGCAGTGAAAACTAACTTTATTCATGTACTTTTTATATGGAAATGGCCAATGAATGAGCTATAAGTAGAGGAAACTTTTATGGTAACCTCCTGAAAATGGCAGGTGGCATGTAGAATTCCGAAGTGGCTGAAAATGGTGGGCACAAACTGCTAACAAAATGGAAGTGGGAGCTCTAACAGTGGGGGAGGGGGGCATGTAAAAGAATTGTTTTGGGGTGAAATGCTTTATTTGAACATGCTATGCAGACAAAAAAAAGCCAAAATGGTTCTTCTGAAAACATCTGTATTTTATTTGTGCTGTGCAGAATGGGCCTGAGAGGAGAAAATATAGATGATGGCCAAACTTGCACAAAGAAGAGAAATAGTAGTAATGGGAGATTTCAATTATCCGAATATTTGCTGGGAGTCAAACTCTTCCATGACAGTCAGGTCCAACAAATTTCTCACTTGCCTTGCAGACAATTTCATGGTCCAGAAGGTGGAAGAAGCTACAAGGGGAACTGCTATTTTAGATCTGCTCCTAACCAATAATGATGGCCTGATTAGTGAAGTGAAAATGGTAGGATCCTTAGGTGGGATTGATCATGTTCTTCTGGAGTTTGTTATACAGAAGAAAGGGGGTGCTAAGCATAGTCATACACACATTCTAATTTTAAGAAAGCAGATTTCAGTAAGCTTAGGAATCTACTGGGTGCGATCCCATGGTCAAAACTACTAAAAGAGAAAGGAGTGCATGATGGCTGGGAGTTTCTTAAAAGTGAGATCTTGAGGGCACAATTTCAAACAGTTCCAATGAGGAGGAAAAATGGGGGGTGTCTAAGGAAACCAGGATGGCTGTCTAAAGAACTTTCAACTGAGCTAAAAAAAGGACACATACAAGAAATGGAAAAGGGGGGAAATCACCAAAGAGGAATTCAAACAAACAAGCAGGATGTGTAGAGAGAAAGTCAGAAAAGCTAAGGCTCACAATGAGCTGAGGCTTGCCAGAGAGATTAAAAACAACAAAAAAGGCTTTTTTGGTTATGTCCATAGCAAAAGGAAGAAAAAATGATAGGAGGGGATGTGTCAGAATCCCAAACTCTTTGTAAAACAGCAGTTTAATCAACAGCTTGTGGATCTTCCCTGGACAAAGCCAGAACTGATTTAAGCGCGCAAAGATCCAGTAATTAAAACGGCTTGCACCCCCCCATCCAGGGAAAGCGCGTCTAAAACAACGGCAAAGGAGATAACAGTGAAGATGCCCTGGGGAATGAAATCATTCTCAAGAAACAGTGCAGAGACAGACAGTATTGCAATTCATCCATTCCACCACCACCCATTATACAGAAAGCAGCAAAAGCAACCCCAATAGAAGCAGGCCTTCTGACATTCCGCTCCCTCTAGGGCCCTCCCCCTGGCTTCCTTAGACAGGAACGATGGAAAGCTTTAATGAGGCAGGGGGCTTTCACATTCTTGGCAAACACCCATTCATTATGTCCAGGTAAACATCCCGTCCAGGAGACCAAATACTGCAAGCGGTTTCGATAGAAGTGAGAATCCAGAATGGCAGAGATTTTTTCTCCATCAATCAACACTAGAGGTGGAGTCTTCCTCTCGGGATGCCAGACATCGGGAGAAGTCGTCTTCTTGAGCAGGCTGCAATGGACACAGGGTGGATTTTATGCAATGCCTTAGGCAATTCAAGTTCAGCAGTGACCCGATTAATAACACGAATGATTTTAAATGGTCCAATATATTTGGCGCTTAATTTCGCCGGTATATGTAATGTCCCGAAGATTCTTGGTGGACAAGTAAACCATGTTGCCCACCACTAGAGGGAAGTCGCGTCTATGTTTATTAGCCTGGCACTTGTAAGTCTCTCGCTTTCTGCAGCGCCGTCAGAATGGATGGCCATTGCTCAGCAACAGACTGCATCCAGTCCTTAACCTCTGGCCCTGCAGCACTCCCCACACACAGGGTAGGCAAGGGGGGGGTAGATCTGCTGTTCACCACTTCGAAAGGAGTTTTACCAGTACTACTGTGCACAGAGTTGTTGTATGCGTACTCCGCATAGGGCAACAACTCCACCCAATTATCCTGCTGATAATTGACAAAGAACCGGAGATATTGTTCCAAAGTCTGGTTGGACCTCTCCGACTCTCCATCAGATTGGGGGTGGTAGGCCGAAGACACCCCCTGTTCAATACCCAAAAGCTTCATAAAGGCTCTCCAGAATTTAGATACAAACTGACTGCCTCGGTCGGAGATTATTTTCTGGGGGGCAGAGTGCAGTCTATAAATATGCTGCATAAACAAATCCGTAAGCTTCTGAGCTGTGGGAATGGAAGCGCAAGGGATAAAATGTGCCTGCTTGGAAAACAGATCCACCACCGTCCAGATCACAGCCTTTTCATGGCTCGGGGGTAAATCAGTAATAAAGTCCATGGATATAACCTTCCATGATCCATCAGGCAACGCAATGTCCTGCAGGAAACCCTGGGACTTAGCCGGAATAGTCTTAGCCATGGCACAAATGGGGCAGCCTTTAATATAAGCCTCAATGCCCTTGCGCATGGATCTCCACCAAAACTGCCACCTCAGGAGATGCAGTGTTTTCACAAAGCCAAAGTGACCAGCAGACTTGGCATCATGCCCCTGGAGGAGGATTTGAGAGCGCAGCAGGGGCGGAACATAAATTAACGAGCCACGACACCAAACACCATCACGCAGTTGCAAGCTGTCTCCACCCTCCTCCCGATGAACCAGAGATTTGGCTGCCTCCAAGAAGGTGGAGAGGAGGTGTGACGGAGGAGCGACGGAGGGTGGGGGGGCTTCGCCTTTGATTGTGAGTGGGTGACTGCCATCCCCAAATGGGTGGGAGACAGAATAGTGCGGGAAAGCGGTAACTCCACCTTACGATCCGCCCCATCTGGCAAGCGGGACAGGGCATCAGCCAAGCGGTTGGTTTTGCCTGGGAAAAAATGCACAGTAAATTGAAACTGCATGAAAAAGTCAGCCCATCAAATCTGCTGGCGGAGAGGCGACTGGGGGAGCAAAGCGCAGCAAGGTTTTTATGATCAGTCCAGACTTCAAAGGGATGCTCTACTCCCTCTAAGAAGTGCCTTATGTCAGGAGGCCTGTATTTACCTCCACACAGACTGAGCTGTCATAATAGCACAAGTCTCTTTATCACCTACAGTCCAGTGTAATTCAGCCCCTGAAAACTTGTGAGACAGGTAAGTGCAGGGGTGTAGGCGCCCATCCTCCTGCAGAAGAACGGCCCCTAACCCTTTGTCCGAGGCATCCACATGAACCACAAAGGGTAGGAATGGGTTGGGGTGAGCAAGGACAGGTTCAGAGGTAAATTGAGCAGATCGGGATGGAGAACTTTCTTGAAGGCAAAGATCTTCATCGGATCGTCCCAATCAGGGATTTTGCTGGCCATGGTGTGGAATTTTTTCAACAAATTCCACGCAAGGCAACTTGCCTTGCCACATCTCCATCAGTTCTTGTTTGGCCTGCTCGCCCACGAATGGACTCTCGAACCGGTGGTGCAAGGCCATCATGAAATCTTGGAAATTGCGTAGCTCGGCCACTGCCCATTGGAAGAGCCCCACGTACTAGTTGGCAGCAGCTCCATCCAGCATGGATCCCACATCATACACGTGTTCAATGTCAGTCGGATACTGGCGCCCATATTGCAACATATTGCACTTGAACCAGAAAGGAGGGAGCAATTCCTGGGTCCCATCAAATCTCATGGTCATCCGGGCTTGAGGCAGGAATGGCGGGACACCCCCATAGGGGCCCAGAATCATAGGAGGCATGCCGGGCAACCACCAACCGAGAGGGTGAAGTGGCGGGATCATTGACGTGGGTGCTGGTTGCCCTGGCGGGATGGGAACCTCTGCTGGAACTCCCGCAGGAGGTGCAGATCCCGGGGGTGTGGGGGTGGAGCAGGCAGTGCCAGGGTAGGGGGCATTGGAGCAGGCAGCGCTGGTGCTGGTGGGGCTGGTACTAGCAGCACCTGTGCCGGCAGAGCTGTGGCAGGCGGGGCTGGTGGAGCTGGGGGAGCCCCTCCGGGCTGTGGAACAGGTTGACTGGGGGTTCCTTGCCCTTGATGAGCCTGGGCAAGGGCCACACACAGATGCTCCATGTCTTGCTCCATGTGACGTAGGGCCCGGCAGTACTTGTCTCTCTCAGCCTTCCAGGCTCCCTCCGAGGTCCGAAGCAGACGCCAAACTTTGGCTTCCGATGCAGAGATGTCTCCAGAAGGGCGATCCCCAAATGAAACATTGCCAGCCAAAGGTGCAGTAGCCCATAAAGCACTGCCAGAGTCCGGGATTTGGGAGCCCTGGCCCCGGCGACAGCGCATGGTTACCCCTTGTTCACCATCTAACGGGGCAGTCAGAAATGGATTTACGGAGTCCAGATAGCCTCCCGAAGCCGAGTCTCCAGGGCCAGGTGGGGGACGTTCCCCATCGGGAGGGTCGGAGGCAGAGTCTGATGTTCCCGTCAAGTCCACAGGAATAGGGCGCCCATTATTTCCAGAAGCGGCTCCTGCCGCAGTTGCACTCTTCAGAGGTTCCCCTGCGTAGAACATTGTTGCAAGAAAAGTCCTTGGAAAAGTTGCAAAATTTGTGAGGCGAAATCTCAGCTATGCACAGGGGAGTTCTGGCTTAATGTCAGAATCCCAAAGAAATGCAGCACAAAATAAATAAAGAGGTAGTGCAGGAATACCTAGCTACTTTAAACGAATTCAAATCTCCAGGGCCCGATGAACTGCATCCCAGGGTATTAAAAGAACTGGCAGAAGTTCTTTGCTATAATGTTTGAGAACTCCTGGAGACCAGGAGAAGTCCCAGTGGACTGGAGGAGGGCTAATGTTATCCCCATCTTCAAAAAGGGTAAAAAGGAGGACCCTAATAATCATCATCCAGTCAGTCTGACATTGATATCAGGGAAGATTCTGGAGCAGATCATTAGACAGATGGTCTGCCAGCAATTAGAAGGGAATACTGTGATCACAAAAAGTCAGCATGGGTTTCTGACAAACAAGTCATGCCAGACTAATCTTATTTCTTTTTTTGATAAAGTGACGAGCTTGGTAGATCAAGGGAATGCTGTGGACGTAGCATACCTGGATTTCAGTAACACTTTTGACAAGGTGCCCCATAATATTCTCACAAGTAAACTAGTGAAATGTGGACTAGACAATGCTACTATTAGATGGATTTCTAATTGGTTGTCTGATCGAACTCAAAGGGTGCTAATTAATGGCTCATCTTCATCTTGGAAAGAAGTGACTAGTGGGGTGCCACAGGGTTTTGTCCTGGGCCCAACGCTATTCAATATTTTTATCAACGACTTGGATAATGGAATAGAGGGCATGCTAATAAAATTTGCAGATGACACCAAATTAGGAGGGGTAGCTAATACCCCAGAGGACAGAGTCAGAATTCAAAATGACCTGGACAGATTAGACAGCTGGGCCAAAACAAACAAAATGAGTTTCAACAGAGATAAATGTAAGATACTACACATAGGCAGAAAAAAAATGAAATGTACAGATATAGGATGGGTGACACCTGGCTTGACAACACTACATGCGAAAGAGATCTGGGAGGCTTAGTAGACCATAAACTAAATATGAGTCAGCAGTGTGATGTGGCGGCCATGAAAGCCAATGTGATTCTTGGTTCGTATCAATAGGCGTATAGTGTCAAGATCGAGGGATGTAGTTGTACCTCTCTATTCTGCATTGGTTAGACCTCACTTGGAATATTGTGTACAGTTCTGGGCACCACAGTTCAGGAGGGATATTGACCAGCTGGAGCGGGTCCAGAGGAGGGCAACCAAAATGGTAAAGGGTCTGGAGTCCATGCCCTATGAAGAGAGGCTTAGGGAGCTGGGGATGTTTAGTCTGGAGAAGCGTAGGTTAAGGGGTGACGTGATATCCATGTTTAAATTTTGAAGGGATGTCATGTCGAAGAGGGAGCAAGCTTGCTTTCTGCTGCCTCAGAGACTAGGACATGGAGTAATGGATTCAAGGTAAAGGAAAAGCGATTCCACCTAAACATTGGGAAGAACTTCCTGACTGTCAGGGCTGTTCGACAGTGGAATTCACTGGCTTGGAGAGTGGTGGAGTCTCCTTCTTTGGAAGTTTTTAAACAAAGGCTGGATCAGCATATGTCAGGAGTGCTTTGATTGTGTGTTCCTGCATTGCAGGGGGTTGGACTTGATGGCCCTTATGGTGTCTTCCAACTCTATGATTCTATGATTCTAGATAAAGAATTGACATGTATCTATGTCTAATAGCCATATGTGAGGGGTCATTTGGATTAAAATCTACAAAATAGAGCCACCAGGGCTATGGTAGAGGGTTCTGTAAACCTGGCCAAATCCTAGCTATGCAGAAAAATCTGATTAAAAACCCTACCTTTGGCTTTCCCACGCTCTTATTTTGGTTCCTTGGGTGTCCCTATTGTTGTGGGGGGGGGGTTGGAGGGGGGAGTCCATGTGTGTT
Organism: Sphaerodactylus townsendi; assembly: GCF_021028975.2. Taxonomy (NCBI): domain Eukaryota; kingdom Metazoa; phylum Chordata; class Lepidosauria; order Squamata; family Sphaerodactylidae; genus Sphaerodactylus; species Sphaerodactylus townsendi. The sequence continues at coordinate 43,930,325 of NC_059438.1, read as the reverse complement.
TTGCTTCCTCTAGTGGTCCATTTGATATTACATCACTGTATGTAAGGCATATTTCCCTGCAGTATTAAGGTGCAGAGAAACATGTTGGACACACAGATATGCAATATTGCAGCAACCACTAGAGGGAGCAAAACACACAGAGAAAAGATAAAAGAGGGAGCAAAACATAGAAAATATAAGCAATAGAGACACACAAGCAAAGCAAATGAAAGTGCAGAACAGCTCATGATATCTCAGCCACAATTTTGTGTTGTCCCAGCATCAGTCCCTACCGTGTTTTCCCAAATATAAGACAGTGTCTTATATAAATTTTTGCTCCCAAAGATGCGTTATGTCTTATTTTCAGGGGATGTCTTATTTTTCTGTGTTCTGTTCGTCGGGCATGCTTCCAAACAAAAACTTTGCTATGTCTTACTTTCGGGGGATGCCTTATATTTCGCACTTCAGCAAAACCTCTACTATGTCTTATTTTTTGGGGATGTCTTATATTAGGGGAAACAGGGTAGATACACATCTTGCACAAAGTGTGCAAGGCCAGCTGCAGAAGAGCCATTTAGTGCCAATGCTTATGAGAGAACAATCAACTGTTCTGGAGATTACCTGCAACACCTGTCAAAGAAGGAGGCGGAGAAGGATTTGGATTTATACCCCACCTTTCTCTCCAGTAAGGAGTCTCAAAGTCAGCAGGTGGGCTGAGAGTATTCTGAAGAAGTGTGTCTACCCAAGGTCACCCAGCAGGCTTGATGTGTAGGAGCAGGGAAACAAATCTGATTCTCCAGATTAGAGTCAACAGCTCTTAACCACTACACCACACTAGTTCTGGGCATGGTAAAAAAATACAGACAGCACAAAAGTGCTAAACAAGGAAAGGAAAACAGAAAGGCGGGAATATAAAGCAACTGAAAAATTGTTTGCTTTTTTGATCCAGCAGTTCTGAATGGGACGGAGTGTTCAGCTGACAAAGCTGATGATGCAGTTTAAAAATTGTCCCTCATTAGCATTTATGCTGCAGTTTTTGTGGTTCATTTTTCACCAGGCAGTTTCCCACAGGCGGCGCTTTCGTTTCAAGGAGAGAAACTCAGCATCAGGAAAATATGAAGATATTTATGTTTAATGTCTAATTGGGTTAATAAAACTGGATGGTTCTTGAAAAGGAGGCAGCTTTGCATAAGCCAGAATATGCATTTCTATATTTTCTGCCTGAATGAGATATTTTTCCTTTCTTTCCCTTTCTGTGTTATTCACAGAGGCACTTCCAGTATTTTTCTTTTCTTTTGCCTGCCATCTTGTAATTATGAGATTTGTTTAAAATGACACATAATAGATAACAAGAATATTTTAAAATTAAGGACAGGGTTACAAACACAGACCAAAGCATTGTGACACTTATCAGCAAGAAACTGCAATTTTGTCTTGCTCCTTTGTGTGAGAAATAATTGTAAACTGTCTCAAACTGAATCCATGCCACCAGAATCTCTTCAAATCCACAAGTGAAAACTCAAAAAAAACCCTGTCTTACTAAAAAGACTGATTTCATTTTATCCAGTAGAGTTTGAGATTAATAATACACAATACCATTGGAATAAATTAAATGTTTCTTCAATGTAGGGATATACGGCTTTATTGAACAAGAGAGGTCTTCATATGAAAAGTTATCTTAAGAACATAAGAACAAGCCAGCTGGATCAGACTAGAGTCCATCTAGTCCAGCTCTCTGCTACTCGCAGTGGCCCACCAGGTGCCATTGGGAGCTCACAGGCAGGATGTGAAAGCAATGGCCTTCTGCGGCTGTTGCTCCTGAGCACCTGGACTGTTTAAGGCATTTGCAATCTCAGATCAAAGAGGATCAAGATTGGTAGCCATAAATCGACTTCTCCATAAATCTGTCCAAGCCCCTTTTAAAGCTATCCAGGTTAGTGGCCATCACCACCTCCTGTGGCAGCATATTCCAAACACCAATCACACGTTGCGTGAAGAAGTGTTTCCTTTTATTAGTCCTAATTCTCCCCCCCAGCATTTTCAATGGATGCCCCCTGGGTCTAGTATTGTGAGAAAGAGAGAAAAATTTATCTCTGTCAAAATTTTCTACCCCATGCATAATTTTATAGACTTCAATCATATCCCCACTCAGCCATCTCCTCTCCAAACTAAAGAGTCCCAAACGCTGCAGCCTCTCCTCATAGGGAAGGTGCTCCAGTCCCTCAATCATCCTCGTTGCCCTTCTCTGCACTTTTTCTATCTCTTCGATATCCTTTTTGAGATGTGGCGACCAGAACTGAACACAGTACTCCATCTTCCACACTCATGGTTAATCAGGATTGCCCTATCCCTGCTAGAAGCAGAGGAACCCTCTATGGTTTCACCATAAAGCTTCTGGTGATTGCTAGAAAGGACACCATCCCATTACATCCCATCCCCCTGCTCTGTTAGTCTCAAGCTGATTTCTAGGTCCCACCTGTCAACCCTACATTGATGTAGATGAACATGTATCTTCCATCTGCATCACAATGCTCATGTGGCCTCACAGAACTGGATGAAAATGACTTTTAATGTAGACTCCCATTTAGGGTCTCTGGTAGTTCTTCAGCACAGATTGCATGCATTTGGACTGAGGCATTGTTACCTGGCAACTTCAAACAGTTGATCATAGAAACTTCTATGATCATCAGTAGCTTCAAAGAAACCTCCTATTTTAATTATAAAAACAGCAAATCTGGGTTGCCTGCAGACAAGGCTGGACTTCCTCTGCACTCCAACGAGCCAGAGGGCCAGCGTGGCTGTGAGCAGTGGGCTCTCACCTGGCGAACCAGATTTCATTCCCCACTCCTCCACATGAAGCCTGCTGGTTGACCTTGAGCCAGTCACAGTTCTCTCAGAACTCTATCAGCCCCAGCTACCTCACAAGGTGTCTGTTGTCGAGAGGGAAAGGGACTGTGAGCCACTTTGAGACACTTTAAAAGAGAAAAGTGGGACATAAAAACCAATTCTTCGGGTACACAGAAAAAACAAATAAATTTGTAAATTAACAAAAATATAGAAAATGTCTTGATGAAGACTGAATATGGTCTACTATGAAAAGAATGTTGAAAGTTGTTGGCAATTAGTCAAAGGGAAAATGAGGAATGTGCCTGCTCAGCCTTCTGAGAACATGTAAAAACCTTGAGGAAGTGTTTCTGCAAGTGCCAGAGGCTGTTTCTAAATTGTTTCCTCCTGTTGCAGCTCCCCACAGTGAAAAGCCCCGAGATAAGGATCAGTTGTGGGTCCTCAAAGTTGCTTGCCCCAGACCAGTTGCAGGACCAGCAAACAAGAGTCCACAAAGGGAGTCCACATACTGAGGCTACTCCTGAGGAGTGCAACAAAAAGAAACGAAAGAAAATAGAAAACAGGTTGTCAACAAAAATGGGGAGGGGGATCCCCATAAATTTGCCCTTAGGATCATACAATGATAAGAGGGCTAGGGATACAGAAGTGACTTCTTCTAATACACACTATCCATGAATACACCTCTCCCAGAGTTAGGTGCAGCACTCTGGTAACCTCACGAATCCAATTACTCTGTCACAATCAGCCCATTTCTGGTTTGATCCTGCTATGCCTCCTGGCCGGGATGTGGAATCCTTTCTCTCTTCTCTCCCCCACCCCCCTTTAATTGCTGTAGTTGTCCTTTCTCACTTTTGGAACTTTCGGTTCCTGAGCAATGCCTTATCAGCTCATTAAACACCTGCTCTTGTAGTTATTTCAGTATTGGGGGGGGGGACTGCATTGTCTCTAGACTATGGGATTGGTGGGGTGCCATCCCCTATTAGGAACTGGTAGGCAGAGGTGGTGTTCTGTGACATGGGTGCATGACATGGGATATAATGGAGATGCTTTAGATCTGGCAATAGAAGTCTAAATGCTTATTCCTGTTGCTGTTTCATAATAAAGAAATCATCTGAACACAGAGTCTTGTTATTAAACAGTCACTCTCAAGTGTTGTTTATTTACTATATAAATGACCCAGGGGGAGTGCTGCTGGTTTTCCCCCATCTAAACTTCCACACCAACATATACCCATATTGCTATACATTGATGACATGGCTCTGTTATCTGAAATCCGTGGAGGAGGAGGAGGAGGAGGAGGAGGATTATTTAATAGACCGCCCTATCCCTGAAGGATTGAAGACAGCATTAAATAGATTCACTGAATACTGTGAGAATCAGTATTTAAGATTAATTATGTTAACACCCAAGTTATGGTCTTTGGGATATGATCGAAAATTGGAAACTGGAAGGTGAAGGGGCATAACATGAAACAAGTGGATACATTTAAATGTTTGGGGGTTGTTGTACAGGCCTCAGGCTCAAACTTAGGGCATTGCAATTATTTGTGGATCAGGCAGAAAAAACAGGACACATTATAATTATTTTTTTCTACTCAAATGGAGGTTGTTATGTCTCTGTGGCCCTAAGGCTTTACCCAGCAAAAATCCTGTCTGCTTTTATATCGTACCCAGTTTCGGTTGCCAGCCACCGGTCCGGCGTAATTGGAGAAGGTTCAGTCTAAATTTCTTCAAGTCATTTTACAAGTTCCCTCTTACATTTCAAATTCAGTGGTACAACACAGAGGTGTTCCTCCCATTGGGCAAAGTGGGCAGTTGCCCAGGGAGCCTTGTGGGGGGCACAAAAACTGCAGGTTCGTTTGTGGGATTTTTTGTATTTTTCAGTGTTTTTCCATTTTTGGCCTGCAGAGAATGCAGTTTTTGGGCTAGCAGCACCAAAATTTCAGAGATTTCAGGAGACTCTCCTGATGATATCACCCAGATTTGGTGAGGTTTGGTTTAGGGAGTCCAAAGTTATGGACTCTCAAAGGGAGTGCTCCCATCCCCCATTGTTTCCAATGGGAGCTAATAGGAGATGGGGGCTACACTTTTGATGGTCCATAACTTTGGACCCCCTGAGCCAAACTTCACCAAACCTGGGTGGTATTATCAGTAGGGTCTCACGAAAATACTCCGAAATTTTGGTGCTGCTATCTTAATAATTGCACCCCTGACAGCAGGCACCCCCCAAATTTCCCCAGATTTTTCTTTTAAATCCACCCCCTTCCTGCCAATGCTTGTTTTCTTTCTTTTATTCTCTCAATGCCTAATAACGGTTATTATTATTATTATTAAATCCACCCCCTTTGGCATGGATTTAAAGGGAGAATCTGAGGTCCTCAGTTTAAACATTGAAAGTGATGCTGTTTCAGGGGGAGGGATAATCCACCCCAAAACAGCATCACTTTCAATGTTGTTTAAACTGGGGACTCCAGATTCTCCCTTTAAGGTAGATTTAAAAGGAGAATCTGGGCTCCCTAGTTTATACACCATTGAAAATAATGCTGTTTGGGGGTGAATTCCAGCATCACTTGGATATTTTAATCTAACTCATTTTAGGTAGTTATTGTAATTTTTTAATCCATGTCTATTATTTTTAACCAAAGTGTCTGTTTTGTGTTTTGTAAGAATTGCGTATTTTCTGTTGGTCTAAGACTGCAACGAATTTGAATCTGAAAGCTGAACTGGCAGTTAGAGAACTCTTGGTGACAGCTGAAGAGACAGATGGCTAAAATGGTGGTGAAAAGAGCCCTCCTGGCACAGTTGAATCACACAGGCCCTGGAGGCTGTTTTAAAGCAAGAGCCATTGCCTGCCTCCATGCAACAACTCTGGACCCCCTGGGTGGCCTTCCACCGAGTTCTAACCAGGGCTGCCCTAACTGAGCTCCAGAGGTCTGATGAGATCAGGCTAGGCTGGGCCATCTAGGACAGGGGATGGTTAAAATAGCTTTGTTAACTGCTCAGGAATGCTGCAGTTTGAGAGAGAAAAATAGGGAAAGTATAGCTGCAGTTCACAGAAATGATATAAACAGGAAAATGAGAAAGCAAAAATAATTGAAGATGAAAACACTGAACACAGAATGCTGGTGGGAAAGACAGACAACCAGGAACTGGCCGTTGGAAAGCCACAGGGAAGACATTCAAGTTTAACAGATATTTAAAGAAATTGTAGGAACTTAAGAAGACGTGGAAGATGTTAAGCAAGGATACTGCAGGGATTACAATGTCAAAGTAGTCTTCATGAGACCTGGGCATCCTGGCCTCTTTCCCACTTTCAAATCTGCAGGAACAGGATTTGAGACTCACCCTGCAATGTTTTCCTGATCTCAAATGACTGCAGGGTAGAGTTGCCGACCCCCAAGCGGTAGCAGGAGACCTCCTGGGATTACAACTGATCTCCAGGTGACAAGAATCAGTTCGCCTGGAGAAAACTGTGGCTTTGGAAGGTGGACCATCTGGCATCATCCCCACTGAAGCCCCTCCCCAAGCCCCTCCCCATGCCCCATCCATCTCAGCCTCCACTCCCCCCCCCCACACACACACACATCTCCAGGTAGTTCTCAACCCCACTGGAGCCACATTCATTCCCACTGGGGGGAACTGTAGCTTTCCAGACGTATTTTAGAACAGAAAAACAAAAAAATTAGGCACACTGTGCCTGATAGTAATGGGACTTCTGAACACAGGGTTCCATTCTGCACAAATCAAATGTGCCGAGGACGCAAAAAAAGGTGTCTCGGGGAGGAACTCCACACAGCTTTTCCCCCAAGATGTCCTCAGAACACCTTATTTCTGCTCAAGTTGTCTTATTTCGGGGACACTTTAAAGTGAGCCTTTCCCCCTAAGCTGCCTGCAAGATGTCTCCTGCCTGGCTGAGCGGAGTGCAGAGATCAGGAGGCAGCGTATTTTTCCTGCCCGACAGGTCAGCTGTTTCACCCTCCACTTGCACCGGACATTTTGTGGGCTGCTAAAGGGATTCTCCCTGCCTACATTTGCTGCAGGTCGCCCCGGGCCATTCGCTCTGCGGGCTCTGATCCGAGGTGTCTTTTCAGCCTGATAAGTACAGAGTTGTGCTCAGCTTGTTCTGTCAATTCCAGCAGTATATAGTTTTTCTTTATTTATTTTGGAGGATCTGTATTTGAAGATATGCAAACAAGAATCTTGGTGGACTCCACCTGGGTCCCTGCCTGCTGCTTCACAGCTCCTGCTCTCTGTCCCCTTCTTCGAGACTAAGCTTAAGTGGGTCTGCTCAAAAGCCCCGGCAGATCTCCCGTTTTCATATTTGGTCAGGTTTCAAAAGTACACAAGGCTCCAAACAAGGCTCCTTACATGGCCCCAGGTTCCACAGCTTCTACAGAAAAACTGTGGCATGTTCCTTGTTACACAAAACAGACAGCATCATTATTAAAATGGTTCAGAGTTACTTTCAAAGTTACTTACAGTGCAAAGTGTTTCAAAAGTCTTCTCAGAGACAAAGGACCCATCAAGGCCAAAAAGGAATATAGATGCATAGGAGAGCATCCCCCCAAGAATAATAAGATTGTTCATGTAGGGACTGGACATCTTTATCAACCTACAGAGAGAAGAAGACCAGAAAGCAATTCATGAGTGCACTTTGAGGCCAACAGAGTACAGGAGGCAGGGAGAGTTTCACGGCAACCCTATGAAGGGTAACTCCACTTTAAGCCCATTGAAATCAGTAGGCTTAGACTGAAGTAGCTCCTCAAACAACCACACTGTCAGCACATGAAAGAATTAGCCCAAATCTCTCTCTCTCTCTCTCTCTCTCTCTCTCTCTCTCACACACACACACACAGGCATAGCGAAGATTTCTGGTGATAAAAATTAATATATAGAAACACATAAATATGAAAATCATATCAGAAAATAACAATTTATGTAACAATAGAAACTCCAAATAATCACAATTCGCATCTTGTACATTTTAAAATTGTTATGTATTTGAAATATCAGTTTAGTTCATTCATGGTTTGAAACACAAACTCATCCATCTTGGAGTTCAAATTCATTGCCTATGAGAAAAAGGACCGGCACGAGAACACAAGAGGCAGGGAGAGATGCCACATCAGGAACAGAGAAGCAGTGATCATTTGCTGAACCTGAGAGCCCTCGACACTTCAAATGGCTGTTGGGAACCACCCCCAAAATGAACAATTTTATGCAAGACTGTTAAGTAGCTTTATGTACAGAATTCAAGAAATATGAAAATCTATGGGCTGCTTGATAAATAAGTTTAGATGAACATGATTATATTCACATGTCTTTGATCTCCTACATCACAAGGTTATACAGCAGTTTAATTAGCTGGGGATTATGCTAATAATACATAGCGGAAAACACTAATTTTGATTTAACAGAATAAAAGGATTTACTAAAACCTTCCAACACAAACATATTATACAGTAATATAAGTTGAATATTAAAACAAATGGGGCATGATCCTGACCAAGTTAAGTATTGTTAAGATCTGCTGGTTTCAAGAAGAAAGATCTCAATACATGTTCAAGTCTTCCACTAAAATCAAAGAGAGACAGAACTCAGTGCTAGTCACATTTCCACAAAAAATCCTGCTAATTAGATTTACTCACAGGTAAGTGCATCAGATTGCAGCCTTAAAAATGATTCCTTTTGGCAGGATCATGCACATTAGCTTTTCATGATCTTTAATTGCCCTAATTTGTAGGATTCACAAACTAGGAGAACAGGGCAAAATATACCCCCCCCCCCCCCAGACTGACCTACTTACTTCTGATTTCGGTTTCTGATGTTAAAGAACAAAAAAGCGCTGGCCATGATCATTCCCAGAATAGTGAGGGCTGAAAGAATACTGTAGAGAGGCAAGGAGATCTTGCGGAGTTGACTTTGGATAATAGTTCTGTCCTTTGGTGGTTCTAATCCTAAAACATGACAAAGGAAAAAATAAACAAATTCCGCATTCCAATGAAAACCTTTGCTCCCACCTAAGTGCTGCCATCTTCCTACTATAAATTTATTGTTACAACAAGAATCACATGGAAGTACATACAAGGCATAAAATAAAAGATGCTCATCTCACAAGCCCAAGTAGTCCAGTACTGCCTACCTCCAGGCCTTTGGCAGAGGTGCTCTGATTTCCAGTTTTGCTTTTAAGTTATTTGGTTTTGCAAAATAGGATGAAATACAGTAACTGCATTCCTGCTATTAATAGTGTCTTCCCATAGACCAAAGGCAGGTTTTATATATTGGATGCACAAAATTAGTAACATCAACTGGGTGGAAACCCTGTGGTTCAAGGCTGCATCTCAAAATCCCTGGACCTTCTGCAGAAACCTCACCCAGAAGGCAACAGTCTCCAAAGACATTAAGGCAGGGGGGCCTTAATAATATCAGCTGAACTCCTGAGACTTTGTAAGTGAGTGTAAGCCTGACATTCTGCTCCCCTTAAGGCCCCCTCCCCCTGGGTGGTTGGGGTGCGCTTTGTGGAATGCCTTTATTAAACGAGGGGTGCACACGTGAGAGTGATGGACCCATTCATTGAAACCGGGCGGGGCGGGGGAGTTAGTCCATGCCACTAGATACTGGAGAAAGCCACGGTGTAGGCAGGAATCTAGGATGTTGGCAACTTCGTGATGCAGCTCGCCTTTCACCAGGCAGGGCTCTGGAGGCTTTGGGGCTGGATGCCGACCATCGCTTAGGGCTGCTTTCTTGAGGAAGCTAGAATGAAAAACAGGGTGCACACCTTGTAAGTTCTTAGGCAGTTCCATTGCTACTGGATTGATCACTCATACCACCTTAAAAGGTCCAATGAACTTATGTCCCAACTTGTGGGTACCTGGCAGACCCCTTAAGTTCTTTGCAAAACGTAAGCACAGTCCCCCACAGCATAAGACACGGGGCGGCGTCTTATAGTTCTCCTTGGCCTTCCACAATGGCTCTTGTACTGATTTCCAGGAGGCCTGGATGGTTGCCACCCATTCCCGGCTCGGGCAGGAGATCTCCCATCAGAGGGAAAGGTTTGCTTTCCTGACCGTAGACTACATGAAAAGAGCTCTTGTCCTCTTGTCCATGCTGGAATACACAGAGTTGTTGTAAGAGAACTCTGCAAATGGGAGCCCAGTCATCATTAAGGTGGTTCACATAGTCTGTGGAGCCTGCCTGAATTGGGGTTTGGGCCGGGGGGGTTCCATGTTGCCATCAAGTCAGCCATCTGCCACTGCATGGCCCTCAGCTCATGGCACATCTGGTCACGCTCCCTCTGGAGTTCATCCTTCTCCCTCTGGAGTGCTTCAGCCTTGCACCGCCATCGTCCAGCCTCTCAATCCCGGCCACGTTCGAATTGGAAGCCCCACCGGTTGCCCACCGTGAGGGTCCCCTCATGCTCTCAATCCCATCATTTGGTGGGGCCCGCCGGTCCCAGCCACTAATCCCGGGGCCCCGAGGATCAGCCAATTCAGTCCATCCAAAACCCCCAGCCAGGGTCTCTAGGCCACGATCTGGAGCAGGGGTGAAGATGTCCCTCAAGGGCGGTGGTGGACAATCCCCGCCATTGGCCCCATCATTGCTGTCCAACCCACTGTTGGATGGAGTGTGGCTCCCTTTCAGCCCAGCCATACTGTGAGTAGGTCTGGGCATAGAAAAGGGGATCCAGAAGTTGTGGCTAACTGTTAGGGTTGTGGCTTACTCCGGTCATCAAATGAGACTCAAGAAGGTTTCAAGAGCTTTATTGGAACCTTGTCAGCCCAGGGCTCAGATAGCCGAAACTAAAGTTTGGCTTTCTGGCCTCTGGTATATACCTGTAAGTTACAGAATGGTGCAACCCACAATTCCCCCACCCTCGCATTCCCATAATTTCAGCATTACAAAGGACGGTGGGAGCAGAAGCATTATTTAGGACAGACAGTTCACTCCTTCAGAGGAAGGCAGATAAGAGTGGACATTTAAGCTCTAATGACTAGTTACATGCGAGCAGGGGGAGGCCTCCTTAGCCTCGGGCGATGATAATGGCTGGGCCAGCTGTGGCCTTGGTGCGGATGTGCAGGCTGCCAGGCCGAGAATGGCACAGGTCTGACGGTGAGGCCTTGATGTCTCAACCCCTCAGACACTTATGGAACACTCTTCCAAATGTGGGGAGGAAAGCAGGATTGCTGTGAGTAACATTTTCCTTTAAGATAATTTTTAAGACACTAATGATCTTGAAATGTGCACTGTTTAGAGATCTGCCACCCAAAGGTAAATTGGTGTTACAACTGATACCTCAACTCTCACTTTAATGCTGTTGTGTTGCACAGATCCTTGAGGAACTCTACTCCAGTTAATAATCCCAAGGCCACAGATTCTTAACAGAATTGTGAAAGACTTAATATTAACTGGCTTACACATAATCAGTCTCACCTGGATAAGAACACTCGCCGCATCAAAACATTAAAAGGAAAAACAGTTTCAGTCAGAACTTTCAGTATCTTGAATAATCCCTAGAAGGACAGCTCCTTCAGTACTGCAGTGGTCAATGAGACAGGTACAAGAAAAAAGGTAAATCAAAGGCTTCTTTTTGCAAGAGAATATGTGGTGTGGGTCACAGAGGCCAAGTGAGTATGCGGAAAGGGTGCCTCATGTTTACCACTGAGACACTTTGAGAAGCAGTCATGCTTGTGCTTTCTGCACAAGCCCTCATTCTGCTCTCTAAAAGCTATAGGACAGGAATTCTTTGAGCCAGTTTTTCATCCGGGAATACAGTGAAAAAATTATACAGCTGTCTATAAGACTGTTCACTTCGGCCCATTTCCACCTTACCTTGGAACTTGATGGAGTTGTTGACGATTTCCAGTGTATCAGCTACAGCATTATATTCTCCCACCTTCACTTCCCGTCTATCTGCAGAAAACAAATGAGATTGTTTATGGCAGTTCACATGCAGTTCATTTCTAAGAGATACTATATTTACCTTTCCTCTTTCACTGTCCTGACACCTGGGCTGTTTCTGCACGGCCCAAAAACAGTGCCCGGGGGCAGTAAAAACACTGTCCCTGGGGCACTGTTTGCACAGCTGCCGCTGCTGCATCGCAGCAGTGCCATACCACCCCCCCCCAAAAAACAGCAGGAAAATAGTGCTTTTGAAACTTGCTCCCTGAGCAAGTTTTTTGAAAAGTGGTGTCTTCCTGCCGGCGCGGTGCCAAGTGCACCGGCGTGAGGGTGTCACTTTTTGCCCCTCTGGTGTTCTGTTCACTTACCTCTCCTCCCTGCACAGCTCTGGATGGCTGGAGGGATACGCCCAGCTGCCCTTCGACCCCCAGAGGATGGAGACAGCGTAGGCGTGTCCCTCCAGCCATCCAGAGCTGCGCAGGGAGGAGAGGCAGGTGAACAGGATGAAATGTGGGTGGCTCCATGTGGAGCCGGCTCTGCAGTTTGCAGCAGCTTCGGGGCCATCCACACGCTACCGTGTGAGCGGTCCCGAAGCTCCACCAGCATTAATTATGCTGGTGAACAGCTGTTTCTCTTTCTATGCAGAAACAGCCTTAGAGTCAAGGTAGCATATGAAGTGACTCAGAGAAGTTAAAGGGAACCCACACATGGAAAGGTTTTAAAGCATCATTGGTACTATACTGTAGATTTCCTACCATGTAAAATATTCAACAAGAACAAGAACAATGACAACAACACCTTTTATTGGCATATAAATAAATTAAATTAGGCATAAAACTACCCACTTAATCAGTGTAGGTAGGTAAGGCTCTTGGGGTTGGCTCTGTGATGGAGATGGAGCCAGAATCTAAAGGTAAGCAACCATGCTTTTATCTCGATCGGTGTTAGCCCAAGTTCCTAACAGAGAACAAAATAAGCAACACATTTTGGAATGCCAAGAAGACGACAAATAAAATATGATTGAATTATTTCAATAGTACTCTAAGGTCGCAAATCCATAGCGGAGCTCCATAAAGAGCTTGGGGAAATAGTTGAGTCTCTAAATTTGCTGATGGCTGAAAAGTATTGCCACCATGAGTATGAAAGAATTTAGCTATTGTTGATGTTTTCTGTTTGGATGATTTAATGACTTACATTATCTGAGAACGCCATCTAAGGTTATATTGAAAGCACACATCTAAATAACAGAATTCCTTCACTTGTTCTATCTGGTTTCCATCTAGTTTCCATGTATGCTTAGAAAATACTAAAATTGTGGTCTTTTCATAATTGATCATAAGAAAATTCTGTTGACAAAATTGTGCAAAAGTCCTGAGGAGACGTTTGAGGCCTATTTGAATGCGGGATAGTAACATGGCATTGTCAGTGTAAAGAAGTGGAACCTCAGTTTGATCTAGTTTAGGAGGATGCCCATTGGTGCAACAAATTGTTGGTGCAAGATTGTTTAGGAAAAGATTAAATTGGCATGGGGCTAAAACACAGCCCTGCTTTACTCCTATATTTGAAGGAATTTTGGGTGTTAAATGACTGTGTGTGTTAACGCGAACTCGACAATACATATTTTGGTGCAGCATCCATATCAGACATAAGAGACAAGGGTTTATGTCCATACGTAAGAGTTTTTGCCATAATAGTTCATGGGAGACGGAGTCAAATGCGCTTTTGAGATCCAAGCAAGCAGTGCATAACCCTTGAAGATGTATTTGTCTGTGAGATGGTAAAGTACAGCACAGTGATCTAGGGCAGATTGTTCTCTGGTGAAACTGATCTGTTCAGAGCCGATTTGGGATTGCGCCCAAATCCATCAATTTTTCTAAGAGATAACGTGCATAGAGTTTTCCTGGTAGTGACAGCAGACTGATGGGTCTGTAGTTTGTTGGGATGCTGGGATGCTGCTTTTTTGAAGATTGGAATGATTATCACTGATTGCCATGTATGGGGAATTCAGCTGCTTGAATTAATGTTAGTAAACAAAGCAGCAAGCATAGGGGCCCATCAATCTGAGTATTTAATAAAGACTTCAGGCAGTAAACCGTCAGGTCCAGGGACTTTTAAAATATTATGAAGTCTAAAAGTTGATGCCAAACTTAGGCTTGGATATAGAGCAGCATATCTCAGTGCAAAGATTTCTGCCGACAGACTTTCCCATCTCCCCCTTCATGCGGCAATCCCTACATGCCTCTCAAAATACTGCATTTCCGGCTTCAGTCCAGACATGGTGGTCACCTTCAGGAAGATGAAAGAGAACTCCACAGATGGAAGTTCTTGTGTCTGTGGAAAGGCTGCTCAGGATCCAAGCCACAGTCTTAAGATTTTTTTATACCATCTGAATTCCAGAGTTAAGAATTTACTTTCAGGATACCGGCGCACGAGCCAGAATATATCCCAGGAATGATATCAAACAGCAATGTGCTGGGAATTTCCTGTTAGATTCTTATGCACAGGGGCTCAATTCTGATCAGGATCATGATGTATGAGGAAAGGACACTTAACCCACCTTGGCTCATATAATTTCCCTGGCTTAATTTTAATAGCCCCACAAAGCCACTGTGAAGCCACGTGGGGAAAATTAAGTGTATTTGTGGGTCACGTGGCATGGCATGCCTGACAGCCTAAGGCCCATTCCATATAGCAAATGTATAACAGGTTGCAATTGTGATAAAAGAGCCCATTTTCCTGATTAATGTTCACATGCATACATGTAGGCAGCAATTGGAGCCCACGGAAACAATCTGGGTTGCTGCTGTGCCTTCGCACGGGGATGCTTCTCTCTCTCTCTAATTACATGCCACACTTTCATAGCTATGCAGGCTTGCTGAAATGAACTCCCACAGCCATACCGATGTCCCACGATATGACCAGCTGCACCTGTGTAACTATGAAGGTGCAAGCCACAAAAAATTTTTTAAAGGAAAAGGGCCTCCTGCAATTGCTAGGCACTGGCAGGCGGCTTCTCCATCACTGTGGAGGACGAAGGGTGGAAGGGAGGCAAATAAGGTGTCTCCTGCCTGGCTCTTCATTTGGGAGTGGCGACAACCTGGGATTTTTCAAAAGGATCACTTGTTTAGCGATTTTTAAAAATGGGTTGGGGGAAATAGCATGGGGCAGACTTGTTTGGGGGCAGAACCTGTGCCCCCCCCCCACAAATAGGTTATATAGCATCCCACACTTGTGTTTCTTGGCCCGTGTGGAATGGGCCAAAGTTTCCAATAGAGAAGTTCTGTGGCGTCTGCTTGACAAGACACACATCAGACATGAATTGTACCACCAAACGCTGTATCATGTAGTCAGAGATGTAGAGGGGAGAAGTGCGCCCGGGGCAAGTGTGTGCCCTGCACCCCCCCCCCGCCATGCCCCAGAGCGTGCCCAGCGCATCACGCCCCATCCCCTGGGCGCTACGCCACTGCTTGCAGCTGCGCTTCCAGTTTGGCTGGGATTTAAAGAACTGTTTGAGCAGCTCTACGTTTGCACCCGGGGTGGCCAAAAGACCTGGGGAAACATGTCCTTTGTCTTCAATAGAGGTTTAATGTGTGGAAATGTGTGGAAATGGGCAGGTAAAGCTTTTCATAGCTTGAAAGTTGGTAACATTGTATTAAGACTCCATTAAAGGGACAGGACATAGTTTCTCTTCAGGCCTGTAGGCATTCCTAAGTACACACAGGACCTCCCCCCCGCAACCGAAATGTCATCTGCTACAATGGAGGCCACTTCTAAAGGCTCCTGAATCTGGGAAATTCCATACGTCAGATAGAATTACATGTATCATTTCTTTCAGAAAGAATAAGTAGACAAGAGGTAGAGATGGCTGCAAGCGCACATAGCTTTAAAGGAGGTTAAACAGGTTCATGGAGGAGGAAGAAAAGGTTTGGATTTATACCCCACCTTTCCCTCCTGTAAGGAGACTCAAGGTGACTTACAAGCTCCTTTCCCTTCCTCTCCCCACAACAGACACCTTGTGAGTGTAGGTGGGGCTGAGAGAGTTCTGAGAGAACTGTGACTAGCCCAAGGTCACCCAGCAGGGATGAAGGAGTGCAGAAACACATCTGGTTCACCAGATAAGCCTCTGCCACTCAGGTGGAGGAGTGGGGAATCAAACCTGGTTCTCCACCTGCTCTTAACCACGCTGGCTCTCAGTTCATTGATGGCTCCTAGCCATGGTGATGAAGGCAGAAAACTTTTGCTTCTGGGAAAAGGGGGGGAATCCACTTGCTGTTGGCTGGAAGTCTACACTGAACAGTACCCATGTTGTAAACCAACAAAATTGTTTGGAGAACTGTGCAGCCTCAATATAGGGGAACCAAAAAAATGATGGAGGACTTAATTAGCTTTGATGAGCCAATAAAGCTCCACTCAGCATCCAGCGGAGAAAATAAATAAAAGTGTCTTTGTTCTGTATCTAGGTTGGCCAAAGAACCATTTACCAAACAACGAAAAGCACTAGAGGATTATTCATTGATGCTTACAGTGACGGACTGACTTTCCCTGGCCCCTATTGCAGTAGATATACCATTGAAAATCAAGTTGAGGGGATGGAATTCTCTCCCTCCATGATGTCTTCTATTGAGGAGGAGGAGGATGCAGTCTTACAAAGCATCTTACATTCCCAAGTAGGAAAGTGGCCCCCTCCAAGGGCCTGTCTTGGATGCAATTGACAGCTGAAGTCCTTAAAGAGAGAATGAATCCAATTTCGCAAGCGAGTAAACAGGATGCCTTACTAAGGACCGAAGATCTCACAGGTTTTTCTGTGCTGAGGATGGCAGCCCACGAATGACTGAGTTCGAGGGACAGTAATCAGAGACCAGCCAGTTTGCCAGAAATTATGTCCTGGGATGTGACTGGGGGGGCCCACTGTTCATTGGATGGGGCAGATATTCCTTTCCACCACAGGACATTTGACATGATAGTCATACAAGAGACCTGGACAGCTGCTGAGCTCATCCTAGATGGTTTTTATTCATTCAAGGTGCTACCTGGGAGAGGGAAGGGGAGAATAAAAGGGGGTTTGGGGATGCTCAAATCAACTAAGACTCAATGTATAGAACGACCCTCTTTAGATAAATTGGCTAAGGTAGTTCTTTTTGTTTGGCAGGGGTTTTGCATGGTTATGATTAATGTTTATTTCCCTCCCATGTCTCACAAAGCAACTATTGAGGGTAACTGGGCAGCTCTGGAGCAACATATTACATCCATATCCACAAAGCAGCTAGTGGCTAAGCTTTTGCTACTGGGAGATTTTAATGCCCATTTAGGCTCTGATGATGCAACACTGCAGGCTAAATATGAGGTGTCGCTACAGATCCTGAAGACACATTTAGAAATGTTCCATATAGTACAGTGTCAAAAGATCATGATTCAAACCTGGTTGGACAATGCTTGGCAAAATGACAAGTTTTAAATGGCTCGTCATAAGGAGATAACCTGAGGAAATTTACCTATATGGCAGGTTCTAGACTAGAGCCAGTACCCTCAACTACGTGTTGGTATGTTCCTGTCTGCTTTTTAATTTTCTGTTAAATACTTTCAACTTGTCCCCTATTTGGAGGTAGATGATTTCCCTCTGTGCCTCTTGGTAACATTACCCCCCAAGAATTCACCACCCAATTTCTTTATTTTCTTCTGATCAATTCAGATCCCGTATAAAATGGTCAAGCAAGCTTCATTTCAAACTAAAAGCTCATTTATCTGCTGAAGATTTGCTTTTTTATTGCTGTGTCTTTTCAAATCCAGCTTTAGAGCAAGATCTCTGGTATTTTGCAAAAGTTTCATCCAGAGACTGGCACAAATGTGTAAATCTAAATCATGGTTCCATAAGGAGCGTGTTGAGGCAAGACAGATTTTAAAACAGGCATTTCAAAATTACTGTAAGGCTCAGGGCCGTGTCCAGAGGTGGGATCCAGGAGGTTCTCACAGGTTCCCGAGAGTAGGTTACTCATTATTTGTGTGTGCCGAGAGGGGGTTACTAATGGGTGATTTTGCCACGTGATTTTTGCCTTAGTGACGCCCCTCCTCTCAGCAGTAGCGCGCAGAACTGGAAGCAGCCTAGCAGGAGGTGCCCCGGCGTGCGTGGCAGCCTGCGCCTGCGTGCATTCGTTTCCCGCCCAAGGACCGGCGCAGCGGCTGCCCTGGAATGCCCAGCCACGCCCCCGCCGTGCCCCGCCCAGCCATTGGCACTACGCCACAATTGGCACTACGCCACAGTTTGAATCCCACCACCATGGGAACCTGTTACTAAAAATTTTGGGTCCCACCACTGGCAGTAAGATAAATGAAGAACAGCAATCTCTTACAGAATATAAGAAAATCTATAAACATCTACTTGCTCAAAAGAAAAAAAGAATATTCTAGGGAGTCCTGGATGTTACTGATTCAAGCAGCCAAAAATAACAGTATGTCCTTATTTTGGAGTCTGGTTTCAGGACATAATTCATAGAATAATAGAATAATAGAGTTGGAAGAGACCCCAAGGGCCATTAAGTCCAACCACCTGCCATGCAGGAACACACAGTCAAAGCACTCCCAACATATGTTCATTCAGCCTCTGTTTAAAAACCTCCAAGGAAGGAGACTCCACCACACTCCGAGGCAGTGAATTCCACTGTTGAACAGCCCTTACTGTCAGGAAGTTCTTCCTACTGTTTAGGTGGAGTCTCTTACACCTTGAATCCATCACTCTGTGTCCTAGACTCTGAGGCAGCAAAAAAATTCAGAGGAGTACTTGCCATTAGATTCTGCCATTAGATTCTGAAATTGCCCCCAATAGGTGGGTTTCTTTTGTTCAGAGACTTTATGATGATGTTCATCCTCAAATACCCTATACTCCTGATTTGTCCATGGCCTCCAGTCTCTTTGAATGAGATCAAAGCACACATTAATTGACTTAAATGGGATAAAGCCCCAGGTTATGATGGTGTTCCCCAGAATTTATTAAGGAAAACATAGAATGGTGGGCCCCTTTGCTAATTTTTAAATTGCATACATAGATGCAACAAGGAGGATTTCCAGTGACTGGGGGCTAGCTGTAGTAGGGCCTTCCTATTGTAAAAAAACTAATAGATAGGACCCTTCCCATTATTAGTCTCTTAAATATAATCAGTAAATATATATACAGGGGACCCGATTGAAACCAGCCTGTTCTATTTCTAAGATGTCCTCTTGATCTAGCCAGTTCTATGAATGGACCTTCTCCGCTCTCCTTTCAGCACCATTGTGAAGTCTCACGGGAAGACGCTTGACAGCGGGATTTTATGATCCCATTCACAAAAGTTGTAATTGTATCTTTCTTTTGTATTGATGTTTCTTTATTGGTGTTCGGTAAGGGACCCTTTACTTGCCCCTTTGCCCCCTTTGATGTATGTGTATAAAAGTTCTTGCGCTTGGTTACAAGGGCGCGATTCTCCTGCCCAAGCTGTCACCACCACTTCTGAATAAAATACTTTGCTTTGAAGAACACCGGCTTCCTGCGCCTCACTACGTTGCTTGAGCTGAAATCACTTATTGTTACCCGAACAGCAGCGGTAACATCCCTTCAACAGAATGAGCTGAGTGTCATCAGCATACTGATGTTTTACTTGCCCAAAACTCCGCAGCAGCTGAGCAAGGGATCGCATGTAGATGTTAAATAACAGCGGGGACAACAGCGCTCCCTGAGGCACACCACAAAAAAGTGGGCACTGCTGAGAGGCCTGATCCCCACACCACACTTGCTGAATCCGTTCCTGGAGGAACGAGGCAAGCCACTGAAGGACAGTGTCCTGCACCCCAGGGGGAGGAGACATCTGAGGGGGATATGATTGAAGTCTATAAAATTATGCATGGGGTAGAAAATGTTGACAGAGAGAAATTTTTCTCTCTTTCTCACAATACTAAAACCAGGGGGCATTCATTGAAAATGCTGGGGGGAAGAATTCAAACTAATAAAATGAAACATTTATTTACACAACGTGTGATTGGTATTTGGAATATGCTGCCACAAGAGGTGGTGATGGCCACTAGCCTGGATAGCTTTAAAAGGGGTTTGGACAATTTTATGGAGGTGAAGTCGTGCCCGCGAGGTCGTAAGGAAGAGACGAGACGCGGAGATATCATCTGGTGGAGAGAGCCAGCAACAGGAAGCGCGGGATCCCGTGATCCTGGCAACTCTGCCGTGTGCTCGTCCCTTGCACCTTTTATTAGGGTTTCACTAGGGGTGTGTAAAGGGGTCGGACAGGTGGGAGAGCGGGAGGTCGGGAGAGCGGGAGAACGGGAGATCATCATGTGATGCATGATCTCATCGGGCTGCTACGTGCAGGAGGAAGCATCCGCGTCTGGGTCTAATCCTCACCTGAGGGCAAGGGCCCTTTTGTCCCTTTGTATGGGACACCTGGTGACCGCGAGTCAGGCAGTTCATGACCCATGACTCACAGGGGAGCGGGGGTTGGGGGAGCGTGTGCGCCCAGAAGGCCGTAGCTGGCACCGGCATTCCAGGCGCTCTTTCTACGGTTCTGCTGGGTTCGCGGGCTCACCCCTACATGGAGGAGAAGTCGATCTCTGGCTACCAATCTTGATCCTCCTTGATCTGAGATTGCAAATGCCTTAGCAGACCAGGTGCTCAGGAGCAGCAGCAGCAGCAGCAGACCATTGCTTTCCCATTGCGCCCAAAGGAATCTGGTGGGCCACTGTGAGTAGCAGAGTGCTGGACTAGATGGACTCTGGTCTGATCCAGCAGGCTCTTTCTTATGTTCTTATGTAAGGAAGAACTACTTTACTCACCAAGTAATTAATTGGGGAATTTACTGCAAGTTTACATAGTAATGGCCATTGACATATATGGTTTTAAAGAGGGATTAGATGGCTTAATGGAGGATACTGGAGTTTACTACACAGAGAAGTGGTAACACACTGATTAAAGGGCAGAAGGTAAATGTTTATTTGGAAGTGCATTTAGGATAGGAAAGAGGGAGAGATCGCATGCTAGATTGCTAGCTAGGAAGAGTCTCTCTGTTTCTAACTTTTGAGAAGAAGCAGGATATTAGACCTGAGAGTACCAGTCTAAGGACAGTGTTACTGGCCTAACAGGGGTAAGGGTTTTATTAAAGGGATTCTCCACCAGCTGCTAAAAGTGTAACAGCACACATAGGGTTTTAAAAGTAGCAAAGGGGAATGAGCTCTCACGTTGGCAGCAAGAGGGGCCAAGAGGAGATCTTTTAGACCAGGGGTAGGGAACCTGCGGCTCTCCAGATGTTCAGGAACTACAATTCCCATCAGCCTCTGTCAGCATGGCCAATTGGCCATGCTGGTAGGGGCTGATGGGAATTGTAGTTCCTGAACATCTGGAGAGCCGCAGGTTCCCTACCCCTGTTTTAGACTGTATAATACGGGGAAGGAATTCTGGCAAAGAATATTCCACAGAGAAGCAAGAGTCCAAATTGAGTTTAAACGTTTTATATAAATTTGTTCAAAAATACACACACACAGTAAGACATAAGGGCACATACATTCAAGTTTCCTAGGATATAAGCAGGTTTGAAAGATAGATTGGATGATAGAGAAGGGAATGGGGGTTGTTGTGGGGTAATACGTTACCTAACAATTCTTAGAAGAGTAGAAGTAGAAGGCAGGGATTCCATGCCAGCACAGAAACCCAATGAAGGACGAATTCATGTCTCAACACCAACAAGAACATGTGGCAATGAGCAAACTGTTGCAGGTGAACTAAATTTTTATGAGGTGGGTCGTTCCTTGGTGGGAAAGGAACCAATCACACTAAGTTTCACATCTGTGCTGGGTTTGGGGGTGCTGAGGTAATTAGTCAGCTCATCTACTGCTAAACCTGGGACAATGGGGCCAAAATTGCTTTGTTAAGCTAAACGAGGAAACGCTGAAAGGCTTCCATGCAGATTAACTCTTGAGAGTCACTGCCCAGGATATTCAGATTTGACAGAGACATTAGATCAGGATAAGGTAAGTGGTTTTAGGAGAGTCATGACAAAGGGAAGGAAATGCAAAGGAACAACTATTTGTTGCTGACCTGGCTTCCCAGACGAGATAGGAAGTGCAGTGTTTGATAGCAAGTTGGCTTTCCATATTCTTTGTCTTTAACAGTTTCTATAGCAAGGTGTGATAATCAAGCATTCTCGTGACTCAAATGAGACCTCCAGGTTATGCTGGAGTAACTCATTATCTTAGCTTTTGTTAAAGTAGTGTTGACCTTTTGGTTGTGGTCAGGTGATCATGTGGCTACCTACACCCATAGGAGTGCTTTTGGCAACTGGCTTTTGCCAATATGATTTTTAAAGGAAAATATACTGCTATGAGAAATATATATATTTTATAGGATTGGTCAGAGAGCTTACAACAGACAATAGGTGATATAAAAGGACAGGGGGTCACTAACTTTACAGCCCTCTCTGGTTGACCACTTGCCCGCCCCCTGCTGGGTGGTCTTCTCAGTTCCTCTGCATGGTTGACATCCATTGGTGGCTGCCGGCCACACCGGCCAAAATCAGAGGCAGCAAAGTCTGAAGTGCTAGAGAAGACTCTGGCCTGTTTTTTTGGCCCTCCAAAGTGACTGCGTTGATCTCATGATCAGCAATTTTCCTGTTCCTGCCTCTCCAACTCCTTGCAATCACAGCCCCTTGCTTTTCACTTGGGACTGGGTGCATACCTATTTCACAGGGACATTAAACAAAAGATGTAACAATATCAAATTTAGTAATATACATAAATAAAAGCATCCAAGTAAAACATAACTGGAGGCCCAAATATGCAGTACAGAGTAGAAAAAGTTTTATAACGCAGCATAATGCTTACTGTGTGGAACACACTGTCCTGCATTGTGAAGCTAATTGCCTACAGCCACAAAGATGTAATTTTGATTGTCATCCTGTCAGAAAATGCCAGAGTGCTTCCCTGCAAGTATGATATATTATATAATATAAGGAATGGATTCCTTGCCAAGCTGATTAAAACTTGAGAAGTAAAACTGTGTGCATTTCCCTCCTTGATTAGACTTTTTATTCAGTTGAATCACACAAAATGTTCCAACATGTTTCAATGAGCCAGACACACAATCCTGGGCTGCCTGGGAATCCTGTTTTCATGCAGGGCACCATCTGCAGAATCCTACAGCCAACACTCCAAACTGCACAGCTTGTGACGTTACACAGTTCCTGGAAACCTACAGCCTACACCGTGCTCATAAAAATCCGCACACACAGAAATGCAGACGCTTCAAAAGTGTTGCAGCTGTAAGGATTTATATTCTAACCTGGGAAAATGCACACTCCTGGTATGAAAAAAACCCTGGAATTTATCAACAATGGTGAGGCATCAAATTAAATCTATCAATGACATGGCAATTTTAAATTTATGGTAATTTTGGCTTTTGTTCTTTGAAGTATAACATTTATCAGTGCCCACAATAAGAATAGTTATATGTATCATACTAGTTATGTATTTAGAAAATGTTATGCTATTTCTCCAGGAATCTGCCCAATGCAGCTCACAAAATAAAAATAAAAAACCCCAACACTAAAGTATATTAATTGAAAAGCACTTAAAATACTAATAAAATACTAATAAAAATTTCAGCCCAGTATACAAAAAAAGTATCAAATAACAATTTCCAGACTGAATTAGTGTTTAAAGATCAAGTCGCTTCATAAGTCACCTGGGCAGAAATGTTTTGACCTGAAGCCCAGAAGAAAGCAACAGACCTGCCAGTTGAGCATGAGGGGAGGGACATTCCACGAGTGAGGAGCCACCACTGAAAAGGTGCCGACTCTGGTTGTCTCCTGGATCACCTCTGCTGCTGGGAATATAAGGAAGCTGGCCTTGTGAGGCGGATCGTAACTGGCATGGACAAGATAGGAGGAGCATCTCCACTCATGGTTTGGAAAAGTATTTTACTTGTAACTATTTACAAGTGGATAATGTACATTTTAATAATATGTCACAAGGGAAAAAATGAAGTGTGAATAGATAAATTCAGTGTTCAGATGTATGAGAACGTGCATCAGACCTACGATACCTGTAACTGTTACATATGTACATCTTCTCATCTGGAGTTATTTGTAATCCACTATATTCATCAGAATTTATTTTCTAAGGATTTCTATTTTTATTATACAGCATGATCAGTACATACAGTGTTGGTACAGTTGTTGTTTGAATTAATCCCCAAGGCCTTATTAAAGTAGGCAGGAGTTCATCAAGTGATAGTGATGATAGTTCAAAGGTTATAGAGAGAACAGAGCAAATAGGTCAAGAAACCAACAGCAGGAGGGAAAAAAACTTAATGAAGCAGCCAGAGGAAATTCAAACAAACAAGCAGGATGTGTAGAGAGAAAGTCAGAAAAGCTAAGGCTCACAATGAGCTGAGGCTTGCCAGAGAGGTTAAAAACAACAAAAAAGGCTTTCTTGGTTATGTCCTTAGCAAAAGGAAGAAAAATGATAGGATAGAGTCACTGCATGGAGAAGATGGCAAAAGGCTAACAGGGGATGGAGAAAAGGCGGAACTAGAAGAAGAAGAAGAGTTTGGATTTCTCTCCTGTAGGAGAGTCAAAGGGGCTTACAATCTCCTTGCCCTTCCCCCCTCACAACAAACACCCTGTGAGGTAGGTGGGGCTGAGAGAGCTCCGAGAAGCTGTGACTAGCCCAAGGTTGAAACATCAGTTGAAACATCGTAACAGTTTAAAAAACCGATGTTACCTAACACTAACCATCAGATGGCAAATAGTTCTGTATCCTGGAAGCAGCAAAAATCACACAAGTGTAGGGGATGGCACTCATCAGCAGCTGTCTCCCCCAAAGACCCGGCGGAACAACTCTGTTTTACAGGCCCTGCGGAACTGCTCCCGGATGGATGGAGGCAGAGTTTTCCACCAGGCTTGGCCCAAGGCACTGGAGTCCCTGGCCTGGGTGGAGGCCAGCCACATCATAGAGGGACCACCAGCAAATTGGTCTCTGTAGAGCATGGAGGCCAAGTGGGGACATAAGGGAGAAGACGGTCTTGCAGATATGAGGGCCCCAGGCCACGGATTGCCTTAAAGATAAGTACCAACACCTTGAAGATGATCAGGTATTCAACTGGGAGCCAGTGCAGACAGCTGTCAGGATGCCTAGCAGTTGGAATGCTTTTGGGGCTGCTTCTTGCCTTCAGTGGGTGGGGGATGGGATGTCTTTCTCCGCTCTGTCTGGCCAGGTGCTGGCCAAGGCCAGGCTCAGTGGTTTCTGTTTGAGCTGTCTCACTGTCTGCATACTTTCTCAGTGCTGTTCTCATGTGGGGGGAATGTGGAAACATATTACTGTCTACTGCACGGGAAAAGCCATTCTTGGCTTTTCCAAGCTGTCCTCTGGATCATGAATCAACCTCTGTTCTCGACATGAAATTTGTTTCAGTTTTTGGCGCAGCATGGGAGAGATATGGTATAGAAGCGCCTGTATAGAAGCCCCTGAAGAGCCCCCCTGTGGCAGTTCACATTGAAGCGGGCACCTCTGGGAAGCCCTATCCCCGCACCTCACTTGCTGACTCCTGCCCCTGAGGAACGAGGTGAGCCAATTCAGGGCCACACCCTGGACCCATGAGACAGCCAGGCGGTGGGTCAAAAGGTCATGATCAACTATATCAAAGGCTGCGGTAAGATCTAATAATATCAGCAGCGCCGATCTGCCCTGGTCAAGCTGGACACCATCTGTGATGGTGGTAAGGACGGTCTCTGTCCCATGCTCAGCACGGAAGCTGGACTGGGAGGGATTGAGTGCTGATGTATCCTCCAGGAAGCCCTGAAGCTGCTCCAATACCACTATCTCAATTACCTTCCCCAGGAATGGTAAGTTTGAAACGGGTCGGTAATTGGCCAGATCGCTAGGATCTAATGATGGTCTTTTTAAGAGTGGGTGGGACCACTGCCTCCTTCAACTCATCCAGAAACACTCCTTACTCAAGGGAGTGGTTGATGTTGCTCAAAAGATGGGACCGTAATTCCCCCGGCAGACCTTAATTAGCCAGGAAGGGCACTGGTCCAGAGGACAGGGAGTAGGTCTAACAGCAGCTAAGTTTAACATGTTGTTCATGTTGAGCAACATGAATTGCCATCCTTTGGAGATCCTTGGAGATCCCCTGGAATGACAGCTGATTTCCAGACTACAGATATCAGTTCCATTGGAGGAAATGCCTGCTTTGGAGGGTAGACATCATGGCTTCATACCCTGATGATGTCCTTCTCTAAACCTCATCCTCCCCAGACTCCATCCCCATAACTTAAGGAATTCCCAAACTTTGAGATGGCAACCCAATAGGTCAATCCCCTGCTCAGGCAATAAAACGCTTGTGAGATTCGAAGGATTTTATTGAGGCCAGGAGCAGTAAAAAGACAGTTCTGGCGAAAGCGTGCCAGAACAGTTGATAATATGGATAGCACAACCCCCCGCCCCGGCCCATGGGAACAACAGAGTTAGTAGTGTCCAGCCTGGAGGCTCTTCCCAGCCTCAAACTTCAAGGACAGAAGATAATCAGGCATCTGCAAAAGCAAAAGCGCTCCCAGATAATTCCCCCCTCCCAAACATGGCAACTTGACACCTATACCAGCTCGGTGTTGAAGATGAGGAGCCAAAGGGATCTTGGTCGTTGGGTTCAGGCTTCCTTAGTGAATATTATTAATCTATCCCTGGTTTCTGGAGTCTTTTCATCAGGGTTGAAAAAGGCAGTGATGAAGCTGTTCTCGAAAAAAATCACTGAATCCAACGACTGCCCTGTCCCACCTTCCATTCCTGGGTACCTTAGTTGAAAGAGCAGCTGCCAAACAGCTTCAGCCTGCTTCTGGAGGACACATTCTTGGAAGACACATTGGTGCTGGATCCATTGCCAGCACTGGGATTGCCCCCCTTTTTCTTCATGTCCCTTGTTAGTTGATTGGCGGACACTCTTTTTTACTTATTGCTTTCCCTTCCAATTAGTCTTTTATCTATTAGTTATTTGTATGCAGAGATTTTGGCTTTCAGCTTTGCTTTATTATTGTAAAATTAACAATTGTAAGTCATCCTGAGCCCATTTCGACAGGGAAGGTGGTGACCTAAAAATCAAATAAATACATAAAATAAATAATGAACTGTTTTTATTTATATGCATGTTTTTGTAAGCTGCTTTGAGTTCCCTTTGGGGAGAAAAGCTGGATTTAAATTTCTATATAAATAAAAAGTTGCACTGAGTCTCCAACTTGTAAAATATACTTTAGGAAAGTACACCTCAATTGTGAGTAAAGGTTCATTAACTCTAATTTGAAAAAGCCGGGATTCCTGACTTGTCTTCCAGAATAATTGGTCCACATCAGCCCTTTTCAAAGTCCTGCCTATTTACTGACCTACACAATTACACATAGCAAAAAACCACACAAAACAAAACAAAATCTTAATCATGTGCTTTCAAAGGGAAGGTGCTTTCAAAGGGAAGGTAGAACAAGTTACAATAGTCTAATCTAGAGGTGACCGTGGAATGGATCACTGTGGCCAGGTCATCTTGGGAGAAATAAAGGGCCAGCCACCAAGCCTGGTGGAGATGGAAAAAAGGCCACCTGGGCTGTGTGGGCCACCTGGGCCTCCATAGAAAGGGACAAATCCAGGTAGACCCCCAAGCTCCAGGCCAAGGAGGTAGACCCCCAAGCTCCAGGCCAAACATTTTTGGGTTTTTACTTTGTTGGCTGCCAGGGGGTGCAGTTTTTCGGCTAGCAGCACTAAAATTTCAGGGATTTTTCAAGAGACTCTTCTGATGATACCACCCAAGTTTGGTAAAGTTTGGTTGAGGGGGTCCAAAGTTATGGATCCCCAAAGTGAGTGCCCCATCCCCCATTGTTTCCAATGGGAGCTAATAGTAGATGGGGCTACATTTTGAGGGTCCATAACTTTAGACCCCTTGAACCAAACTTCACCAAACCTGGATAGTATCATCAGGATAATTTCTTGCTGATACCAACCAGGTTTGGCGATGTTTGGTTTAGGGAGTCCAAAGTTATGGACCTCCAAAGGGGGTGCCCCATCCCCCATTGTTTCCAACAGGAGCTAATAGTAGATGGGGCTACATTTTGAGGGTCCATAACTTTGGACCCCCTGAACCAAACTTCACCAAACCTGGGTGGCATCATCAGGAGGGCCTCCTAAAGATACTCTGAAATGTTGGTACTGCTAACATAAACATTCCTCGCATGACCAAAAATCCAGTTTTGAAGGATTTTAACTCTTGCGTTTTAGCTTGGTTGCTGGTTGAGCTAAGGTTTTTGTACTTTTAAAGTTACTGTGGAGACCATCTGGCTCATTCCGCACATGCAGAATAATGCACTTTCAAACTGCTTTCAGTGCTCTTTAAAGCTGTGTGGAATGGCAAAATCCACTTGCAAACAGTTGTGAAAGTGGTTTGAAAATGCATTATTTTGCGTGTGCGGAAGGGGCCCATATTGTTTTTGTTGACGCTTTTTTCCACTTACAGAGCTAGTTTACTGTTTTTCTTTTAAATAAATATTCAAAAACATTTAACCTACTGATGCCTAAATTAATGTAATTTTATTAGTATCTATTTTTATTTTTGAAATTTACCAGTAGCTGTTGCATTTCCCACCCTCGACTTTAATGTGGGTCGACTTATACGCGAGTCAATACGTTTTCCCATTTTTTTGTGGTAAAATTAGTTGCCTCGACTTATATGCGGGTCGACTTATACATGAGTATATATGGTATGTATGTATGTATGTGTGTGTGTGTGTGTGTGTGTGTGTGTGTGTGTGTGTGTGTAACTATGATGTTTGCCTTGTTGTGAGCTGCTCTGAGCCCATGTGAGAGAGCAACATATAAATCTAAATAAATAAATAATGGTCCCCATGTCTTTTAAAATCCAGTTTATCTTGTTTTTGTCAGGGGTCAAACTGTGGCTGTTTCGCTTTTGGTCTTTTCACCGAGAAGAAATGTTTAATCACTACTGTCTTTTCAGTGACCTGACAAGACTTCCTCTGTGCCTCATCTGCTCTTTTCTGCTTCCAATAAACCCCCGCCCTTTTTACTTTTTTACTATTTGAAAGAATCCATAAAGTTTATAGGGCTCTTTAGTGCACTCACAAGGAAGCACCTGGTGACACAGCATCCAAAAGACACCCATAACTCGTACCTGTTACATAAAAGCTGAGGGTTGCACTGGAAGGAGGTATTTTCTTCCTGAGCATTACTGGGTGGGAGGAGAGGAGTATTTGATTTAGAGTATTTAAATAGCAGCAACTTTGGTCTGTTGCTGCCATCATCCTGCTTATGTGTGTTAAGTGCCAATCAAGTGGCTTCTCAATCTTGGGGATCATCCTGCTTACTAATTACTAGTTTTTCATCAGAAACTACTTAGCATTTATAGAGCTCTTAAAGTTCAAATCACTTTACGCACACAATCTCCATAATCTTAACAACAGCCAGGTAAGTTAGGCTTATCTCCACATTGTAAACAGGAGGAGTTGAGTATCTTGAGAACCTTAGTACAAGATGCCAAATTGCAAATTGCCTGAACAGGAAGCCTAGTAATGTACAACCGGGGGGGGGGGGGGGGAAGTGATGTAAGGCAGGGAATTTGAAAGGAGGAAATGACCTCACAGGAGGTGGTAGGATTTCCCAGTGTAGCCAGGAAATGATGTCATAACAGCCACCAGTTGATCTTTGACCTGGATGTGATGTCACAGGAAATGACATCCCAAAATGACATCACTGAGCTCCATCCCCAACATCTCCAGGTATTTCCCAAGTTGGACCCATCAACCCTAGACTCAAGAGTGTAATGTAGGAGCCAAATATTTATCAGCGTTTATTAGATGTAAGGCATATTTCTTTTCTGCAATATAAACTC
Organism: Sphaerodactylus townsendi; assembly: GCF_021028975.2. Taxonomy (NCBI): domain Eukaryota; kingdom Metazoa; phylum Chordata; class Lepidosauria; order Squamata; family Sphaerodactylidae; genus Sphaerodactylus; species Sphaerodactylus townsendi. The sequence goes on along the minus strand of NC_059438.1, from coordinate 43,900,700 downwards.
CAAGTTTGAGCCCTGGTACATTGTCAGGCCTGGGTCTGACGATCGGGGGTGGCAGCCATTTGCAAGGGAACTGTAAGGCTTTCTTCTCTGCAGGTGTCCAGTTATCAGTCTCCCACCGTCTGCGGCCTTGGAGCCAGGAAGAGCGGCATCTTATCAAGTGTGAACTGTTCCCTTGTTCTAGGGGTAGAGTAGAGCCGTTTGGCTACAGGGGGCAGCAAGCTCTGGGGGATATAGGCAGAGTGTTTTGTGGGTGTTCTTCAGAATCATCTTTGCGGATGTTTACCTTTTGCTTTGAAATAAAGACTTTAGAGCAAATCTACAGTTTCTATTATTTTTGGACCCAGGGTCTGACATACATAAACAAGTTTTGGGGATTGAGACTTAGTCCAAATTAAGCCCAGTATATAACCCCATTATATATTTAAATAAAAGATTCTCACACTAGCAAACATTTCAACTCAAAGACACATTTTTCAGTTGATTTCCCATTCAAACTTAACATAATCTACCAATAATATATTACATTTAACCCTTTCCAAGAGTTGTAATCTCTTCTGTGGATGAATGATGGTGCAGATTCCAGAACATGGAAGGAGTGTGATCCTGAGCAAACACTGAAGGTAAGGTCATCCAAGTGAGTTAACACTGCAGTTTAAGCAGAGTTTTACTCTTCTAATTAGCCTGAAGGCAATGTGTTTAAAAGACTGTAACTCTGTTCAGACTCAATCACTTGATATAGCAAGCATTATCTGTCAACTATATGTCATCCTGCTCCCACCACACTGACTTCAACTTTTGTAATACCATTTTCAACATTTTTAATGTTTCAAGTTTCTGTAATCCTTGTTCAATTATGCTGCTTACTGGATATCACATCCTATTGATTGCATTGTTTACATTTCATTGAATTTCTAGGCTGCTCTCACCTATTAACCAGGCTTAGAGAGGTTTACATAGAGTAAAACAATATAAAATCAATCGTGGTGCCTTAGAATATAAGCACACTAAAGGATGGAGTTAATAAATATCTTAATAACAGAGAAGAAAAGAGAAAGGCAAAAGCGGGCAAGGAGAAGAAAAACCAGCTCAGATGGGACACGGCCATCAGGCCCTCAACTGCAAGCCTGGTGGAGCGGCTCCATTTGACCGGCCGTGGGGAACTGCCCTGGTCTCCAAAGACAGAGGAGCCCACCAGGCTACGGCCCACATTATTTCCTAAAACTACCTATGGGTGTGAAAGTTGGGCAATGAAGAAAGATGACAGGAAGAAAATAGATTCCCTTGAAATATGGTGTTGAAGGAGAGCTTTATGGATACCAAGGAAAGCCACAAAGAGAAATCAGTGAGTTCTAGATCAAATCAAGGGCAAGCTTACCCTAGAAGCTGAAATAACTTGGTTCTGGTGGGTTTTCTGGGCTTTTTGGCCATGGTCTGGTGGATTTTGTTCCTAACGTTTCGCCTGAATCTGTGGCTGGCATCTTCAGAGGTGTATCACAGAGAAAAGTCTGTTTCTCACTGTGTCTAAGTGAGAAGGGAAAGTTTAGTGTGGTATATTGTCCATGTCCCAGGGTGGGGAACCAATCATTAAGTGTTTGGGTGGAACTTGCTGTGCAAAGGTGTGGTTGAGTGCATTGTATTGCGGGTGGGGTTATCAGTCCATTTTTTAAGTACTGGGAGCCAGGCTTTGCTAATTTTTAACGTCTCTTCTTTCTTATTGAAGTTGTCCTGGTGTTTGTGAATTTCAATGGCCTCCCTGTGCAGTCTGACATAGCAAGCTTCTGAATTGTCCAGAATTTCAGTGTTCTCAAATAAAATATTATGGGTTTGAAGATGGTCTGTAGGTAATGCTTTTTCATCAGTTACCTACAGACCATCTTCAAACTCACCAGGAAAATACAGCAGATGCCATGCTCAGCAAAGGACAAGAGAGACCCCCTCACTTCTGCAGGAGTATATCGCATACCCTGTAGCTGTGGAAAGGTCTACATAGGAACCACAAAATGCAGCATTCAGACCCGTATTATGGAACACGAAAGACACTGTCGGCTCAACCATCCTGAAAAATTTGCAGTTGCAGAACATGTGTTAAACAAAACTGGACAAGTGTTAAACAAAACCAGTGGCATAACTAGGCAAACTGGAGCCCTGGGGAAAACCTGAGTTTGATGCCCCCCAGGCGCATGCCCAATGCAACGCGCACCCCCCCCCGTAGCTACGGCCAGTGGCGTATCTAGGCAAACTGGAGTTTGGCGCCCCCCATGGGCAGCCACCCTCCCCCACTGTGACCAAGCAATGATTTTCTACACCAGGTTGTTTCAAAGTCACCATCACATTTTAGAACATGCCCCAACTCACAAATCTGAGCACAGCAATAAGCCATGCCACACAGCAGAAATAATTTTTTGAAAACATTTTCAAAATGCTTTCAAAATGTTTCATTACTGCTATGAAAACATTTTATGATGTTGTATCCAGTACCCCCAATTGGGGGAAACAGCATCACTTTCAATGTTTCAAAGGAGAATCTGGGCTCCCTAGTTTAAACATGCTGGAATCCACCCCCAAACAGCATCATTTTCAATGGTGTTTAAACTAGGGAGCCCAGATTCCCCTTTTAAATTAACCTTAAAGGGAGAATCTGGGGTTCCCAGTTTAAACAACATTGGAAGTGATGCTATTTTGGGGTTGATTCTCCCCCACCCTGAAACAGCATCACTTGCAATGTTTAAACTGGGGACCTCAGATTCTCCCTTTCAATCCATGTCAAAGGCGGGGGGATTTAAAAGGAAAATCTGGGGAAATTTGGGAGGTGCCTGCTGGCAGGGGTGAAATTGTTAAGCTAGCAGCACCAAACTCTCAGGGTATCTTTAGGAGACTCACCTAATGATACCACCCAGGTTTGGTGAAGTTTGGTTCAGGGGGTCCAAAGTTATCGACCCTCAAAGGTGTAGCCCCCATTTTCTGTTAGCTCCCATTGGAAACAATGGATGATGGGGCACCCCCTTTGGGAGTCCATAGCTTTGGACCCCCTGGACCAAACTTCACAAAACCTGGGTGGTGTCAGTAAAAGATTCTCCTGATGATAGCTCCCAGGTTTGGTGAAGTTTGGTTCAGGGGGTCCAAAGTTATCGACCCTCAAAGGTGTAGCCTCATCTATTAGCTCCCATTGGAAACAATCGAGGATGGGGGCACCCCCTTTGGGAGTCCATAACTTTGGACCCCCTGAACCAAATCTCACCAAACCTGGGTAGTATCATCAGGAGAGTCCCCAAAACAATCCCTGAAATTTTGGTGCTGCTAGCCTAAAAACTGCGCCCTCCGCAGGCCAAAAATGGAAAAACACTGAAAATACAAAAAATCCCAGAAACAAACCTGCGCCCCCCACAGGGCTGCGCCCAGGGCAACTGCCCACTTTGCCCAATGGGAGGAACGCCTCTGAACAAAACCCATCAGAACCAGTTGAATCCGGCTGTGAAAGCCTTCCACAATACACTAAAATAACTTAACTGAGGCTGTTGTACTTTGATCACATTACGAGAAGACAAGTGTCCCTGGAAAAGACAATAATGCTGGGAAAGTTTGAATGCAGCGGGAGAAGAGGAAGACCCAACATGAGATGAATTTATAAAGGAAGTCGAGGCCTTCAGTGTGCAAGATCTCAGCAAGGCTGTCAGAAGTAACTTGAGTTCACTTAGCACAAGAGTATTTCTCAAACATTCTCAGATGGGGGGGGGGGGGTTGTTCTCCAATGCTTAGCATTTCTATTTTTAATGTGTTGCGCACAGAATGAAAAACCAGACAAGTAGCGATGCAAGAAGGCAGTTCACAATACCAGCCCAAATCAAGACAACAATCCTTGACAAATCGGATCACAAGAGTAAGGCCAGTTAGTTATCACTTGCAATTAAAGAGCCTACATTTATGAAGCAGGACTTAAATAATGGTTTCAATATCTACTTGGATACTTCAGCATAGTGTGGGTTGTTGCTGATTAGAACTGGTAAGCTGGTTTTAAAACCTTGGGTGCTCATTAGAACAAATGACTGGGCAGGATTCCCAAAAGGCCTGACTCACTTCTAATTCATGTTGACCCACTTTACCGTGATTATTTTCTTAAGTACCATTTGCAGCTGTTGATTAAATCTGATCTACCTAATAGGCAAAGTAGGCAGCTATTAATCCTAACACGAATGCCTGCTTTGTAAGATCACATGACTGTGAAGAAGCGAGCCTATTGGTTTAGTTAGGAAGGCAGGGAGAATCCCTAGCTCCAGTTGTCCCAGGCAGTGGACTTGATCCATCCCTCCCAATGCCAGATGTTCTCTGTCAGCGAATGAGCAGATGGCCAGGGAGGGGGAGACACCCTCTTGCATGCCGCTTCCTTCGCAGGAAGGCTAAATGAAGTATCAGCCTGTAGGATTATGAGACTGACAGGAGATGGGCGAGGAGATCAGGAGCCATCAGTTTGCCCAACGTCTTTACATTTTTCTTCAGGAAGCACACAAGATGAGGTCCCCAATTTTTGCATTTTTGGGGTCCTCTCATTCTCCAGCCAGACAGTTCATATGTCCGGATCAAGGCCACAGCTGGCCCAGCCATTATCATCGCCCGAGACGAAGGAGGCCCCCCCTCGCTCGCATGTAACTAGTCAATAGAGCTTAACAGTCCACTGTTATCTGCCTTCCTCCAAAGGAGAGAACCGCCTGTCCTTAAACAATGCTTCTGTTCTCACCATCCTTTATAATGCTGATATTATGGGAATGTGAGGGTGGGCGGATTATGGGTTGAACCAAACTGTAACTTACAGGTATATACCAGAGGTCAGAGAGGCAAACTTCAGTTTCAGCTATCTGAGCCTTGGGCTGACAAAGTTCCAATAAAGCTCTTGAAACCTTTATGAGTCTCATTTGTTGACCGGAGTAAATACCCTTATATTACCTGGACACAGAGGACTCTGAGGCAGAACCTGAGAACACAGTGCAGTCACATTTGGCTGCTCCTGGGGAAGACCAGGCAGCAGAGCCAATGCCCAGTCCTTCCCTGTCTGATGATATACAGGCGGAGGAGCCTAGAGATCCTCCTAGGGAACCCAGTGATCAGCCAGCTGTGCATCGGAGGCAGAAGCAGAGGCTGCTACTGCAGAAGCACAGAAAGAGTGCTCGTTTGGCAGCAAGGTATGGGAGATTAGAAGTCTCTGCATCGGATGAGGACTAACGCCTCACAGAATCCCTGCCCCCTGAACAAGGATCTCTATATTATCCTTGCTGAGAACTTGCTTCTGCCTGGGTGCAACAAGTGTGTTACCTGTCATCACTGTGTGCCTGGATTTTCGTTGATTCCTAGCCTGCTCCTTGGTTCTCCTTGACTTATTGGACTGTGACCTGACCACGCTTGTGATTGCCTTGCATTGTGCTTCCATTGGTTACATACATAAGAAGCATATAGGTTCAAAGCATATAAGGCACGACCCTGACAGGGTGGTGGTGGTGGTGGGAAATAGATGTCATATCCCAGTCAAGAATCACAGAACGGACTAAGCAGGTCCTGATAAAATCCTTGCCTCCTCCTTGTAATGAATAGGAGGCCATTAGCCCTTCTTTCTTTCTTTCTTTCTTTCTTTCTTTCTTTCTTTCTTTCTTTCTTTCTTTCTTTCTTTCTTTCTTTCTTTCTTTCTTTCTTTCTTTCTTTCTTTCTTTCTTTCTTTCTTTCTTTCTTTCTTCCTTCCTTCCTTCCTTCCTTCCTTCCTTCCTTCCTTCCTTCCTTCCTTCCTTCCTTCCTTCCTTCCTTCCTTCCTTCCTTCCTTCCTTCCTTCCTTCCTTCCTTCCTTCCTTCCTTCCTTCCTTCCTTCCTTCCTTCCTTCCTTGTCTGTCTGTCTGTCTGTCTGTCTGTCTGTCTGTCTGTCTGTCTGTCTGTCTGTCTGTCTGTAAGCCTTGCCATTCTGAGTGGCAAATGCTGACAGATGCAATACCTATTTTGCCTCAATTCTCCCCCTGAAGAACAGAACAGGCTCTGTCCCAGGGAAGACACTGGAGCAGAGATCAATCTGCAAGCACCTGAAGGACAACTTGGTGATCTGGGGAAGTCAGTATCGATTTTTTCCCATGATGTCCTGATCAGTAAACTAGAGGACTGTGGACTGGGCTCTAGGTTAGTTAGATGGGTAGGGATCTGGTTGGGGAATTGCACTCCAAAAGTAGTTGTAAACAGTATTTCATCTGAATGGAAACATGTGTCCAGTAGGGTGCCACAGGATTCAGTTCTGGGCCCAATAACTTTTTAATATTTTTATAAGTGATCTGGCTGAGGGTGTAAAGGGACGACTAATTAAATTTGAAGATGATACCAAATTGGGAAGAGCAAAAAACACACCAGAAGATAGAGATAGAATCCAATGAGATCTGAACACACTGGAAAAGGATAAGTGCCAAGTAACAAAAATCTGGGTAACAAAAGTGAGGAATACATATACTGGATCAGGGATACTGTGGTGTGGACAAATACTTAATTAGCAGAGTTAATTCAATAATGAGGCAAACACAGTTGCTTTACTGAAATGTATATAGTTTACTTACTAACAGGGAAAAGGGTAACTTGGAAGAAAACAAGAAACATCTTTCTAACTAGCTAGCACCAACAGCCAGCTTGCTGCTTATACTATTACATGGCTACTACTGAACAACAGACCACGTGCAGAGTGCAACACAAAGAACATATATCTAAAGCCTACGTCCAGACCTGCATGCAGGGGCATAATGCCCATTGGGCAAGGTGGACAGCTGCCCAGGGAATCACCTTGTGGGGGGAAATTTGCCCAAGAATCTTTGTTCTGCATTGAGTTTTCTGCATTGTTGTCAATGGGGGTTGCAGGCTGCGGGGGGGGGGGGCACATTTCTGAAGGCACAGTCTCAAAGCTTTCAGGGTCTCATCAGGAGACTGCCCTAATGATACTCCCCAGGTTTGGTGCAGTTTGGTTCAGGGAGGCCAAAGTTATGGACCCTCAAAGCTACCCTTTGTCCCCTAACTTTGTCCCCACTGAACCAAACTGCACCAAACTTGTGGGGTAGCATAAGGACAGTCTCCTGATGATATGCTGAAGTTTTGGTGGCGATATGTCTAAGAATGCACCCCCTGCAGGCACCAATGACCTGGTGCAAAAAAAAAAAATTGGTTGTGGTGGCGTGGCCGCCCATCCAACTCAGGTTTTTGCCCAGGGCTCCAGTTTGCCTTGTTACACCCCTGCCTGCATGCAGCCCACCCAACCAATAGGTATCAATTACCTGGTCACTGACTTCTGACCTCACTAACTAATTAGCATGCAACAATTAACTCCTTCATTACTGGATTGTGTGACTGGCACTTGCCAAATCCCATCAAACCCCTTCTCAAGTGACACTTTCACAATCATTAATCAGACATAAACATTCACAGAGATTCTTGAACTTCATCTTGCTCAGTGGCTTGGTAAAGATGTCAGCCACCATCTCTTCTGAATGGCAGTACTTGATGTCGATCAGTCCATCTTCTGACATTTCTCTCAAGGAGGCGATTTTAACTACAATGTGTTTGTTTTCTTTTTTAATGCACCCATTGTCCACTAGGGCAATGTATGCTTTATTGTCCTCATACATAGTGATTGGTAAAGTTTCATCTACACCAAAGTCCAACAGCAAATTAATGGTCCATTCCAATTCCTTGCAGGCATCACAAGCAGCGACACATTCAGCTTCAGCCGTTGATCTGGTAACCATAGTTTGCTTTTGACTTGTCCAGCTTATTAAGTTGTTGCCACAGAAGAAAACATTTCCACTTGTAGATTTTCTATCATACTTCTCTTCTGACCAATATATGTATTCGATCATACTTCTCTTCTGATCAATATATGTATAGCATCCATATATCCCACCAGTCGTGGGTTATCACAGGGTGAAAACTTTAGTTTAAAGTCCACAGTGTCAGCGAGATATCTTGCCATTCTCCTGACAGCTTCCCAATCGTGGTGATTGGGTGAATTTGTCTTTCTGCTCAGAATTCCAACAGCTGAGGCTATATCAGGCCTTGTGATATTACTTAGGTATAGGAGTTTTCCAATTGCTTCTCTGTAGCAATGGCCATCTTCCAGTGGTTCACCGTCATCTACACTCAGGTATCCAGGATCCATTGGCGTGCTTGCCACTTTGGCAGTTTTCATGTTCATTGAATCAAGAAAGTCCAGAATTTTGGATTTCTGGTGAATAAGAATGCTCCCATCTTGGGCTCTTTCTATTTGTATTCCCAGGTATTGCTTTGCTTCTCCCAGCTGCTTAACTTCTACAGACTGGTTCAAGGTATTGGCTATTTCTGACGCATCTTCACAAGTCTGGCAACATACCAGAAGATCATCCACAAAAGTTATCACATATTGGTATTGTCCATCTTTCATTCTAGTGAACAAACATGGATCAGCTTTTCCATGTTTAAATCCTTGATCTTTCAGTAGTTGTTTTAGAGTGTCATTCCAGGACCTGGCCACCTGTTGCAGACCATAAAGACTTTCCTGGAGCTTGCATACAAGTTGATTGTTCTTGGGTTGCTGTAGTCCCTGTGGCAATTCCATATAAATCTTCTCTGATAATTGCCCATTCAAAAAAGCAGTTTTAATGTCCAGATGCTTCACATGCATCTTTCTTGAGACAGCAATGCTCTAAAGTGTTCTCACAGTTGAATAGCTTACAACTGGTGCAAAGATTTCAAAATACTCTAGTCCAGGTTTCTGGCTGTAGCCTTTTGCCACCAGGCGAGCCTTGTATTTTTCCATGCTTCCATCTGTGCTGCTTTTGATCTTGAAAATCCACTTACACCCCACTGCCTTTCTGTCAGGGGGCAACTTGGTCAGAATCCAGGTTTGATTCTGCTTCAGGGAATTGAGTTCATTTTGTACTGCTTCGGTCCATTTATCTCTTTCAGAAGCTGGTAACTGCATCATCTCTTCCCAGCTCGTGGGTTCAATTGCTTCATTCCGCAGTCTGGTATGGAGAACGCAGTCAGGGTATTTTGTTGGCTTTACACATTTGTTTGCTTTGTCTGACCTCCTCACAGCAGGCAAGCTCTCTTCCTCCTCTGGTCTCTCCTCTCCTGCTCCCCTTCTGGCTGGTTAGCCTCCCCAGCGCATGTTGCCAGCTCAGGCATCTCAGGAGACCATTCATTAAAGCTTACTTCTTCTTCCTCCTCATCAGGGACTGGCTCCTTTGCTGTGGGGCCATCTGGCTTTGCTGCATTCAAAGCAGTTCTTTCATCCACATAAACAACATTCAAAACTTCCACTTTAGAAGTCTCAGGATCCATCACTCTGAAACCTTTAGAATTAACCTTGTAACCAGTCAGAACACCAAGCTTAGCCCTCTGGCCTAGTTTTCCTCTCTCTGCTTTTGCCCCAAAAGGCTTCAGGTGCTTTAGGCCTGGTTTCTTTCCATGCCACAACTCAAAAGGACTCTTGTTAGTTGATCTACACAAACTGCGGTTATAAAGGTAAGCTGCAGTATTCACTGCTTCTCCCCAGCATGGCTGTGGCAGATTTGCCTGTGTTAGGAGACAGTGTGCAGTATCCATCAAAGAATGATTGAATTTCTCTGCCAATCCATTATGGCGAGGAGAATATTTTACTGCTCTGGCATTCTGTGCCCCTTCTGACTCCAGGTATCTTTGGAACTCATTGCTGCAATACCCAGTTCCATTGTCACTAAACAAAACCTGTGGGGCTTTGCCAAATTTGTTTTTCACAGCAGCAACATAATTCCTAAATTTCCCTGGTACTTGGTTCTTAGTCTTTATCAAGTAAACATAAGCAAAACAACTTGCACTGTCCACAAAACTCAAAACATATCGTGCTACAGAGGGTTTGAGGGGACCAATCAAATCAGTGTGCACTCTCTCCAGAATTACAGTCTGTTTTGGCTCATAATCAGCACTCAACTTTGGCGCAGTAGACTTTGCTTTTATGCACATCTCACATCTCTGCTGAGTTCACACTCATTTATTTCCAATCCACAGTCCAAAACATGCTTTTTAACAGAATCAAAATTTCTATGAGCTAATCTGAGCTGCCACATATAAAGGCAATTCGTGTATGGTCACAGTTCTTAGTCACAGAGAAAATCTTTTCTCCTTCCTCAGAAGCATCCTCTCTCACTCTTCCAGCATCTCTCAGATAGTAAAAAACTCCATGCTTTTGAGCACGATACTCAGTGTCATTTTTTACATCTTTTATCACAAAATGTCCGTCTCTTATTGCAATATCAAAACCAGCAGAATTAGGCGACGAACAGATATTATATTCTCAGGAGAATTTCTAACATACATTACACTTACAAGAGTGTGTTCAACAGGCTGTCCACTCACATCACAGACATGGATTTTTACAATTCCTTTTCCTTCAGCTTTAAAAGGCAGGCCACTGGCCTGAGTTAATCCATCATTACATGGTGTCATTTCAACAAAATAGTATTTGCAGTTTACAACGTGGCAATCTGCTCCTGTATCAAGTAAGTATAAATCATTTGCAGTTTTCAGATTGGAGCTGGCAACCATATAGGTTGGTCTCTGATCATGCCTTTCTTTGTTGCCCGGATGGGGAATCCTCCCCCTCCCATGTCCTTTGTTACCACTGGGAGGCCCGGGTTGTTTATGACTGTCCTTTCACGGGCTTTGGGATGAAGCCCCGCCTTTCTTACGGTTCCTGGCAATGTGGCTGAAACCTCCACACATGTAACATTTAAACTCTCTTTGTTTGGAAGTCTTTCCAAGCATCACAACACCAAGCTCAGGATTGCTGGCTTCTGTTTTACGCTTAATGCATTCATCTCGTAAGAAATTTAGGATATAATTTAACTCTAAATCTTCCTTTGCTTCCAAAACTGATATTTCATTTTTATAGGTGTTGGGGAGACTATTTAGGATTAAAGCAATTATGTCAGAGTCATCAACGGTGCTCCCAGAAGATTTAATCACGGACACCTGATTCATCACTTTGTTTAAATATTCACACATATCTCCAGACTCGTTCAAGCGAAATGAAAATAACTGCTTTTTCAATATTATTCTGTTTGGAAGATTTTGAGCAGTATTTGGCATTCAGTTCTTTCCACAAAGCTTTTGCAGTAGTGTAAGGAATTCCAAAGAGCAGAAATAAAAAGGCTTTTTGATTATAAGTCCGTTTATTCAGACATCCTGGAAAGCACACACACATGACATGGCAGGAATGAGCAACCCCGCTCAAACAACAGGTTATAATGCTGACTAACCCATCCCCCCGGCTCCGTTCTCATGAGAACGGAATTCTACTATGCGAAAGCGAGATAAGCATTCTCACAAGGTTGGTGCAGGTCCTGGCCGGACGCCCGGCCAAAAGAATCTCCGTCAAGGCCAGGTTTGGCTGTAAGGGAAACAAGAACGACTGAGATCCTTACAAGTAGCACTATCATTTATAAGAGAGAATCTCCGCAGGGGGGATCTGAGAATTGAAGGATTCGTTCCTTCCAAACGAAGGTTGGTTCGTGTAAAAGTAGCCATGGCATACCTAATACAATGGAGTGCTTTGCAACTGGAGCAAGAATGAAACTAATCTTTTCCCAATGATCGTTGCAACGGAGAAGTACCGGTTGGGTTTTGAACCGGGCCGGACCCTCACCTCCCAGTGGGCTACCATCCATTTGGGTGAAAGGAATGGGCTTCACCAAGGGAATTCGGTCTAAACCGAGTTCCTCGGCCACTTGCGGTTTCATAAGACAGTGGGAGCAACCTGAGTCCACAAGTGCAGAGGCCAAAATACGTGTACGTTTACTTGGGTTGGCTAAGGAAGTCAAAATAGTAATGGGCGCGCTGCCTTCACTCACCGCATCAGGGGAAGGATTAAGATCCACGGGTGCCGCTGAAAGACTAAGCGCGGTTTCTTCCTCTTCGACATCCTCATCAAATGTAGCTTTGGACGACCCTTGAGTTGGCAGGCTGGATTTGCGTGGAGGCTTGGCAGAAGGAGTACGGGCCCCCGGGAGGGGAGGCTTCTGCTTCTTCGGGCAGTTGGCAGCCAGGTGGCCAGGACCTCCGCAGTAAAGGCACAATCCCAAACGGCGATGGCGTTCCGACGTGGTCTCGGCCGCTACGGCCAGGCTTGGTTTTCTAGCGGCCGGCGCAGGCGTGTTGGCTGGTTTCGGGCGTGGGCGGCCTCCAGCGCGGGCATAGGCAAGACGGGCAGCAACCTGCGAGCCGAGTTCGATCCAATCCGCAAGCGTTTGCGGGATCCGAATAAGGATCACTGTTTCACGAAGTTTAATATCCATAGCTTCGAAGAAATACTCGCATTTCATGCGCTCAGGCCAGTCCGGAGGAAGTTTACTGGCCGCTGCGCGGAATTCACGGGCAAAATCAGCAAAGGAGCGGTTGCCCTGTTGGATGGTTTTTACTGTACGGATGGCATCGTTTTCAGCATTGGGATCTTGGAACCGAATCGCGCTAACGCTTGGAGGAAGCCCGCTACCGTGCGGGTATCGTCCCCCTGCAATTCATAAAGAGTAACAAACCACTCAGCGGCTACCCCATCCAACACTGACCCAATGTCTCGTATTTTTTCGTGTTCAGAACGATATAGATCATGAAACTCTTGCATATGGGCATCGAGTTGCAGGATGAAGTAAGGAAGTTTAGATGCGGTGCCATCAAAGCGAGCTGGGATGGGGGGTCTGTAGAACCCTCTTTCAATCGCTCTAGGTGCGTGTTGGGGTTGCTGCTGCATGTAACCTGGTTGTTGTACTGGATAGTGTAGGGGCGCTGGAGGAGCAGGGGGTTGAGGAGGTGCCCTAAGTTGAAGAGCTGGAACCGGGCCGCGAGGCGCCGCGCCTCCGGCAGGGGGGGGGCCGCCAGTGCGAGGGTGAAGGTGTAGGCACCAACTGGGGCTCTAACCAATGTCTCACGTTGCCGTCGTAGAGTTTGCTCCCGTTCAGCCAATTCCCTTTCCTTGCGTGTTAAGGCATCTTGGGTGCTGCGTCAAAGCTGCCCTCTCTCGATCCAATTTGGCTCGTTCGTCTCGTTGAATGGCTAAAGTCAGTTCATTCTGGGTTTGGATGGCTTTGATGCTTTCGCGCTGGCGCTGTAAATCCAGTTTGGACTGATCCAGTACTTTGTCATGAATCGTCAGATTCTGTCGATACTGTTGACGCAACGCTTCTCTTTCATGGTCCAACTCCATTTGGATTTCCTTGCGTTGCTCTTCACGGTCCCGTTGCAGACTTTCACGCTCCTCTTCCCACAGTTCGCGCTCGCGCTCCCAGGCAAGTTTGGCGTCCCGCAGCATGGCCACCGTGATCGTCCCAATTTTCTTCGAGGGCATAGGTAATGATTCGGGATCGATCCAGTTCCTCCTCCGATGGTTTTCCTCCATGCCTCCGACTGCTCCACGGATTTCACCCATTCGCACGTTCGCTCCCGGGTTTGGAACTGCCGAGGTGGTGTGGAACCCTCTTCCGATCATCGATCCAACCCTTGTCATCGTCCCTGCTTCCGCGGTAACTTTGGGACGAGCTCCGGTGCTATGCCATTGCTGATCTTTGGGAATATCATCGAAGTATTTGTCCAGGAACCTTTCAATGGATTCTTGGGTGTCAGCATGAATGGTAGTTAATCCTAACTCCTCAGGGACTGGCTGCATCTGGGGTTTGTAATCCACACGTTGTCGGGTGGAAACGAACTGGTCAACAGGCGCTCGATCCATAGATAGCGCCCCAAAACTCTCATGCATCTCCACACGATCTGAACCATGTCGATCGTCCCAAGGGAAGAGAGGCAGACTCGAACTGGACCGAGGTCGGGAGAGAGTCACCAGCGAAATCGGATCATCCCCCGGATCCTCGGAGTCTGGAAGGGAAGGCTCGAAACCCTCTAAGGGGGCTATCGTGCCTTCCACATGGTCAAGAGTACTCAATCTCTGCATGTTAGAACACCAGAGATCCAAACACATTCAAGAGAAAAATGAGTTAGATTCCTGCCATAATGTAAGGAATTCCAAAGAGCAGAAATAAAAAGGCTTTTTGATTATAAGTCCGTTTATTCAGACATCCTGGAAAGCACACACACACGACATGGCAGGAATGAGCAACCCCGCTCAAACAACAGGTTATAATGCTGACTAACCCATCCCCCCCGGCTCCGTTCTCATGAGAACGGAATTCTACTATGCGAAAGCGAGATAAGCATTCTCACAAGGTTGGTGCAGGTCCTGGCCGGACGCCCGGCCAAAAGAATCTCCGTCAAGGCCAGGTTTGGCTGTAAGGGAAACAAGAATGACTGAGATCCTTACAAGTAGCACTATCATTTATAAGAGAGAATTCAAAGTTATGGACTCCCAAAGGGGGTGCCCCATCACCCATTGTTTCCAATAGGAGCTTATAGGAGATGGGGGCTACACCTTTGAGGGTCCATAACTTTGGACCCCCTGAACCAAACTTCACCAAACCTGGAAGGTATCATCAGGAGAGTCTCCTAAAGATACCCTGAAAGTTTGGTGCTGCTAGCTTAACAATTGCACCCTTGACAGTAGGCACCCCCCAAATTTCCCCAGATTTTCCTTTTAAATCCACCCCCTTGGGCATGGATTTAAAGGGAGAATTTGGGGTCCCCAGTTTAAACATTGAAAGTGATGCTGTTTCAGGGTGGGGGAGAATCAACCCCAAAATAGCATCACTTTCAATGTTGTTTAAACTGGGGACCCCAGATTCTCCCTTTAAGGTGGATTTACAAGGAGAATCTGGGCTCCCTAATTTAAACACCATTGAAAATGATGCTGTTTGGAGGTGGATTCCAGCATCACTTGTTTAAACTAGGGAGCCCAGATTCTCCTTTTAAATCCACCTTAAAGGGAGAATCTGGGGTTCCCAGTTTAAATAACATTGAAAGTGATGCTATTTTCCCCAATCGGGGGGACTGGATACAACACCATAAAATGTTTTCATAGCAGTAATAAAACATTTTGAAAGCATTTTGAAAATGTTTTTTTTTTTAAATTATTTCTGCTGTGTGGCATGGCCCATTGTTGTGTTCAGATTTGTGAGTTGGGGCATGTTCTATAATGTGATGGTGACTTTGAAACAACCTAGTGTAAAAAATCATTGCTTGGTCACAGTGGGGGAGGGTGGCTGCCCGTTGGGGGTGTGTGTGCCAAACTCCAGTTTACCTAGATACGCCACTGGGCGTAGCTGAAAGGGGACCAGGGGGTGCGCGTTGCACCAGGCATGCGTCTGGTGAGGCATCAAACTCAGGTTTTGCCCAGGGCTCCAGTTTGCCTAGTTATGCCACTGTTGCTTTCTTGAAGTATTTGGAGGGCTGTCACTTAGAAGAGGGCAAGGAGCTGTTGTTTTTGGCAGCAGAGGATAGGACTTGCAATAATGGGTTTAAATTATGGGCATAAAGGTTCCAACAGGATGTTAGGGGGGGAAATGTATAGTAAGGATTGTGCAGTAGTGGAATCAGCTGCCCCGGAAGGTGGTGATCTCCCCTCACTGGCCGTCTCTCAGCAGTAGCTGGACAAACATTTGTCTGGGATGCTTTGGACTGATCCTGCATTGAGCAGTGGGTGAGACTAGAGGGCTTGTGTGGCCTTTGTGATTCTAAAAGCAGACAAGTTGTTTATAGACATGTTGTCCCAAAGCCTAGGTTAGCCAGTTATTCTCCCTGTGGTTTATGCTCTACAATATCTCTATAACTCAAAAGGTTTAATACAAATAAAATAAAATTAATAAATTAATAAAAAGAAATTGAGGGGCAAACTATGGACAGAACAGACTTCTCAGCTAGGGACACACTATTACATACCCGGCCCCCCTCCGACTCCTGCCTTAGATAGTGCTGGCTCCAGTCAGTGGACTAGAGGACGCAGGCACAGTGGGAGCTTTTTGGACCAACAGCCAGCATTTAGAGAAAGTCGAGTTTTGTCCTGTGCAAAGTGCCTAAAGCCAATTCCATAGACAAATCCAGCCTGACAGGCCATTTAAGGCACGGCTCTGCTGCAACCTGAAGTTTCTGCCAAGAAAACCCCAACACTGAGTGCTATTAAAAAACAAAACAAAGTCCAAGCTTGATTCAATTATGGACTAGGGTGTTGCATTTGGAACACATATATGTTAGGAGCGTGTGTGCGTGTGTGTGTGTGTTCGTGATTCTCCTTGACATTTGGATGAGGGAGTCTAACTGTTCTGAGAGCACTTCCGTCTCATAGATAGGCACTGGACGACTTGCTAATGCTAGACAATGTTAACCCGCTGTCATCTCACACTGTCACAACTTTGCTTTAAATGTCACATTAGCAAAGTCAGACAAGAATTGCTTCGTGTGAGATTTTTAATACTGACCTTTTGAACATCCAAAATGACAGGAAAAGCTCTCCCCACCCCCAGCAGCTGTTCAGAGGGAGCCCATATTTAGAGAAGGAGAAGGGCACACAAGCTTAACTTTTGGAAAGCTGTTAAAATATTTAACATGACATATTTTTCAAAAATGTCACACAGCCGAATGTTAAATTAAGCAAGTTAATTGTTTTTATTCTGTGCTTACTACCAGTCTGAGTACTGTATTTTAAGGCAACCTCTTCTAACTCAAAAGTATACTTTTAATTTGTATTTCATATTGTACATTTTTTGCCTGTCACAAAATTTCCAAATTTCAATGGGAAGTATATTGGTGAGGAAGAATGAAAGCCATCTGGTCCATTTGACTGAGAAAAAATTAAAATATTCCAATATTGTTGGCCTACCTGCAAAATCAGCATCTCCCAGCATACTTAACCCATGCCATATTTTGAGGTATTCCTTCTACAAATTAGCCAGCAGACTGAATACAAAAACCAGCTCTAATTTTCCCCTAACAAACTGTCTGATAATCTGGCTGAGCAACTATGATTATTTTTGAAGTTTTTAAATAATACAATTTGTTAATTTGCATATTTTTTCCAAAGTAATTTGAATACAGTGCTGGTATATATTAGTATGTAGGGAAAAAGAATTAGAGCCTAGGCCAAGGCTATAAGACGCAACGTCCCACAGGGGAAAAAACGAATGAATAAACACTTAGATCAACAACACTGTGCATGTAAATAGTCCTTCTAAACATCAATTGTATTGTGCAAATAAACCAATTAGGTGATACGCTATTACATTAGGAATACAGATGCAAATCTAAACCCCATAGCCATATTCTGACAAAGACCTACAAAGTCCGGCAGATGTAGACGATTCTTCTTAAAGGAGTAGTACAAATTAACGTGGTATCCTGCAAGGGATGGCTGACAGTACTCACAAAAGGTCCGCAATCTCAACCCAATTTTCTTTGTAAGCAGGTAAGGAAATGCTGGAACCAAGGAGACTGGAATTCCAAATTATACAGAATTGCTGGAAACAAAAGGCTGTAATTCCAAATAAGCACCAAGGAGACTGTAATTCCAAAAAGCGCAAAATTGCTGAAACCAAGAGATTGTAATTCCAAAACTGCAAAACGCCTGCACGCCGAAAAGCGTTTTTGACAAGAAAATATTCTTCAATGCTCTATGTCTTCTTTGTGTGCAAGAGAGCCCTCTAAGCCCCCCCCCCTCCCGACAGCAAATGTATAGCAGGTTGCAGTTGGGATAAAGTAACCCATTTTCCTGTTTTCAAGTTCACATGCATCCGTGCAGGCAGCAATTGGAGCTCACGGAAACAATCCTGGTTGCGCCTTCGCACGGAGACGTGCCTATTTTTTTTATTTACTTCCCACACATGCGTAGCTATGCAGGCATGCACAAATGAACCCTCACAGCCATGCTGATGTCTCATGATACGACCATCTGCACCAGCGCAGCTACGCAGATGTTAGCTGCAAAATAATTTTTAAAAGAAAACGTAGGGGAATAAAGCGCCTCCTGCCTGCCTGTTTGTTTGCTGGCAGCAGCACGCCGGGATTTTTGAAAAGACTCACTAATAGCGTGATTCTCAAAAAAACCAGTTAGGGGAAAATGGGGCAGACTCGTTTAAGGGGTGGGATCTGTGCGAAGTTCCCCACCCCAAATGTTTTTTTAACTGTCCTACTCCCATGTTTATTGGTCCGTGCAGAACAGGCCTAAGAGCTGCTCAGTGGATTGACAGGAAGGAGAATAAAGACTGGTCTGATCAGGCATGTTTCCTGTAGAATCAAGTGGTGGCCGGCATGTGTGGAAGTGGGCAATCCGTATTTATATAACACAAAGACATTTGCTATCAGACATTTCATTCAGCTGATTTGATTTGATCGCAGATTAGCACTCTTCTCTCTTCACAAAGAGCACAATGAAGGAATCCCACATAAATTAACTATAGCTACCTTCAATACAGGCATGCTGTTTATTGGAGACAGTTTTCTTTCACAAACCAGAATCCTGAACCAGGGTTTAATTCCAGTTAAGAGAGATACTAACTGATGCTAACTTGCATACTGCATTCAGTTCAGTGCTCCAACTGCCGGTCACATAGACAGATCAAGTGAGGGGTCTAGAGCATCTTTTTCTACCTATGTCCATTTCTCCTCATTCCCAGTAGCAGTGATTGGTTTCCTCCAGGAGAAATCCACATAAG
The DNA here is from genome assembly GCF_021028975.2 of Sphaerodactylus townsendi. Lineage (NCBI taxonomy): Eukaryota > Metazoa > Chordata > Lepidosauria > Squamata > Sphaerodactylidae > Sphaerodactylus > Sphaerodactylus townsendi. Next base: position 43,882,101 of record NC_059438.1, on the reverse strand, counting down.
GCTCTTCCAAATCTTTGGGTTTTAAACTAGCCCTAATCAAGGCCTATTCCTGTCGACTTGGTTGCAGGCCCAGAAGGAAAACAAGCGTTAAAAAATCTCTGAGATAGAAACAGTTAGTGATATAACAGGAGAAGGAAACAAATTTCTCATGTAGTTTTGAAAGTGGTAGATATTCTAGTTGAGAAGCTAACTGAACTCAAAGTATTTCAGTCAGAACAAGCTGTGTCCAACACTGATTTTGCACTTTTAAATGCTCTGTGGCTTATCCAGGGAGCGAAGCTGCTGTGGGGCTTCTCACCCTGCTTGTAGTTCCCCACTGCTGCTGCCCGGCTCTGTCCTTTGCTCGAGTCAGGGCCGGTGCGGGAAGCCCCGAATAGTTCCCCACAAGCCCAGGGCTTTCCCATAAGCATAACTTAAGCAACACAAGCTCTTCCGTAGTCTCTTTCACGCATGCGCGGGCAGCCTCCGTTTCCTGCGTTTTGATTGGCTGAATCTTGCCCCATTCCCTCCACTCACTTTCACTATTTTAGTTTTACATGACTCTGAACACAAAACAGGCACTGAGTATTGGCACCCTCGTCCTCCCCGTCTAAAATCCTTGCGTGTGCGACAAGATTGCCATTCTCCACCCACCCCTCTGTCTAAAATGTAAATCCAAAATCCTTGCATGAGCAACAGAATCACCGTCCTCCACCCACCCCTCCGTCTAAAATGTAAATCTAATTTCTTTGCCTGTGCAAACAAATTGCTGCCCTCCCGCTTGTGATGCCTGTACGTGCCGTTTTTCTGCCCAAGGCGTCTCCCTCCTTTATAAAAACCAAGGCTTCTCCCTCCATTTTTTTCACTGCAACGGGGGGGGGGGGGGGGCAGCTTCTCAGCACCTGTCCATTGTTGGACGGGCCAGAGCGGTGAGCGGGAAAACTGGCCCTGTTTATGCTACAGTGGAGCTTTGCACGCTAGTGGAAGTCTCTGGAGCAACAAAGGGGCATTTCAAAAGGACCTCAACCTTTGCAGTTCTGGAAATTCGTGGAGCAAAGCCATTGCCATTGGGCGGCTCCAGGACAGAAACATGGCAGTCACTCTGCAGTACCGGGGGCTGTGCAGAACTCCCAGAACTCCCAATTGCGTTGGGGCATCCCCCGTGCCAACAGAGGGGCACTACCAGCAGAGGGGCAATTTTGGTGTGCAAAAATAGCCCAAGCGTTCTATTTATCATGCATAGCCCAAAAAATGTATTAAACTGTAACTACATGGAATATAAACCCAGTTTTTTTTCTCTGCAAAGCCGTACTTGGAGGGGTCAATTGGTAGCAAAAATGCAGCTTAGAGGTGACACATATTTTAACATTCCCTCTGAAACTCTGTTTAGTTAATACTCCCTATCCCTAAATTCCAGTGAAGAAGTAGCTAGCAAGAATATATCACAAATGCCTAGCATATAATGTACAGTACAGCTCATGACTTTTAGGTTGAATCCAAAGGCATGGGGTTGCAGCCAAAATGTTGTTTCCATCTGTGGAAGACACTTCTGCCAGTGGAAAAGAAATTTCCTCCCCCCACCCCCACCCTGTAACCCAGTGAATTCCTCTGTAATGGGCCCCCAGCCCCCAGAAGCAACATTTGGGGGAAATCAGTGCGCTTTAATGGGAGGGGAGAATGCAGAACAAGTGACTTCTGTTAACTTAAAATTTAATCTGGATCCAACTCACAATTTGCCATCTTTTTGATCCTGGTTACAAGAACTTCCAAAAAGTTACATTACTGCGCATTCTTGCAGTGGCATCCTATGTTTTTCAGTCCTCAGTCCTGAGAGTTCTACATGCAATCAGATCCCACTGTCAGTTGTGGAAGATTTATGAGCAGAAGTCATTCCATTTGGTATCAGAAGGGAAGCACAGGAGGAATTGGCTGTCCAGACCTCTGCTACAATCCAGGCGAACCTTTCTTCAAAGCCAAATGTAATGGATTTCTGTCCAACAGATTGTGTGTGGCGACTTCAAAGGGGGGGGGGGGGGTTTGCAGCTGGCTGGCTGGCAGTAGTGGTCAAGCAAAGATATAAAAAGGGCTACTGTGGGGAGCTTGGTTGGAGAGCTGGAAAAGCTCAAGGGGTGCAAAACGGAGCACACATAGAAGGCAGGTGTGAGGAGAAGCTGGGGAGAGGTGACAGTTGTGCAAGCGATCCTCTTGCCTACCAAGCCACTAATTTTTGACTGGTGGTGTTTTCTAAAAAACATTGATCAGTACCAAATTACATTTTATCACTTTTAAACATATAGTGACGTGTTGTGACAAAATGCAGAATTAATTATGTCTGCAGTTCACACGCAGAATCTGTGGGTACGTTTGACATGCGATGCTTAGCAGCTTATAGAGTTTTTCAGGTTTCCAGTAAAAGCTACTCTTCCGTTCTTCAGCTTTGAACGGGCAGCCAAAATGAAGAGTTGTAGTTTTTAAAGTAAAAATAAGTTATAAAAGCCTGCTCTTCTGCCAAACTATCCCTCCAAAAGTCACAGTTGATTCAATGCCCAGAAAAAAGTCCTTTTGTGAAAATAGGGCGATTCCGCACAGGCCAAATTTAACAGGTTTGGGCTTTTTAAAAAAGCGCCACGGGGGAGAAGTTCCCAAAGAACTCACCCCCCCCCCCCAATACTTCTAACGTGTTATATTTGCCTGACCCCAAGTTAAATGAAAGTCGCGTGGAAATCAGAGGAATCTGCTTTTTTTGGACAAGGTTCTGGGTAAGAAGCTTTGGCATTTAATCTTTTTTTCCTCTTAAAGTCAACTTAGGTAGAACAGGAATAAGATGTGTGCTTATACAGGACTGATTTCTGTGGAGTATGTCAGTGCCCTGTGTCTGTATTAGATAATGTTTTGTTTAATCAGATCTAGAGTTATCAGATTATTTTAAATACAAGTTTTATTTAATATATTGACTATTGATTTGCTGGGAGATATGGGCTTCACTTTAAACCTGTAACAAATATCTCTCTGAGAGACTGAAAATTGTCTATAAAGACTGAAGTTTTAAGGGACCATTCAGTTACTAAGCAGTGCTGTGATTTAATGGTTAATGTCCAGGTCACCGAAGCTGTCTTGGACATCCATCCCGGCCTTTGATTCTGCATCAGACCTGTGCAATGTTACATCCACTGTGTAGTCCTCAATCTGCACACGCTGTTCTCCTCCACAGCAGCTGCCAGTACTTTTCTCCATCACTGCAAGCTTGCTGCCAAGAACCTGTGCATGCCGGAGTTTTGAAAAGATGCTGCCACCATGTGATGCCAAGCCTGCATCGGGGGCAAGCTTGCTTCCATAAGATATGGGTTCTTTGCTCCAAAACTGCACCCCAGATGAGTTCTCCAAGATTTTTATTGAAAAAAATTGAAAACAAAGAAATGAAACAAACTTTGGTTGCAGAGATTTCTCAGCTAGGCACATTGCTTTTTGGATTCTTTTGTCCTCATTCCATGAACCCATGGCCCAGAGATGCAGTTCCTTTATTTATTTGATTTTTATCCCACTTATTCTTCGAGTAGGTCAGAGCGCTCTGCATGATCCCATCCCTCCATTTTATTACAACAACCCTTGGAGAGACTTTACACTGAGAGAGAATGACCATAAACTGCCAGTAAAAGTCATGACAAAGGAGGAGTGTGTGTGTGTGTGTGGGGGGGGAGTTCTCCTTGCTTGGACTCTGTCATTTTCATTACTGTGCTGCAGAGGCGTAGCTGGGCCAAACTGCACCTTGTGCGTAGTCTATATTTTTCTGCCCCCATGCCCCCCGACAGCACCCCACCCCTCCATGGCGCCCCCCTTCCCTCCTTCCCACACTTACCTTAGTTCCTTTCCTTTCCCTAGAACTTTTTCAGGCTGAAAAAAGGCCTATTCACAGTTCAGGCTTTAAAACGGCCTGATGGGAACTATACTTTTCAGGAGACCTTGTGAGCCCCAAGGTCTTCTGGGAACTGTAGTTCCTCAGGCTGTTTTTAGCCTGTACTGTGAACAGGCCTTTTTTTCAGCCTGAAAAAGTTATAGGAAAAGGAAAGGAACTAAGGTAAGTGTGGGAAGGGGGGGCACCGTGGGGGGTCAGGGGGGAGGGGCCTGGGCAAGGGGTCGGGGGAATTTTGTACCCCAATGTGACCCAAAACCATGCGCCTGGTGCGTGGCACCCCCCCGTCCCCTGGTAGCCCCACATCTGCTGTGCTGTAGTGGCTCTCTGCGCTGGCTTTTTTCCAGAAATAGTCTGTTTGTCTGCTTTTCCTGAATACCCTCCTTAGAATTTACCCAAGTTACTGTGTTCTTAGAAATCTTCACACAGATTTTATGAAAATTCACAATGTATTTTAGAGGATGAACAACTCAAAATTATAACATTGTAACAGCTGTTCTAATAAGAATATTTTGAGTTGTTCTAAATGTGCTTCATTTTTCAGGGAAGCAAAAGCACATGGTACTTCTATTCTTTTGTTCAGTTTTTCAATACATGAGATATACATGTTAGATTGTGAAATATCTATGAATCCAGTTGTTTTTATGAGCAAAGAACAACACATTATTAAGACTGAGCAAAATTTCACATAATGCATTCCCCCCTCCCCAATAAAAAAGCCCATTATTTCTAGGTATTCTGTCAAGTTTTCTGACACACATACAGTTCCTTTCCTTTCAGGGTACAGTATAGTGTGAAGTGGCCATTGGAATAAATGTATCTCCATTTG